>NC_143556.1:54270937-54596250 GCF_054136105.1 Typopeltis vanoorti
TTCTATGTAGTTCGTGCCGCGTTGGGAACAAAGCATGAGCCATTCCTCACGCGAGCGCACTTCTGGATGGATATGTGACGTCGAGGTTATTTATGTTTTCCCAAGTTTTTTCCGTGGTTCGTCGCGGATGTTTTTGTAGGCTGTATGGCGTTATTTTGCTGGATAGCTGACGGAGGCTATCAGGTGATTTCGCCATTGTTTTTTCTTTGGTTTTATAGCTCCGTTATTATATTTGAGTAATATTTTCTGGCTCCCGGAATTTCGGTTTCGCCAAATAATGATATTTTTATTCCTAGACAATATCTGGCTAACCATTTAGCTTGGTGTTGTTCGTGTTGTAGCACTTTTTTTATTGTTTTCATTGACGGCACTGTGATTTTTGATTTAAAATGTGGGGAGCCAACCCCCACGTGCTCTTGGTCCATACATTTCGTCTCTGTCTACCTTTGTAATTCCAAAAGTAGCGGTATGCCATCGACTGCCATTTATTTAATGTTTTTGTTGTGATGGAGTGTACCTGTGCTGTGTATAGGATTGCCGGTAGGAAAAACTATATAGAGCTGAGGTCTATTTTCACCTTCTGCAGGGGTATAGAGACCAAAAATATGGTCAAAGATAAATTTGACCATAAATTGCTTTCCTTTAAAGGGTCAACCTTATACACTTTAGGAAGAAGATATGAAAGGCTACAACTGATGGGGTCAGGTACTATGAGTTGACTGTAACAAGGAGTTGAAGTTTAAAGGGCATATTATTAAGGTAGATCAAACGTACATGTATTATCCTATGTTTCGTTGCATAGAAGGCTAACAATCCGCTAAAAATGAATTAAAACAAAAATAACTCATATATACAGGAAAAAAAGGAAATTAGAAGTGCAATAAAATTAAATAAAGAAAATTTAGCAGTAGTATATATCACTGAAGAAGGAAAAGAAAAATCAAATGATGAACTTTATAAACAACTAAAAAAAATACAACAAGAGATAATGCACTTTAGAGTACGTTATGTTTTCTACCCTCCTCGCTAGCTGATACGCAGCACATTATATTATATGCTTTCTGGGCTGACGATCATTAGGCTTAAATATTTTAAAACTTTAAAATTTTAATAATAAAATGAAAAGCATGGAGAATCATGAGTAAACTAAAATGGAAAACAATTCATCAATATATATATATAATTTATATATATACTCGTATATATATAAATTATAACAATATATAATATTTTAAATATAATCAATACATTCTATAAACATAAATACATACATTACTTGTAATTACAGAAATATTAGTTAATTTAATACGTAATATAAAATATTTAGCATACTATATGATGAAAAATTAAATAAGCTATATATAAAACAAAATTATATATAACATACATATTATATATTTTGTATAACACAGAAGTTGTTATAATGAAATTAATTTTATGTAAAAAATGTATTTATATGCTTTTTGTATTTTTTTATTCATTAAACATTTTTTTTGAATTTTTAAATATATTTTTCCTGTAAATCTGCTGCAGGACAATTCGTGGAATTTCTTTAAATCACTGCAGGTCTCTTACAGGCGAAAGGGGTACACTGACAATTCATTGAAGTTTAACTTTCACTTGTATCAAAATATGCCGAGATAAACTGAAGTTTATCTTGTGAATATTATTTATCCTGTTTATATAATTTAATTGAATTTGATGATTTCTTAAAACATCACATGAAAATGTACGCCAACTGTGGTTCTGTACAACGCTATGAATTCATCATACTTGTGATGAATTGATAGCGATAATAGCTAAAATAACAAGAGAAATATTAATATCAGCAATTAAGGAAGCTGCTTATTTTTCAATAATACTCGATTCAATGCCCGTAATGACCAACTAGCTATGATATTTAGGTATGTTGCCCAAATTCTGCCATTAGAGAAACATTTATCGAAATCATCAGAATTACATAACATAATTCCTTAAACGTAGAAGAGGTAATATTAAAATAATTAGAAGAATTATCTCTGAATATAAAAATGCGCATGGGGGAAAGCTATGATAACGCTGCCGATATGAAAGTTATCTATATAGGTTTGCAAGCTAGGCTGGAAAAACCAAGTCCCTCTGCACATTATATACTGTACTTTAGTCATTCCTTATATTTAATTTGCAACTATGCCGTGGAATCTTGTCTGGAAGCAGTGAAATATTTTTGTTTTATTCAAAATGCATATAATTACTTTTCATCTACAACAAGAAAATAGGGTTTACTCCTTAAACATTTAGAAAACAAATGTTTAACAGTTAAAAAACTAAGTGAAACGAGGTGGTTTGCAAGAACTGATGCTATATTGGCTTTGAAACGTGCATATAAACAAATTAAAGACGGATTACTTGAACTATCCATTTCTCCTCATGAAAAACCTATATCTATATTAGCGAGCTCATCATTGGCTGAACATTTTGACAAAACAGAAACAGCAATTTTAACAGTAATGTGGGACAAAATTTTAGAACGAATGAATGCTACTAGTAAATCCCTACAAGATACCGATATGGGTTGTTTTTAGATAATAATTTGTTACACTCTTTAATTGGTTATATTTTAGATATAAGAAATAGTTTTGCTGCTCTAAATGAAGTAGCAAATTTACTAACAGATGAGACAAAATTTAAAGATGAAAAGGAAAGAGTTAAAAAATGAAAAAAAAAATGAGTAATGCACTTTCACAGTCTAACAATGCGATTACATAACATGGGAAAGAAAATTTTCCTCTGAACACTTTTAATGTGATTTGCGATAAGCTAAGTTTGAAAATTAATATAAGAACAAAAATCTATTTCGGAAAAATGAGATATGTTTGACATTTTTTTGAAGGAAGATATAGATCAAGACTAGCATTGATAAAATTTTACAAACTTATGGGACTGATATTGATCAAGAAAAATTTACTGATGAAGTAAAGCAATTTTTAATAATGATAAAGGAAGAAAAGTCTTCAATTAAAAATATGTATAAATTAATAAACGATGGGTTAAGGTCTACTTTTCTGAACGTAGTAACAATTTTAAAAATAATTTTGACGATGCCTGTTTCAAATCAGTGCTAAACGCTCATTTTCTGTGAACGAATAACGAACAAGGAATAAAAAATTATTTAAGAAGCAACTTGTACCAAAATAAAACAAGTGACCTGTTGTTATTATGCAGTGAATCAGATGTAATAGACTCGAGCAATTATGATGACATTATAGATATATTTGCTAAAACCAAAGCCAGAAAAAACAACTTTTAGTTATTAATTTTTTTATTTAAATTTGAACTGATTTATTTTTATGCTATTTAAAATGCAACCCAATTAAAACAAATTTAAAATGCAATATATACCGATGTTATATTGTGTTATTAAAATGAGTTATTATGGAAATGTTGACTTTTATTTTCGATAAACTAAAAAAATGCTTATTTTTGAGGACCTCATAATGATGTTGCACTTCGGACCTCCAAAAGTATAAATGGGGCCCTGGACAGATACCAGAGTTGTATTTGTGGCGCATTTCTTTCCAGGAGAAGGCACTAGTGGTGCCGTACCGCATGGCCCAGTATTTGGTCCTCTGTTGTTTTATTTGTATGTCGTGTGATGAAGACGCAAAACTGAAAAGAACAATGTATATTATACTGAAGTCTTGCAGATGTTGTACATCTGCAGGACTTCAGTATAATATTCCTAATATTATGAACTGAGACGAGGTACCATGCCTCTTAGTGTGCAAAGGTGGTCTTAATCTGTAGAACATATTACGAGTTTGTTAATTAACAGACTTACAATCCGAGATAAAACAAAAATAACTCATATATACAGAAATAAAAGAAAATTAATAATATAGTTAAAATTAAATAATAAAATTTTGGGGAAGTTGGAGAATATCTCCCTGAAGAAGGAAACTACTTCCGTTAAATGCCAAACTCTGTAAAAAGTTATAACGAACATACAAAAAATTAAATAAAACAGAAATATGCTTTTTAGTGCGATATAATTTCTACCCAGCTCGAACGTCTATACGCATCACATAATACTGCATACTCTTTGCGATGGTGATCATAAATCTAGTCTAAGAATCAGAATGAAAAATTGGAAGAAGCAACAGTAATTCGAAATGGAAAACTACTCACTATATATATATATATATATATATATATATATATATATATATATATATATATATATATATATATGAGTTATAACATATATATTTATAACTTATAATATATATGTTATAACTCATAAGAATACTTATAACAATATATAATAATTGAAATATAATCAATACATTCTCTAAACATAAAAATATACATAACCTGTTATTACTAAGGTAGTAGTTAATTTTATACGTTATAATGTAATTTAATATTTAATGAACATTACATGAAATAAAATTATATATATATATATGTTTTATATCTTTTTGTATTTTGTATAAATTTTATATTGTTTTGCATTTTTATACTTTTTTTGTATGTTTTATTAATTTTATAATTTTTTTGTATTTTTGAGCATATATTTTTATAGGCGGATAGGTGTACTATCACACATACGATGAATATTACCTCTTACCTATATCAAAAATATATATAGTTTTGATATAGGTGATTATATATATTATATCATAACCTATAACAATAACAAACAATACTATTATATATAAAACAATACTGGTCCATTTGTGTACACCGGATATGATGGCATATCTTTGAATATAGTCGTTGACGAGAAATTCAACGACTGTATTCAACGTCTAAATATTTATTCAACATATTCAAATATTCAACGTCAAATATTTACAAAGAAATATTAAATTAATTAAAGCAATTGTACATGGATAGAAAACTAGAATTTTCTTTATCAATTTATAAGAAATTGGTTACTAGCAAGCACTGGATGCTTACAGAAGAAGTTGCAACACTGCGACTCATTGCATAATTTTATGAAAAGGAAAATAAGCTGAGAAAAAAAGTAAATAAATTGTATGAGAAAGTGGGTAACAGAAAAGCATGTGTCTGTATTATTATAGTAATATAAATCCTTAAAACAACACAACAAATTGCTAGGGAATTGCACCAACACTGTACGCAAGGCTGTAAAGACGCAATGATCATTTATTTGAAATTAACCACATCTCAACAGAGAAGAATATGAAAACTGCCTGGAATTCAATAAGTCTACTGTTACTCTCTCAGAAAGTTTAAGAAAATATTCATGAACAGAATTAAAATGAAACAAAAGAACTTAAGGCATGAATAAGTTGCTAACAAAACGACAATGTGCAGAACACATTTTACCTTAAAGAACACCATTGAGCAATGCATAGAATTTAACAGCTCACTATACCAATTCATTTCAGACATTTTAACTAAACATTTGGCAATCATGGATAATTAATAGGAGTTAAGACATTTATGACAAATGTGGAAAAATAAATAAAGGAAATGTAGGAGAGAAGTAAAAAGCGTGTTATATAACAGCAAACAATATCATAATGGTTTGATTTTATGTTATGTGTCTGTAGTATATAATGGAGTGGCGATATTTGTTGATAATACATAAACAAAGAAAATACTATAGTACAATTTTTAGATATGACTGAATTATCACTGCGACATTGAAAAACAAACACAAGGTACTAAAATATAATAGGTGTACAGAAGGAAGAAGATAGGATTCAGTACATGTTATTGAACTACAAAAACTATTAAGTAAATTACAGGTAGGAGATCAAAATGATAGTGATGGAATCACGAAAATGTTTTAAGAACAAACGAACACATGCATATGGATAGCAATGTTCAAGAATTATTAGAATAACGAATCTGCAATAAGAAAAAATATCAGAATACCATGCCAATTATAATTATGATATTGTCTAAAAAACCAAGTTCAACGAAGATATAAATCTAGGTTATTAAACTTTAATAATGGTAATTCACAAAGCAGCTTCTGAAGTACTTGAAAAGCAAATGAAATATTAAAGAGAATAGTATTGGTTAAATTAAATAGTTTTAAAACAATACGATTTAACTATTAAAATGTTATAATTTCAAGAGATAGGGAACTATCATTCATATCAAAGTACTAAGCAAACATTATTCCCAGTGAAATTAGAATAAAATTCCTTGAACATATAATAGAAAAGGACCACCGAATAGATTCCAAGAGATTCAAATAGATATTCACATGGCAAAGCAAATGAGAATGCCAAACGTAATGGCTGAAAATGACAGAAGTGGCAAAGTACACGTGAAGCCAAATTAGGACCATATTTATCATGGACAGTACAAGAAAGCAATTGTGCAGTAATCACAGTGTTCACTCAAGAGCGCTTTCCAAGTGACCATTTCATACTAGAAAAAGATAATTTGACATACTGTAATTGAGAGTACTCTGTTAAATGAGTCATCTGAATGAAAGAGTGACGGCTGGCCTGCCAAGGAGTAATTCTCTGATTAGGATCGAGGGAAAGCATTTTTTTGAGGACATCTACAAATTGCTCCTTATCTCGCTTTTCTGCCTCCGCAACCTTAATTAAGTGAGAAGAAGCTTTTCTAAAATAAACAACTGAATCCAAATCGGACATATTTACCTTTCGCTCATCGATATATTGTCTGTAACTTTCTGTTTCATATTGAAATATGTCCTTAAGAAACCAGATACCATCGTGACAGCAGAAATATTTTTGGGTGTCGATTCCGTTGTTCAGTACATTAGATGGCATCACACCCTGGAGTTCTGTGATATATCTCAGCTGCTCATATTCTGAGCGGCCGGGGTATAACTCGAAACCCAAAAACAAATTCGCTATTATGGTTCCAAGGGACCACATGTCAGTGCTCTCAGAGTAATCTGCATTAATCAAACGCTCTGGAGAACTATATTTTATTTGTTTTGTTTTATTACCCTTGTTTGTGTCTGTACTATAAGAAGCAAGACCGAAATCAATCAGCTTAATTCTGAGCGGCACTTTCTTTGCGTTTAAAAATACGATGTTTTCTGTAGATATGTCTTTGTGAATCAGACCAAGCTCTTTAAGTTTTTGTAAAGCATTCAAAAGTTGTGCAAGAATGCATCTTATGGTCCGAAGTTTTATTTGGCGATTTTCACTTTCCTGTACAAAATCACTCAAGCTTTTCCCAAGTTCTTCAAATACCAGACAAGTGAAATTTTCATGCTTGAATGCCTCATAAAATTTCACAATATTAAACCGATGAGCAGAATTCTTTCTTAAGTGAGATAACAAATCTACTTCTAATTGAATCGACCTGTCGTCGAAATATTTCATGTTAATAATTTTTACTGCAACGGATGAATTTTTATCTGCAGTGCTACACGCAAAGACCTTTCCAAAGCCTCCTTCTCCGATTTCCTCGATAATTTTATATTTGGTGGTATTTGATTCGATTACTACACCCGATTCAAATGTGTTGGTATCATTCACAACAATACGAAAAGGCTGCAGGTTATAATTGAAAATTTCTTCACTTGTTTCTTTGTTTTCAATACAAGTACCATTTACATGCAATCGCTGTCTTTTGCTATTCGGTTCTGAATAAAGACGTAAACTGCGCTGTCTCTTACAATTCCCACCCATTGGGTTAATGGCAGTTTTAGTTTCTAGTCCAGAATGAATACTTAAAGAGGTGTATGGAACAAGGGAGTGATGTTTGAAAGCTGAGCTAGTACAGCTATAATATTCTTCACTCCATTGGTTTGACATTGTTTAAGAGTTTCTAAATTTTAACTGAAGAATAGAGTTTACCTTACAAAATATTAATCAAATATTCCAAAAAAGGAAAAGAAACTTTGTTGATACCTTGCAATTTAAATTAAACTCACCTGTTGAGTGTTCAACAGCAATGATATCTTTTCTCTCTGCGGAGTACAAAGTTACTTGATTCCAATGCGAAAACCTTTAGAACTGATTCGTTTCCTATAAGAAATGTTAAAAAAATACATTGCTAAATATGTTTTAGGTGAAAATTTTAAATTGAAACAACACAGAAACTTCACAAATATTTGTTCTCATTGCATGAATAGAAAATCGAACTTACGGTTTTCTTGCTAAGCAGTACTGAATCCTTGTGGATATCTATTGAGCACAGAACTGTTCTTGTGATTCTGGAAACAACTGAATTGTTAAAGTGGGTATTTCTTATAAGTAGTTGCTTTGTCATCATTCCATACCCGTCGGCGACGACTATCAACGTGGTGATTTCCTATTGGATGAAATACTTAATCTCTAACCACAAGAAAATATCCTCGATTTTATGACTAGGAATTTACCAATACGCTATATTCCATCATTATATAATGTAAATTATACATGATGGAATATATTCCTCATATAACATAATTTTCATGACATTAATGTATGCACGATATACACTATCATTTAGATTTCTCTGGAAATTTCGAACTAACCTCTGTATGAGTACGCAAACATTCTGAATTTTCCCTCCGGTATAACTAGAAGAAAAATAAAGGAAATTATATGTTTTAATTTATTGATTTCTAGCGCTTGTGCGTTACAAAAATCAATACAGGTCAAAGAGATTAATAAATTTGTCCATTTTTTAAAAGAATGAAATGTGGTTAATCCCACAAATATATCAAAACTTCAGGTGAAAACACATAGCGTTTGTTGATATTTAAATTTGATTGAATTGACATTTTTTCATGGAATAACGAAAGTTTTAAATGAGATTCAAGAAACAGGAAAAACGTTTTGTTTATTCTGAAATATCTCACTTTTCGTTGGCAATTAAAAAATGGAACCAATGTTTCTTTATTTTAACCACTGATTTTCCTCTTGGTATTTCTTATTTTTTGCTGGTAAAATAACATGTCACGCGTTATTTTACATGATAAACAACTTGTTATTTAACATGTTAAATAACTTGTTACGTGTAATGATAAATACATAACGGCTGTTTTTATTTATTTTCTTTTATCACTAACAATTTAATTAAGTGATTGCAAAAATGCATGTATACTGGTGGATACTGGTTGAACCTATAAACTGATTCCAGACATTAGTAATACTTGACTTGGGACTTGGTCTCTTGTCCCAAGGGTAATGAGTCATCCTCAATTATGAGGTGGTGAAAGGACGTTCGTTTTTATGTATAGAGAGATCATATGCAGTCTTTTAAAGTCGAGGTAGAGATTCCCTGCATCGGATTATACATTTATATAGAAAGCAAAAGTACACAGTACAATTGCTTATATTGATGTCTTGAAGATCAGTATATCGAAACATTAATTTCTAAAAAAAAATAGGATAATGTAAGGAAATATAATAAACGTACAAAAATTGGATTCATTTTGTTCATCTCTGGCTCGGATGTATTTATTGGATTTAGTACTTTTCTTTCAAAGATTTATAAGAAACCGTTTTGATGTTGTTACATCAGTCTAATTTAATGAAAAAGAATCGAATAAATTATAGTAATAACTCCATGATGGATGGATTCGTCCAGTTTCTCATTTATCAGCCATAACTCTTGTAACGTATATTCAGTATAAAAAGTAAGCAAACTGCATGCTAATCTTAGCAGTTAAGGAATCGATAAGGACAGCTAAACACGATAGTATCGAAAACAAGCGTAATAAATAAATATAATTTGAAGAATAAAACAACTGAGAATATTATTGAAGCACGGAACCCAAGAGTTATTGCAAATTCACAGAACCTTAAAGCCTATGGCGCAGATTATTCAACCAAAATGTACAACTTATATAATTTTTCCTTATTCAACGTCTAGGAAGATTTTTAACACCAACTGATCCAGAAGCTTTTGAGGCAACCTGGCCCATTCCTCCTTTTGCAATGAAGGAATTGTTTGCATTTTTCAGGGTAATTTCGAGGCAATGTTTCTTTCTATTGCATCCCAAATGTGTTCTATGGGGATGAGATTTGGTGAAAGTTTCGGATAATATCCTTGGTCTACAGAAGTATCTTAACTGAGTTTGCGATGCAGTTTGGCAGTGTCATCCATAGAAAAGAATTATTCGCCAAGAGCACCACGGAACAATCTAAAATGAAGTTAAATTTCGTTGTTCTATCCTTCAGAACAATCTAATATGAAGTGCAATATCATTCATTACTCCCTTTTTCAGCATTAGTAGCTCGTTGTGTCCTTTAAGCATAATGCCTACCCACCCCATGACCTAAGACACTGCGTTATATATATATATCCCTTTCAAGAACATTTTCGCGATAGTATGCAGTACCACTTTCATGGCAGATGAAGTGTCGTTCAGAACGGAGGACAGCCTAAAGCAACTGTCGTGTGTAAAGAGTACATTAGCTCATAGGTGTCATGTCCATTTGTTATGGATATACCATCTCTAACAACATACTCTTCGATGAGCTGTAGATAAATGCTCGCAGACTACATTCGGATAGGCCTACTTGTCGCAGACATGCTACGCCAGTTTTTCGAGATCTTCGCTTACCTAGGCTTGATTAGTCGATTTTCCGCCGACCTGCTATGGTGCGCCGATTACGTTTTGCTGTTATAACCAAATATCTGTGTTCATACACCTTGGTAGAGTGAGGGTAATCTCTTTGCCAAGTGTTGATGCCATTGTATCAAACGCTGCCAAGAGCATGGATAGAACACTATGTGAGATTCCTAACAGTTTGGCAATATTAGTAATTCTGCTGCTCTCTTCTAGCTTTCCAATAATTCTGCTCTGCGTGAAATCATTTAGATCAGAAGTCGGCAAAGCAGTCTCCGCGGCCGCTATGGCGACCCCAGTGAATATTTAGTGCACCCTCAGAGAAATTATTAATAACTGCTTAGCTTGCAGGCGTAATTTTTCAGCGTAGATCGAAGCATATCTCAGAGAAATATTCTTTACTAGTATGTGTTGAAATTCAAAAAATCATAAAGAAAAAATATTGCAAATATAATATATGATGATATAAATTAAGTGAATATTAAATCCAACATTATTTCTTAGCCGAATATAGAAACTACAAGAGTTTCGTGCGGAATATATAGAAACTTTCGGCGTATACCAGCATGGGAAACTAGTAGTGAAGGTTGTGCAACCTGCAGACCTCTTTCCTTAGTATTTTCCATAAATGTAAAGCTCATCTTGCAGAGGTCAGCAATATGAAGAGTGCAATATAAAATTTGAAAATTACTAATGGCTCATGACACTGGCATTTTTTCTCTCATTTCAGTCTTAGAAATTCTATGATTAGTTGTTTTTAAGAAAAACGAGATTACAAATTTTAACATTCTTTTATTTACCTCACTTTTACAACATATTTTTGTCACATATAAATTAATGTAATATACCATAAAAATAAAAATAGAAAATGAAGAGAGAAAGAATATTCATGTTAACTATTAGCATGTACCTGTCAGATCAGATGCGAGCGCCTTGCGTTTTCAATCATAATGGCAAATGTATTTCTTTATTATGCAATAATAGTGTGGCTATTTCTAAAAAAAGTAATATAAAAAGACATTTCAAAACCATTCATGTCAATTGTAATTTTAAATTTATTTATTTAATTCAGGAGGAGTTGGCATTTTATCCTGTTGGCATTTTATCCACTCAACAGCATTTTATCCTGTTGAGTGCTACAACTTGACCCATTTACCAGCGAATCAAAAATGAATATCTTCCCTATTTCTATTCAAATTGCCCCAAGTTGATTCACATGAATTTACAGTTGTAATTTTCAGAAATATTATTCGGCCTGGTTTTGGAAAACAGGGTACTTTATGTACGTTTTCTCAGTAGATAGAAAAGGACTGGGAATTGGTGTCGAACCTATGGACCAAATCAAAAATTAACTTCAACCAATTATTGATCTATGATTGAATTGTGGCAGATACTTAGGTGTCGGTTGTTAAGATCTCCAAATCATTTAAGGTTCCGAAGATTCTTTCAACGTTTCTATGTCATACGGAGAACACCTCTCCAAAGTAGTGTAGTCATATATAATAGTTTAAGTTGACCTTAGTATGTAGAGATTTTTCGTGGTATACATTGGCGGATATTACGTGGCACTAAATGTTTTTTTTTTTTTTCTCTTAAGCGAATTTCACGTATATCTTTCGATAGAAAGGCTACAACAAATTTGACCTGACAAATATGAAGTGCCTTCGTTTTAACTTGAGTATCAGTGCAGAAAGTAATGTGTGCGTGTTTAAAGATAGCTTTGGGGTTAAATATGTAGCCAGATATTGTATATCTATAGGTATACAATATCTATAAACAGTCGTTTCAGGGGAATTCTCTGTGTAGTATTGGAAACCAACCCATAAATCTCTAGAGGCTAATGTATTATATATATTTAGTTTTATTTTTATCACCTTGTTAACAACAGTACCCATTATGAACAAGAAGAGTGTTTTATTTTATTTATTTTTTGTCGGCTTCGCTTCTTTTCTAATGCGTACACTGATGGGTCTAACATCAGTTTTCTTTAGTTTGTTTTAATTGTTAGGTTTCCGCTGTTTGGGTATATTATTAAAACTGCAGCGGTTTTGGGTAACGAGGTATCTCCCAGCATGCAGGACATTCCTCCTTATACCATTATTTTGCTTTTAGCTATCAAAAAGTAATTGGGTTTGCCAATCCATCGATTTTTAATATCGAGGTGGATACAAACTAACACAATTCAGCAAAAGGATGAATGCAGTTTGGCGTTACACACCAGCGGTCTTAGCTAGTTCTCTAAAAAGAATGTGATGATTCTCTAAAAAGAATGTGATGATGACCTTCCTGTTATCCAGCTTGCCTCGAGCAAATATTATAATTTAAAAAATATTGTAAAATTCAAGTTTTATTCGTAGTTGCTTTCATCGAATAAAATAAAATTAACTTCATATCAAAATTATTTGTAATTTTTCGAATACGTACACCATTTATACATGCCTAATTATATGACCTTTCTCTTTTATTTCATGTAAAGTCAAATTACAAAACTTAGTATGAGAAACACAGCTAAAAACTAGTCAGGATCCGCAAGTGGAAACGTTCAGTGTCAAAAACTGGATCATGAAAGAGGGAGGAAGTCGAGTTTTGAATTAATAAATAATTTTTTCATAAATGCAAAGCAAATTATAACAGTCAATCAAATATTAATTTTTCATGAAAAAATAAAAGCTGGATTTTTTGCTAAAAATGATTGTGTATATACGAGTATATTATTTTTTAGACATCAACATGATCAAATGTACATTTCTTTATTCGAGTGATAGCGGTTTCTACTTTTGTATGATATGTGGAATTCAATAGTTGATGCATTCTGTCTTAATATTTTAGATTTAGTGGTTTATTACAGGTTTTTTATTAACCTCCTTTTGTAAGGAAAGTGTAGCTGATCCTGAATACGTCTGATATATCTCTCACTACATCTGTTTGATAGTTTGTTTTACAAGCGAAAATATGTCAAGGACACCATAGTGTGAGGATAAAGCGCCAATTTGTCCATTTTAAGCTGGAAGACTTCTTTTCACTGCGATGACTACGGGAATGAGAATACCTCAATACCCATAACCTGAAAGAGACAGTTATCAGTTCTGTAGAAAGGCTATAAAGTAGGAAGCGTTGCTTCATCAAACCTTTCCAAAACGTCTATGTTGAATGTTGCTGACACCATAAAAAGAGGCCCAGGCCAAATCAGGAACATTCTATTGCACACTTCCAAATTTCATAGTTGGTTACGCACTCTGGTAAGAGGTGTTCAGCAGGCTTCCGCCACTCCCGTACCCCTCGTTCTGCTGGGAAGAGAGCGTAACGTCATTCTACAACAAAGCTTCCACGTCCCAATAAACACTCTTTGCTCAATTGGAGACGAAATTGCATGTTGGTTCAGGAAATGTGAAGCACCTTACAATCATAATGGGGAAACACGTTGCGAGCTTCTTTTCTGGATGGGTATGTGCAGATTCTTGTTTTCGACAACCCCCGGAACTCCGCATTTAACAGGACGGCTGGTTTGTTTTACATATTATCCTTCGTAGCACACTACGGTCACATTAAGAGAGTGTGGTGAGTCGCCCACTGCAAGTAATATTTGTATTCAAATACCAGCGCTTTCATCTTAGAGTGTTTTGTGAAATTATTACCTTGAAGAGTTTTAGACGGGTGTTTAAACAACATCCTAATAAATGAACTTTTAATCCTATTCATTGGTCTCTTTCATCAGTAGGTTTGGTTAGGTTTTCTTTGCGGCATACTGGAAAGAGTTTCTCTATGACTATCAGAACATATGCACATAACTTAGGTATTTTCTATAGCTTATTTGTATTTTATAAATTTCTTTCAAATTGTCAACAGAATATATTTTGTAGTGTTTTTCTTTTATGTACGTTGTTATTCACTTGTTGAAGTACAATATGTCGAAAGAAACTAGAAAACGTAAGCTGCTCTCTAGGAAATATTCAATTATCCGAATGTCTAATTTGGTATATTGTAGGATTGATATTTTATCCATGACAAATGGTAAAGAACTGGACGAAAAATGTATAGAATATTCTATGGCAGCGATTTTCAACCGGTGTGACGCGAGATTTATGGAAATAAATTAATTCAAAGAAATAATGTCGTAAATTGCGCATTTATTAGTGTCTGGTCTTTCATTCTTCTTGTGTGTTTAAATCAATCAAAATTATGCCTATATTTTGCCAGATCATCAAACAAATTAAAATAACATATTTTAGTGTGCCACAGAATTTTAATAATTAGTCTAGGTGTACCGTGTTATGAAAAAGGTTGAAAATCACTGTACTACACTATGCAATGCAACACAATACAATACGGGACTACCTTTTTTCCCCCGGATTCTTTTATCGAATTTTTGCTCTCGAAGCCTGAGTTCCTAACACATTTTAATGAGTTCACTGCATAAAGTTACATCTAAATCGAATAGTGTGCTTTGGCTGGTCTCTCTAATTTTAGTGTATTTAATTGTTTTAGTGTTGCGCAGAAATGAAACATCAACATTCATTGTGTGAAGTTATGGAGACATCTACACTAATGACTAATTTTACTTTGTTATGAATTTAAACTACTCGGACATTACCTCTTTTAAATATGGTGAGCTCCTCGTAAGCACATTCAGGAATACATGTGTGTGCATACGAGGTAATGACCATATAAAAAAATAAGTGTAAAGTGCATGTAGTTATTTTAATTCATACCGAATTGAAGTTATTAATCAGGACAGTTGACTATGCTGTAATTATTGTAGAACAGCGATTTATTTGCTACAGTTATTACTTTACCTACAGTTTGTAAATCGACGTCATTAGCTATGGTCTGATATGTTTTCTAAAGTTTTGTTATTCTGAGTCTAGATGTGCCAATTATTGGCTTACAATTCTATTCCTGCTGGTTTTTATATCTGATAGAGGCTTGTTTTGGTTTTTGTGTTCTACGATCCTGAGGTTTTATTATCTTTGAGAAGTATTTATGTAAATTGTAGATCACTAAACTTAATCCTTTCCCTAATACCGTCACTTTTTTCTTGATGTTTGAGTTTTAATGAGTCTACTTTGAGTAGCGAGTTCAATATTCAGCTACTGTGAAATCAAAAATTGGGCTCAGATAATGTGTTTTAGACAACGGCCGGAACTCCGCATTAAGTAGATTGGCCCTTTTCTTGTGCATATTATCCTTGGTAGCGCACTACGGTCACATTCGGGGAGTGTGGTGGGTCGTACACTGAGAGTAATATTTGTAGTCAAATACCTGGTCTTCCCTCTCGGAGAGTTTTGTGAAATTATTAACTTCAAGAGTTTTAGACGGGTGTAAACTAACATCCTAATAAATGAACATTTAATCTTATTCAGTGGTCTGTTACATCAGTAGCTTGGGTTATGATGTTATGTGATAATGAATATCTTGTTACTGTACCCAATAAATAAAAATTGCAACCACAGCTGGTTGTAATTTTTTTAATGTGGTTTCATCCTTTAAGGTTTTCTTAATCCTATACTACCTTAAATTAGCGTGGGTGAGAAAATAGTGTTTTTTGTAGTTAAATAGAGAGATCAAAACATCAATAATTATTTATTTTTACAGAAACAATGAAACAGCATACTTCCTTTCAAGTCACTTCAGGTCTACAATAAGCAGGGAGGTTATTTCACGCTGAGCGATAAAACATATCGCACCTAATCCAAGTACCTGTCTCGGCATTGACTTCAGTGGACCATAGAAGCTGCTAATGTATTCAGAACCAACTATCCAGAATAACTCCTCGAATGTTATTGATCGAGAAAATGGATTGATTGTTCACTCCAGATGATCCTACTATCATTCCATTGGAGTCAAATCAATAGAATGCGACTGTGAATGGAGGAAAAGAACGCTTGAATTTGACTTTTGAACCCTAATAGCGCAAGGATAGCTTTGTCACAGTAGTAGTAGTAACCTTGCTGGAAATGGGAAATGCCTGGAGCTATCGGAATGCATTGTCATCATGCAGATTAATTTATTTATTCTTAATAATCAGGAGTTTATCCGTATTAAAGAGTAAATGTGATTTCCCTTGATACACATAAAACGTATAACCAAAGTTACTTAAATGTAAAGAGCCAATCGGCTTTATTTCAACGATATAAATATTAAGGGGATATTAAATCCCACATTGTTTTAAAACCGAATAACAAACGGAAAGAATGGACTCAGAGAAACTCTGATTCCGATCTTTGAGTTTCTTATTCGGGTTTAAAACAATGTGGAATTTAATATCCCCTTAATATAAATAGTATAACCAAAGTGTTTTCATAGCGACCAAGTTCTTTGGAATGACATACCGAAGTTCGATTTCCAAGCCATGAAAACGGAACCCTTCATGTTTTCGTTCATTTCGTTCGAACATTTCGAAATTACGTTTCCCAACATCTTTGGCATTTGATTTATGGGTTGGATTAGCTTTACTTAATCGAATCAGGAAGGAATTCAGAACTCAGAAAATAAGATTCTTGTATTAGAAATATTCAATAAAACAGAACCCAAACTAAATAAATTATATTCTTTACTCCAAAGTTACTCCAATTTTGTAATCCACTTTTGCGCGATTTGGTTATATTTTATTATTCCCAAATATATATAATTAAAAACCCTGCATGATCAATAGTGCATTGGGGTAGCAGTTTTTCTATTCTATATAAATTTCTAATAAAAGAAATTCGCCCGTTTTCACAAGAAATTGACTGTATGAATTTGTATGTTGTGCAATTGTCAAGTGGGTATTTCGAATAAACAATTTATGAAGAAGGAAGCCGGAGCAAAAACTGTTTTTTTTTTCATTCCTTTAGATTACATTACGGGAAATGTTTTTTTTTACTAGAATCCAATAATTGTTGCAATGTCTAATCAATAAATTTTATTAAACGACTGATAATTCCAAATATATTAATTATTGCAATCGCCATCCTTTACAATGCTATAACAGATTACTTGAGGAGCGTATTTCTCTATCCAACGTTCAGATGGTAAAGCATCGAAATCATTCAGTGGATGGCAAAAGAAATATTTCATGTTATTCTTATAGTTAAGAAAAAGATGAAATATTCATTAAGGAAATGCCCGAAAACAAAATCAAGAAATATAACTTAAATTTTACTTAAATTTTAAAACGGTAAAAAACTTAACACTTGATATTTCTAGTACTGGAAAAATTCGTAACCCTTCTAGAATGCTCTAGATATACTATTTGTATATTTGTTTTCATTTCTATTTGTTTGAAAGTGGAGTACTAAAAGGGTAATTATTCTAAATGCAGCTCTACAAAACATGTATCCCTTTCTTAAAAGAAAGGCTGAATGGCGGTAGGGAAGTTAGGACTGTAAAACAAAGAATAAGGGAAAATAGAATGAAGAATAAGCATAGATTAAAAATGAGAAGAGCAAAAAAAGTTCCTCAGATTGAGGGTTTGACTGATACTCAGAAGTAGCAGCATATTGAAAGCTTATAAGACGATTGGTGATTTGGGTGATATGCTTCTCCATTTGAAAAAGTTGGAGATTGAACTGGAGGTTGTGCTATGGAGATGCAAACAAACAGAACATTGTGCCGTTTAAAAGAAAAAGACCTGGGTTCTATTATCATCGTGACAAGAGGAATCTTTATATGGGCTTTTTCAAATGATAGCGAGTTAGCTGATCCAGGGACCTATTAAACGATTTCAAAAAGACCGATAATGAATACTCGATTTTTACAGTAAATGGATTAAATGGAAAATATTTTCAAAGAGAAACACATATTATGAGCAAACCTTTGATAAATTAAGATAAAGTGCTTAAAATATCTGATTTAAATATACTAAACCAATTCTTGCAGTCAGTTCAAAAAATATACAAACAAATACCAGTCAAATTAGAGCAATTATCAGATTTTAAAGTGACCCGGATGATTAAGACCATGAAATAATCAAGCACCCTACTTTTTAATATAAATATGTATAATTTTATTACTCATTTCTGAGGATGACCAAAGTTTAGTTATCTACACGAGAATATGTTGAAATTTCAGCAGAAGGCACTAAGTGAAATTTCAGAATAGCATAATATGAAATACCGAAAGATGAAACAAAATTAATGAATTCGAAAGTAGAGACATGTAACAAGAAAACTGGTGATAGTAAATTATTACTAGTGAAAGCCTCCTGAGTTCAATAGTTTCGACCCACGATTGGAAAGATGTGTTTGAAGTAATAGCTATCTAGCACAAAAAAATACAATGTCTGCATAATGTTTTATCCGTACCTTCTTTATTGTATCGAAGCGCGTAGGAAATACACAATGGATGAAAAAATCTGCACATTAAACATTCTAAGAGAGAAACATAGATGGAACTACAAATCTTATAATCTTTAAATATAAAATCAGCAAATTATTACGCAGTAAATATAAACAAAAATGGATATCTAAACTGAATATCCGTTATCAACTTTCAAAAATTAAAAATGAGAAAAGAAACTACAAGACTAAAAAATAGATTACACGAAATCAGAAGAGACCACTTGTTTAAAATCATGTCAATGAAGAAGACATTTTAAAAATGACTACAGGTATAACAATATGTGTAGTCATTTTGCAACATTCGAGATAGGTCACTGCGCCCTTGATATCAACCGCTCTCGTGCATCTTACTGATTCTATTCAGGTGGTAGATGAATATCATTATTTGTATGAGATCATCGCCCTGCTTTATTGGAGCATGAATATGATAAAAAACGTTCCATATTTGGTTTCTAGGAGAGGATTTCTAGATTATGTAAAAATAATGAAATAAGTAAATAAAATTAACAGAATTGTATTGAATAATAAAACCAGCAAAAAAAATATTGTTAACCCACAAACTTGTATAAATGGACTACAGATTTACATCGTTTCTCAGGTAAGAAATATATATTTACTTATTATAGAAACCCATCATGACAGACATATTTAATGGTTCGGCGACATAGGAACCGACTGCATTAAATTATTTTTGGAATGTGGATTAGCATCAGAACAGTTTTTTAATTTTCGATTGTTTATTCTGAAAATCATATAGCGTATACACTTTTTTTAGAAGGCCAATATGAAACAGTAATCAGAATAGCATGCCGGTTGATAGTTTCCCCTAATGTTTTGATATTGTACACTACGAAATGTCAGTAGGGTGTATTACATATTCGATCAGATGACAACATTATGTAAATCCTGCAGACCTAGCTCCTAAAAACTAAAGAGTTACCGTATCTCTCTACGAATGTTCAATTTAAAAGATATCTAACGCTTGCAGTTTAAGAATTTGCTCAACTGATGTTCTCAATTTCTTAGTGCTTTATATTGACATGGATACCTGATAAAAAGTAGGTGAGTTTCACTTCTTTTGTTGTAAGACCTCTACACGATTCAACAAGGTTGTAGTCCCACCCACACACATAATACTCTTGATAGAGGAAAACTTCCATCACCATGATTAACATCTTTTCATCAGGAGGATGATTTTCCCGCAGAGGATGAGCACTGCACCTTATGACACCGGTGAACACACCTTTAGTGGAAAAGCCTTTATAAACTAATTTATTTTAGATAGAATTCTACTCCGTCTCTTTAGAAAATAATAGCCAGTCATTATCTACTGCTAGAATAATTAAATTAAAAATAACTTAAACACAGAATGTAGATTTAAACTTTTTTTTTTAACAAAACATTCAATCATCCATAACCACAAATATATTATAGATAACTGTATTTATATGTATATGTTTGTGATTGTCTGCCCTAGAAATATGGACTGGATCACGATGGGAATAGTAGACCCAAAACCTCCCGAAATGGGAGAGACCTTCCCGCTTAAGTGGATAGAAATATAGACTTAATTTTTTATTATTTTACACACACACACGTCCGATCACGAGGTAAACTCCATTAAATCAATGAATGCTCCTACGCGGTGTGTTAATATTTGTTGAGTGGCTGTAGGCATCATGCTAACATTTCATTACCTTCTGTCATGATTTTTTTATAGATTTCGTTTCAGGAGCTGCAATGAAGTTGCGCATTTCGTGCATTGAATACGAATTTTCTAATAAAAACTATTTATCCTTAGTAATTATAGTTTCTTAATTAAAATATTTTGCCGGCAACCGTTCGCTGTCTTAGTCCTTTACAAATTTATGAAAATGTTTATATCAGCGAAAAAGAAATTTTTACTTCTGGTTCAGCGGTTGAGAAGCACTCATCTAAATTATTGCAGAATAATCAGTATACTTTACTGAATCAGGGAGAATAAGCCCAAATGAGACTCCTTGGAAAATGTAACAAGTTCATTGCCGGGGTGGGGAAGTCTCTCTCAAAGAGCTTTTTAAGTTTATTTACGCAGAAAGACGATTCATACCACACTAGATCAGGACTGACCGTCTATAACAGAGGAAAAACGTACTGAATGGTTTGACATAATACGGAAATAACTTATATAAAAGAATTCAATAAGCCGTTTGAGAGTATTGCCGTGTTTAACCTCGCCCAATTTTTCTTCTATTACTAAATGCAACATAGGATTAAGACTTGCACTCTCAGACGACACATCATTTAATACGATTAAAATCAAAATAAATTACTACTTCTCCTGTATAACTTCATTGGGGGAAAACAAAAACTTCCCCTCACCTTCCACTAAAAAGCGAAAGACGACCATGGCTTGTGCGTTTGAGGTACCATTAAAGGGCATGTAATAATTATCAATGTCTAGGTCGCCGAAAGCTCCCTTCACGAACGTTGGGCGAACTAGAATGTCTTCTATCTGCTATAAGCAGTTCTGGTGAACATCTAGGTGTACAAGATAAGTTCTAAATATGACCATTCTAAGTATTCCAGAAATTAGGTATATTTAGAATGGTCAGTCACTGCGTGAATTGAATAGAAAATCCATCTTTGGAAACGGTGCAGAAAGAATGTAATTTTAACTTTACATGTGGTAGGAGATATTTGTTGTCAAGAAATGCCACAACTTTCGCTCAGTCTTCGTTCAAATGGGTTGTTCGGATAAATATGATGATTCATACTTCCTGTTAAAGATTATTTATAGTGGGACAGAAAAGTTAAAAGCTTTTACTTTAGGAAAACGTAGTTTGGAATTGTGCAAGATTCTGCATATTATACACGATATAACAACTTGCATGTTTCCCGTTAAGTACAGTTCTGAAAAATTCTTTTCTTATTTTTCACTTAAGTGGCACTTGCAGAGTGTACTACTGAGTTATAGTTGTTCACCTCTGGATACACAGGATTACTCGATGGGGTAGTTTGGATTTTTACAAAAATTTAATTCAAAACCTTTGGAATATCGGTTTAAATGGGCCAATTATTGAAAAGATTGGGTTAAGGATGTTTTCTAAGTTATATTAATTTAGAAAACATTTTTTACCACTTCGGATAGTCCTGGAAGTTTCTATTTGAGCAGATATAAAGCACATGTAGTCAACTCAATTGTTGGGTTTCGATTCCCCCCCCCCCACCCCACCTCCTCTACTCTCAACAATAATACAGAATGCAAAATGACTACGTTCTGCAGTACGCGACTACAAAAAATGTCTCAACTCACCAATGGTGCAAATATAGAATATTTAACCTTTCGTGGGTGATGGTCTGGAACAACAAACGCTGTTAAAGAATATTAAATTAGGGGAATAACTACACAATTTCATAGGAATCTCGATCTGGGACCCAGAGGTTTATTAAGGAATAAAATTAAGATTAAACTTGAAGATATGACTTTCTTTAGTGTATTTGTTTAAATTTTGTTATACGTGAAATTTTATAAATATTAATTATTCAAAAATTAAAGCCAGGACTTGCTGTGCACAAGTTTAATATCATACATATGCGAACAAACTGCAGTAGTATTTGGCATATTATTTATTACCCTTCTAAATCATTACAATCATATGAATAGAAACTTAATTCCTTTATCTAATCATAGAAAAAGCATACGCTCAACAATGCTATGCTTTCAAAGCAAATAACATAAGATTACTTTTGATTACAGGATATAAAGTTTTGTTTCAAAATGAATTCATACAAAAAAGTGATTTCTTGCCTGTGAAGACTTCTGATGTAAGCAAAGCACTTTTTTGTGGTGTAATTAAAAACTGCTGATTTCTCGTATTTCAATAATAGAATCAATACGAGTGATATTTAATTGTGGTCGTCAATAAATTAGCTGAAGCTTTTTATTTCGCACTGAAATATCTATTCAGAAATCCTCCTGGCAAATAATTTTTTATTCCATTCCATTGTCGAGCCTTTTCAAATCATTCTTACCTGTATTTCTGAAATACACTTTATTTCTGCATATTGTGAATTACCAGGCTTTAAACGGAAACCAGGAAATATTAACCTTAGAATACCTAAAGAATACAGTGCTCTAATAAACAGAATTTAATCCGTTTTTGAAAAGTGTTTAATACTAACGTTCTTCAGAAAAATGTTAAATAGTAAACAGAATAATATCAGTTAAATAAAATAGTTTAAAAACAACACGATTTAATTATTAAAATGTTTTTTTGACAAGTGATGAGAAACTATCATTTATATCAAAGTACTAAGTAAACACTATTCGCAGTGAAATTTAAAAAAAAAATACCTTGAAGATATAATAGTAATGGACAACCGAACAGATTCGAATAGATATTCACATGGAAAGGCAAATAAGAATGCTGAACATTATGGCGGAAAATGGCAGAAGTAGCAAAGTTTACGTGAAGCGAAATTAGGAACATAATCATCACGAATAGGACAAGTAAGTAAGTAATTGTAGTGAAATCACAGTGATCACTCAAGAGTGCTTTCCAAGTGACCATTTTATACTAGAAAAATATAACTTGACATACTGTAATTGAGAATACTCTGTTAAATGAGTCATCTGAATGAAAGGGTGATGGCTGGCCTGCAAAGGAGTAATTCTCTGATTAGGATCGAGGGAAACCATTTTTTGAGGATATCTACAAATTGATCCTTATCTCGCTTTTCTGGGTATGCAACCTTAATTAAGTGAGAAGAACCTTTTCTAAAATAAAGTACAGAATCCATGTCGGACATATTTACTTTTCGATCATCTATATATTGTCTATAACTTTGTGCTTCATATTGAAAGATATCCTTAAGAACCCAGATACCATCGTGGCAGTTAAAATATTTTTGGGTGTCGATTCCGTTGTTCAATACATAAGACGGCATCACACCCTGGAGTTCTGTGATATATCTCAGCTGCTCATATTCAGAGCGGCCGGGATATAACTCGAAACCCCAAAATAATTTGCTGTTATTGTTCCAAGGGACCACATATCAGTGCTCTCAGAGTAATCTGCATTGATTAAACGCTCTGGAGAATGGTACTTTATTTGCTTGGTTTTATTGCTTTTGTCTGTACCTTTTAATGCACGAGGCCAGACAGAAATCAGTCAGATTCAGTTTAAGGGGCGCTTTTGTTTGTGTTTAGAAATACGATGTTTTCTGTAGATATGTCTTTATGTATCAGACCAAGCTCTTTTAATTTTTGTGAAGCATTCAAAAGTTGTGCAAGAATGCATCCTATGGTCCGAAGTTTTATTTGGCGATTTTCTCTTTCCAGAACAAAATTGCTCAAGCTTTTCCGCACTTCTTCAAATACCAGACAAGTGAAATTTTCATGCTTGAATGCCTCAAAATTTCATAATATTTTCAAAGCAACTATTTGATGCTAACGTACGATTACTTTTGATTACAGGATATAAAGTTATATTCTAAATGAATTCATAGTGATGTCTTCTCTGCGAAGACTTCTGATGCAAGCAAGGCACTTTTATAGTATAATTAAATCTGCTGAGTTCTCGTATTTCAATAATAGAATCACTCCGAGTTATATTTAATTGTGGTCGTCAGAGTATTAGCCGAAACGTTTTATTTCGCACTGAACTATCTTTTCAGAAATCCTCGGAGCAAATAATTTTTTTATTCCAATCTATTGCCGAGCACTTAAGTCATTTTCCCTTTATCTCTGAATTATACCTTATTTCTGCATATTCTGAATTACCAGGTTATAAATGGAAACCTGGAAATATTAACCTCACAATACCTAAAGAACACAGTGATCTGAAAAACAGAATTTAAACCGTTCTTGAAAGTATATATTACTTGCCTTCTTCAAAAAAAATGTCAAAGACCTTCGTATACGACGTCTAATCAAACGCAACAAGTTGGACTTTGCAACAGTGCTTTTTGCTGTTGCAAAACACAATGAAAGATTTCTTTAGTTGAGCAGTCTTCGTTTAGCGAAAGTTAATATCTATGCAAGGATGCATCGTATGTTAGGAAGTTTAAAGAAATTTGGCTTTTCTTATAGGAAGTGATATAAATTTTCCTCTAGTTTTTCAAACTTGAGCACTTGAAATTCTTATGCAGAAATGTCTTATAAAATTTACAAGATAAGATAGATGATTTCAGTCCATTGAAATTGTGAAAAATTATTTCTTCATGAGCGGAAAGTCAGTCAAAATATTTATTATTGATTTCGTGTACTAGGCACTGTTTGATTCAAGTACTATACCTTTAGATATGAAATCCGATCGAGTACACATTGGTACGCGTAGAAGATTAACGTCACAAGAATCCTAACTGAAACGACTACTGGAAGGGGTGAAAGTGAGGGGAATCCCATCATCGGCCTACGAAAAATGGCGGGGTCAGAGTGCCCCTACTAGGAAAGAAAAAGAAGGGAGGGGAAGTGATAGTGAGGTTGAGGTGGGGAAATGAGGAGGGTGGGAAAAGGGACAGGGAGAGGAGAAGGAATAGGATGGGAAGGGCGGGTGGGGAGTAGGAAGAAGGAAGTGTAGGCCTCAGCTCATGTCTCACATCTATCTAGTACCTCACTATAGATGACAATTTTTCACCCCGACCGTCTTCTTGGCTCTCAAGATGGAATGGACCACGGAGGTAGCCGGTGCCCGGGTGACCTGCCCCTTCAGGGCAGCCCGCCTCGAGTAGGCCTGCGCTGCCCGGGTTTTTCCTCCGAACTACCTCCGTGGGAGACCAGGGAACAGAACAGACCTCAGGGGGGACGCAGAGACCAAGGAAATGACTCAGAGTGGAGCTGCTGCTGCAGATGGAGATCTTAGAGCAGCAGCAGGCAGAACTTGATGTTATTGCGTCTGACATTACACAGGATTGGAGGAGAACACCACTTGATCTTAAATGTGGTGTCCCCAAGAGCCTCTCTTTCGAGATGTAAAAATCTCCTTAAGGAACCGTAGAACTTGTAAAGAACGATCCTGGAGAGATCCAACAGATTAGGAGGATTAGTCGGATTAGAAAATTTCTTTCTTACCTTCCAGATGTGGTATTTTAACTCGTTAATAACAAATACCACTAACTTCTGCTTGTTGTTAGCTGGGGGAGCGAACTGCAGGAAGATGACTTGCTCCTGCAGTAGGAGGGGGATGCGGAGCTCGACGCTTAGCCTCCTCCAGATGAAGATGGAGATGGGACACCGATAGAAGGCGTGCTCCACGGTGTCCAGGCTCCCGCAGAAGTCGCACATGGGGTTCCGGGTGGTGTTGAACCGCCAGATGTTGCTGTTGACTGGAAGGTGTCCGTACGCAATCCTCCATGCCAGGTCCTTTCTCGACGGGTAGCCTCGATGTTTGGTGAGGTGGCCGAAGAGGATCTCGTTGTGGCTAATCCCCAGATCCGGAACATCGGTACGAACGATGTTGAAGAAGTGTTCGTACCAGGTGGAACTGTTCCGGATCGCGGCGATGTTCACACCCGACGAGCGGAGTTGTTGCATTAACTGGCACAGTCTGTTGTAGTCCTCTGGAACAATGTCCGCCTTGGGACCCTGATGGACTGGGATCCCAAAAAGGGGAAGCTTGTGACCCAAGAAATACCGCACAGGGTAACTGCAGGGATGTGTAGTCTGCAGCACCCTGTTTAGGTGGGACGCGGTATTACTTAGGTACCTGATGTTAAAGGAGGGGAGGCCGAAGCCCCCCCGCTTCTCCGGAAGTTGGAGGATGTTAAGGCCAACTTCCTGGCGTAGAGTGCCCCAGAAGAACTTTAGGGGCTTCCTGTAGAGCCGGCTTTCCTGATCCTCGCTGACGTTTGTGATGTTCAGGACGTGCTGGAGCGCAGGGCAAATGATGGTCTTGATGACGGTGGCCCTGGAGGAGAGTGACAGCTGTCCATTTTTCCAGTCCTCGAGTTTCTCGACGGTGTTGTTGTCGAGATGTTCGGTGTTAAGCACGGGCTGTTCATCAAACGGGACCCCCAGGATGGTGAGGGGGTCGGCAGTAGGGACGAGACCTGCAGAGATGTTGTGCAGGTCCCAGACTCCATATAGCTTGATCTTTGTTTTGTCGGGGTTTGATGTTAGCCCCGACACTTTAAACTTCTCTAAGATGTTGTAGAAATTTAACATGGAGTCATTGTCCCTAAGAGTGCCCACCACGTCATCCGCGTAGGCGATCACCTTGGAATCATCCGTGGTGAGAGGAAGTGGAATTCCTCTAACCGCTTGAGAGTTGTTCACAGCCCGCAGGAACGGTTCAAGGACTAGGGCAAAGAGCAGCGGACTGAGGGGACACCCTTGTTTGACCCCTTTCTGGATGGTAATGGGGTCAGATAGGTGTCCGTTGATGAGGAGGCGAGTAGTGCTGTTGTTGTAGCCTCCTCTGATGATGTTAAGAAGTCCACTGCTGACCCCGACTTTCTCTAGGATGTTAAAGAGAAAGCAATGCCTGACGCTGTCGAACGCTCGGTTCAGATCTATAGACAACAATGCCATGGAATACTTCTTGAGGTTAACCAGACGAAGCACTTCTCTGATGAGGATGAGATTGAACTCCATCGATCGACCAGGAACACCATACACTTGTGTACTTTTGATGATATACCTCATCCCGATTTTCAGCCTGTTGTTGAGAACACGGGCGAGGATCTTGTAGTCCGTGTTCGACAGACTGATGGGGCGCCAGTTTTTGATGACCGATGGGTCCCTGTTGGTTTTCGGGATGAAGGCGGTATGGCATTCCAGGAATTCTCGCGGCAGGTTCCCGGTGGTAAGGAAGATGTTGAAGAGTGCCACAAGAATGGGGAGGATGTGGTCCCAGGCCTCTCGATAGAGTTCCGTGCTTAGGCCGTCTGGCCCAGGCGCTTTCTTGTTGCGGCACTGTTTGAAGGCTGATGTAATTTCGGCCGCTGTAAATGGTGTGTCCAACCCTGCTTGGATGTGCGCAGGGAAGGAGTCAATGTTCCAACAGGAGTAATCCTGGGGGGTACTGTTGTCTGAGTAGAGTTGACTGTAGTACCCCCAGAAGGCGTTCATGATGTCGGGTGTTGTGGTGTAGTCACACCCGCCTTCACTGATGGTGGTGATGGTTCGCTCCTGCCGGAAGTTGACGTAACGCCTGTTATAAAAGGCGGCCGATTGCCTGTCTTCCGAGCGGAGGTGGAGACGGATCTTGATGTTCTTTTCTTCCACCTGCTTTTGCTTCTCCAATTCAATGTCGAGATTGATGTCACGGATGGTGTTGTGACACGGAAAGCCTTGGCGTTGGCTGGCCACGAACCAGCTCCTCTCCTTGTAGAGGTCTCGGAGCCGAGCTCTTCTGAGGAAGGCACGTTCCTGGCCCCATTTTTTCATGTTTTCTTTGATGTTGTTCTTGAGTCGTGCCCAGGCGTCCCAGTCCCAGCCAGCGGTGCTCCAGGTGGAGCACAGTTGGTTGAGCTTGGCCGAGAACAGGGACGGGAAGTTTGATGGTAACTTCCAGGGGCCCGGACCAACATCTACAGCTTCTAAGGGATGGTACCTGAGCACGACTAATTTGTGGTCCGAGATGGTGTTGTTAACTGGAACGTGCCTTATTGCTTCGGCTCTGGACACAAGGGATGGTGTTAAGTAGAGCCGGTCGAGTCTTGTACCGATGCCTTGGCCCGTCCAAGTGTAATCTCGACGATAGGGGTTGTGAGCTCTCCAGATGTCCGTCAACTGGAGATTCTTTAGGTGAATTTCCAAGTCTTGGTAACCAGCGGTACCTGTAGTTGGATTTCCCCCTACTTTGTCGTAGGCCGGGTCCGCCACACAGTTAAAGTCCCCCATCAGGATGACATGATGGGCGCCGTATAGATAGTTATGTAACGACTGGAAGAATGCGGGTCTTAATGTTGCATGTGCCGGGGCGTAGATGTTAATGTACCTGGTGGTACAGCCCCGGTACTTCCAGTCGACGGCAAGGACTCTCCCTTCTGTGTCCCTCTGGATGTTATGGAAGGCTCCGAGGAGGGGGGCTAGCATAAGTACCCCTACCCCGGCACGTTGACTTGTGCCGAAGCTCCAGTAAGATGTGACGGGGTACTTATGGCTCAGTTCCTGCATATCACGGAAGTGGAAAAAGTGTGTCTCCTGCAGGAACAAGAGCCGGATGTTATGCGCTAGCATTAAGTTCCACACCTCCTGTTGCTTTGATGGTGAACGGAGCCCTCGGATGTTGAGAGAGGCGACACAAAAGGGGGGTGGCGACACTACGATGTTTTAGGTTGTTACACCCGGCCTAGGTCTTTGATACGTAGCCTCTTCACGTATCTGCTGAGGTCGTCGATCTGTAGGGGGGAGGTAATGTATCCCGCGTCCTGCAGACCGGCTTCCAGTTTTGAGCGCGAGTTCGAGAGGACCTCGAACTCGTGCTGGGTGTTGGAGATCTTGAAACTTGTAATTTTATTATCTTTGATTTTATAAGTGTACAAGTTAAACTGGGAGCCGGTGTATCTTTGAATTCTAGAGTTGATACTTTCTCGGCGGGAAGAGGAGGTTTCTACCTCCATCTCGGACTCCGATGTTGTGGAGTCCAAACCTCCCTTGGAGCGACTTCGTTGATGTTTCTTTTCAGTTTTTGGAGAAGCTGCCTCTTTCCTCTTTTTGGGGAGGTCTTGTGGGGGTAGAAGCTGATGTTCCCCCTCTTCCGTGATCAACTCTACTGCAGGGGTGTCTAGTGGAGCGTCCACAGACGACGCTTCCTCTGATGTTGAGAGGGGGATAGCTGTTGTTGTGCTATCCATCGCGTCGTCTGCTTCCTCGGCTGTGTGATGTTCTGCTTCCGACGGTGGTGGAGGAATGTCGGAAGTGGCCGAGGGGGGGACTGGTTCCTCAGTAGATGTTAGCACTGGGGGGGAAACAGTCTCTTCTGCTGATGGTGATGCAGAAACTGGACGCTTCTTTATTTTCCCTAAGATGGTCTGGGAAAATGTTTTGTCCCCTGCGGTGGTGGTGATGGTAGGTGGTGCTGGGAAATCACCCGCGTCTATCACAGGCTGCGGGTTTAACGGTTCTATTGGCGCCCCTGCCCTCTCTGCGAATGTGCGCAGAGAGCATGATGTCACCGTATGTTCAGTGCTTGCGCACTTACGGCAGGGGTGGGTACACTGATGGGATATGTGCCCTACGCCGGAACAGTTAAAACACCTGGCTCGGGGGCAGTCACTGCCCAGATTTTCCACCGAGCCACATCGCAGACACTGTCTTTGAACTCCGGGGTAGTTGACTAGAACACGCGCCGTGCCGATGTTAACTAGATTTGGCACTGGTTGGCGCATGTCCATTGTGAAGGTGACCTCCCCGGAGTACCAGGCGGGGTCTTCCTGGGAGACGCTCTTTTTGACGTTGCTCACTTTACCCCATTTAGAGAATGTTTGAATTAGCACGTCGTTGCCGGCTTCTAGGTACTCCATAGGGAAGCGGCTGATGGTTAACTGGCGCACTTGGGACCCAACCATGGAAGGGGTCACCAGCTTCCCTTGGACTAGGAAGCCCTCTAAAAGTCTATCTCTCGTAGTGACGTTCTTCACAACAATCAGAAATCTTCCCCCTCCATAGAAGGTGAAGGAGAAGATATTCTGAGCTCCTACTAGCTCCTTAAGTACTTTCGAAAGGATCCGGGGGTCCTCCAGCCCTGGTATCTCCACTCCTAGAGTCCTGGTCCTGGGGGGGACGAGGATGGTCTTACTCATCTTGATCTCTGCGTCTGAAAAATAAAAAGAAAAAGAATTAGAGTCCGTAGACTCTTAAATTATCCCGTAGCACTTCAAAATAAATGAAGTGCTACCAGCAAGTTAGTAGGTTAGTAATAACAATATAAACAAAGTTAGCAAAAATGTTAGAAAAGGGACAATAAATATGATACAAGTAGTCAGCACAGTGAAAAAGCACTACAGTCGCGTCCGCCCAAATATGCCTATTTGGTACGTAACGACTACTGGCAGAAGAACTCAAACGTTAAGAAGACGGTAGTGTCTGTAATAACTTAATATTTGAGAAAGCCGTGATATACTTAAGTCACGTGCCTCACCAAGGCCACGTGATACCACACTAAGAGGACCATCATGCAAAACATTACCCACATAAGGACCTTTCAAGCTAAAAATAAAAATTATCACACAATACAACATAAAACATAATTAAGAAACACAATATTAAGGGGACACTTCCAAGAAAAATAAATATAATAAAAAACTAAACATAATAGTATACCTTCCTCTAAACAACCGACTTGATACCTGCAAATTCCTGGTATCAAGTCGGTTGTTTAGATGAAGTAGTTTTCTATATAACAGTTATAGTACACTTCCTAGTGAAATACAATAGATACAAATATCTCCACAAAAATATATGCAAAAATACAAATACTTTTTACACTCGACTAATAGTTCACACACAGTGGACCAAGCAAGGAAAGTTACGTTGTAGCGTAACATTCAGATAATCAAAGGAGGGGGTTATTGTATGTTAACTGTATTACTGTTGAATAACCAGAGTGGGGGGGAGTTCACAATGACAAAAACAGACTGAATTATAGCACTCAAACGTGCTGTGTGCTGTTCAAGCAGTGAACGGAGTCAATTATTCATTTGTAGCTATCAAATCCTCCCCACGAAGCTGATAAATATCACCAGCTCTCAGAGACATTAACAGGGAATTATAAAGAGAAAAATATGCGTGTGCATATTTTTCTCTTTATAAAATACCAGGCTGGCTCTTCATAATGAAACACGTAAAGTTTTGAAATTGTGAACAAAATACAAAGCACTCATTTAGACCGCCATGAAAAAACCGGGAACTGAAAGGCAAAAATGTAGGAGAATCTATTAATGCCTGAAAACTAAAGATTCCCAAAGATAACTGATCGAACTGCGTTTCAGGATTAAAGAATAGTCTGATAGACCTTTCTTCGATTGTATAAGACTTCCTTCTCCACAATTTTGTAAATTTTTATCTTAACTCATCAGTAGACAATTTGACTTTATTTGCTGAACAAATATTCATCGGATGCATGGGCGCAAAACAAGAAATTCACGTAAGGCAGAAGCTAATAAGATGTCTGGTTTAGTCAATGGGAGTCTGCTTTACAGACTTCCTTAGGTTGTTGGCAAAACATATCTCCTCACCAGGAATCCGGATATTTCTGATGATTATCGAATGGAGCTTTAAATCAACTGGCAAGCATTGAAGAATGCAGATGCAACTCTAAACAACTTTGGACCAAGGTTCCAAAAGTTTCTTGCGTCTGTTCCCTAGTTTGTATAACATTCGTCATTTCAATGGGACGCCGCACGAACCAGTGTGTTCTTAAATAACAATAAAACGGTGTCAGCTCAACGGAATCTCTACCTTGCGCAATAACCATTCAATTTCAAGGAAGAACTTTAAAGTTGATTGCGCACGAATGTGAAAAGAACGACGAGCAAACGTTGGTTAACGCCACATTGTCCAGGTAACTGACACAAGTAACCTCTCCTACCAGTGAAGAGATTTTTTTTATCACGGATTGGGAAATTTGCATTGGATGTTGCCTCTTCAAAAGGAGTTTGAAAGGTTAGCAAGTAATCCTTTGAGAACCACAGGAGTTCTCAATACGGTCATATACATTTCTCCAAACCGCTCGATTGAAGATATTAATAGATTTCATTCACTTCTTCCTTGTGCCAGTAGTGTGCGCTGTTGAAGTAAAATGATCACCATATATCAATGATTCTAAGCTGTGACTTAGGCATTCATTTCCTGATCGTAATTCGCTGGCTCTTGTTGAGTTTCTAAAATCAAGTTCGTCATCATTAGGAACACCAATATTGCTATAGCAATGGTGAGCATCAGCAGTTCTACAAAATCCTGCTTGCCAAGAGATTTCAAAATTTGCAATCGTAGATCTGTCTCATATTTTAGTTACCACAAAACAATTATATCTTGTATTTCTGAAATGAAAGTTAAAAATTACTAGATAAGCAATTGGGAAAAAATACAAAATCAAATTCAAAATTAATTTGAAATTACTATTGATATCTAAACATTGAAAAATTTTGATGTTATAACAGAAGTTATCAACAAAGTTATATAAACACTTCTATCATACCTTTGTGCACTCAAATAGCTATCTAAGTCATGGCCAACACCAATTTAAAAACTTTAACTCGTGTCATCATAGACACTTTTCTAAATTTTGCAAGAGTCAGTTGAATGAAATTTGAGTTGTAATTAATTTCATGCAAATCAACGTTATGAAACGGATTTCTGCAACAATGAAATTCGACCTCGAACATTTTGAATTCTGAATTGCTTTATTTTTCCGAAAAAAATTCCATGCTGCATTTTTTTTTTATTTCCTTGCAGTTTTATATTGAGTTTCTTGTAAAATTTGCTTTGATCAAAAAGTGTCACCCGTTTTCTTTACAAAATGAAAAATGCAAAAAAAGTGTATTTTTGCATTTTTCATTTTGTTTTCATTATCTGACGAAATTCTAAACAATTCGAAGATACGATCTGTCATATTTTGTAAAACAAGACATGAAAATTAAATCTTAATTTTTCATTTTTATTTTAGTAAATTGTAGAAATTCAAGTAGAAATAATAGATTATTTCTACTTGAATGGAATTTTAAAAAAAAATTTATTGATCATTTCTACTGGAACTGGTACAACTCTTATGAGGTGTTGCGTTCATATACTTCCACCTTCACCTCCAATTTTTTCGATAATTGAGTATTGGGCGCTTCGATCGAATTCGTGTACATATTCTAGTGTGTTATCCTTTACAATAATATGAAAAGGTGGTGTGCTATAATACATTTGGTTGGAGGAAATTATATAAACTGCTCTTTCAATTGCTATCACAATTGATTTAATGTTGGATTTTTCATAGTTCTGTAAGAAACTTTAAACAAATAATTTGATAAATGGTGGTTTGTCTGAAACTTGAATTATAGAATAATTTCTTGATATTATTACTCTCGGTTGTTTTAACATAAAAACTTATTTTTTCATAGAATAAGACAAAGGAAATCTTTCTGGCATTTCATGTAATTGTGAAGTCATTTATTTCTGACCTGAACTTGTAGAATCGAGTTTGATGTACTTCAAGAGAGATTGTTTTTAATATAAACCTTAAAGAACATATATTAATCAATTTATATTCATAATTAAGTACTAGGAAGTTATTCATTCCTACCTAATATGGATTCTTACACACCCAAACACAGTTTTCGATTCCATTTTATTTTCCTGGTGTAAACTTTCGGTCAAAATTGTGCTGCCCCTGCTCTAACCGATTTTCCAGTTTTGAGCAATTCGGTTCACACACACACATACGCATAAACCTAAGCACTGTGGCTGGCCTGTGTGACAGCGGTGACTGAATAAGCCGATTTCCAATCTCTTATTTTTAATTATATTCATTTGTAATTAATGACAAAGTATTGTATGTGAATTCTTACTAGTAGATATAGCGAGCGTGAATGATCCCCGGCCGGTCGGTCGGTTTAGATTGGGAGTGCTTTGTTTGGAAGTGATATTAGTCCCCTCTTAGGTAGTAGCACGATTTTCCAACTGGAAACGGGGCTTCTCATCCAACAAAACAGGTAAACTGTACAAAGGAACACGCAATTTGCAAACAATGGACAGGATTATCTGCTCCATCATAACGCTAATCAAGTTTGTAAGAAGACAAGTCACTTGGCTGTGAACGTGCATTGACCCTAACACAAAGGCAAAAATGGTGTGTGTGTGTGTATATATATATATATATATATATATATATAGTAAAAAATTGCTAAAAATTCCATCTATGTTTAGTGGCGTCAATTTTGCCAGTGATATTTAAACACAAGAGTGAACAATGTGTCATTAAACCGGTTGCAATGATGCACGAACAATGTAATAAAAATAAAAAATGCATTCTTAACATTTATTCAAAGAAAAAAATACCTTTTTGCAGCTTCAGTAAACAGCTAAAACAATACAGGAAAATTGCTGTTTTTATTGTTATGTAAAACATGATAATCTTTATTTAAATGATCATTTTGTGTATGTATGATATCTATTAGGAATTGTATGGCAACGTATTGTGAATAAATATTTTGTGTAATCAGTCAGTGTTTCCCACATATTGAGTTGAGAACAATTGTGTGTGTAGGGGGGGGGGGCTAAAATAATTTTAATAGGAATCTCGAAGGCAACAATCACGGCATATTCAACTGCATTTTCAAAAATTCAAGACTATAGTTAATTTTCAGATTTGCATTTTTAAACCTAAAATATTTAAAATTTATTAGGGTTTGACAATGAATGCAGGTGTTGACAACAATATGTTAAGTGATTTTGAAACATGAGAGATACGACCACGTACTTTTCGGGAAGAATTAAAAAGTCACTATTGCCTGGTTGGGGATTGGCCGACTAGTAGGCAAAATTCGCTCTCCAATCAACAGATTGCAGTGAACTCACCGTGTTCATGGATCTTGAGGATGAAGATGAATATTATCACTTGGAGTGGGACCATCCCTCTGTTAAGAGTATATCTGAAATGGATTGAAGTTGCATGTTTGGTTTCTAGAAAGTTTTCTTACAGCAGGAATATTCTAAATACACTGATCAAGAAAATTAAAATATTCATGAAAACTGTTTTGTTCTGTTAAGTGTCTGAAGGCGTGGAACGTTTGAAAAAATAAAATACTCGAAATTCTAGGGGGAGGAGCTCCCCCTCCCCAATGATATATATATACACTACGGTCACATTAAGAGAGTGTGGTGAGTTGTCAACTGCCAGTAATATTTGTATTCAAACGCCACCGCTTTCATTGTGAAATTATTACCTTCAAGAGTTTTAGACGGGTGTGTAAACTAACATTATAATAAATGAACGTTTAATCCTATTCATTCATTTCTTTCATCAGTAAGTTTGGTTTTCTTTTCGGCATACTGGAAAGAGTTTCTCTGTGACTATCAGAACATATGCACATAACTTAGGTATTTTCTATAGCTTATTTGTATTTTATAAATTTCTTTCAAATTGTCAACAGAATATATTTTGTAGTGTTTTTCTTTTATGTACATTGTTATTCACTTGTTCAAGTACAATATGTCGAAAGAAACTAGAAAACGTAAGCTGCTCTCTAGGAAATATTCAATTATCCGAATGCTTAATTTGGTTTATTGTAGGATTGATATTTTTCTATGACAAATGGTAATGACCTGGACGAAAAATGTATAGGATATTCTATGGCAGCGATTTTCAACCGGTGTGACGCGAGATTTATTAAAATAAATTAATTCAAAGAAATAACGTCGTAAATTGCGCATTTATTAGTGTCTGGTCTTTCATTTTCTTGTGTGTTTAAATCAATCAACATTATGCCTATATTTTGCCAGATCATCAAACAAATTAAAATAACATATTTTAGTTGTGCCACAGAATTTTAATAATTAGTCTAGGTGTACCGTGTTATGAAAAAGGTTGAAAATCACTGTACTACACTATGGGATGCAATGCAATACAATACAATACGGGACTACATTTTTCCCCCGTATTCTTTTATCGAATTTTTGCACTCGAAGCCTGAGTTCTTAACATATTTGAATGAGTTCACTGCATAAAGTTCCATCTAAATCGAATAGTCTGCTTTGGCGGGTCTCTCTAATTTTAGTGTATTTAATTTTTTTAGTGTTGCGCAGAAATGAAACATCAACATTCATTGTGTGAAGTTATGGAGACATCTACTATAGTGACTAATCTTACTTTGTTATGAATTTAAACTACTCGGAAATTTAAACTACTTCTTTTTAATATGGTGAGCACCTCGTATGCACACATTCAGGAATACATGTGTCTGCATACGAGGTAATGACCATATAAAAAAATAAGTGTAATGTTCATGTAATTATTTTAATTCATACCTTAGTCAAGTTATTAATCATGACAGTTCACTATGCTATAATTATTGTAGAACAGCGATTTATGTGCTACAGTTATTACTTTACCTACAATTTGCAAATCGACCTCTTTAGCTATGGTCTGATATGTTTTCCAAAGTTTTGGTATTCTGAGTCTAGATGTGCCAATTATTGGCTTACCATTCTATTCCTGCTGGTTTTTATATCTGAGTTCTGGTTTGAGTTCTACAATCCTGAGGTTTTATTATCTTTTACAAGTGTTTATGTAAATTGTAGATCATTAAACCTAATCCTTTCCCTGGTATCGTCACTTTTCTCGCGATGTTTGAGAGTTTTAATGAGTCTACTTTGAGAACCGAGTTCAATATTCAGCTACTGTAAAATCAAAAACTGGGCTCAGATAATGTGTTTTAGACAACGCCCGGAACTCCGCATTAAGTAGATTGGCCCTTTTCATTTGCATATTATCCTTGGTAGCGCACTAGGGTCACATTCGGGGAGTATGGTGGGTCGTCCACTGAGAGTAATATTTGTATTCAAATACCTGCTCTTCCCTCCGGGGAGCGTTTTGTGAAATTATTACCTTCAAGAGTTTTAGACGGGTGTAAACTAATATCCTAATAAATGAACATTTAATCCTATTCAGTGGTCTGCTTCCTCAGTAGCTTGGGTTATGATGTTATGTGATAATGACGATCTTGTTCCTGTACCCATTAAATAAAAATTGCAACCACAACTGGTTGCAATATTTTAATGCGGTTTCATCTTTTAAGGTTTTCTTAATCCTATACTACTTTAAATTAGCGTGGGTGAGAAACTAGTGTTTTTTGTAGTTAATTAGATATCGCAAAACATCGATAATTATTTATTTTTACAGAAACCTTGAACAATGAAACAGCATACTTCCTTTCAAGTCACTTCAGGTCTACAATAAGCAGGGAGGATATTTCACCCTGTGCGGTAAATCATATCGCACCTGTCTCGGCATTGACTTCAGTGGACAATAGAAGCTGCGAATGTATTCAGAACCAACTATCCAGAATAACTCCTCGAAGGTTAGTGATCGAGAAAATCGGTTGATTGTTCATTCCAGATAATCCTGCAATCATTCCATTGGCGTCAAATCAATAGAATGCAACTGTGAATGGAGGAAAAGAACGCTTGAATTTGACTTTTGAACCCTAATAGCGCAAGGATAGCTTTGTCACAGTAGTAGTAGTAACCTTGCTGGAAATGGGAAATGCCTGGAGCTATCGGAATGCATTGTCATCATGCAGGTTAATTTATTTATTCTTAATAATCAGGAGTTTATCCGTATTAAAGAGTAAATGTGATTTCCCTTGATACACATAAAACGTATAACCAAAGTTACTTAAATGTAAAGAGCCAATCGGCTTTATTTCAACGATATAAATATTAAGGGGATATTAAATCCCACATTGTTTTAAAACCGAATAACAAACGGAAAGAATGGACTCAGAGAAACTCTGATTCCGATCTTTGTGTTTCTTATTCGGGTTTAAAACAATGTGGAATTTAATATCCCCTTAATATAAATAGTATAACCAAAGTGTTTTCATAGCGACCAAGTTCTTTGGTATGACATACCGAAGTTCGATTTCCGAGCCATGAAAACGGAACCCTTCATGTTTTCGTTAATGATTTCATTTCGACAAACGTAGTAAAACGCAAAAGAATACACTTAATTTCCTGACTTGATATATCTACCACAGATTTGCTTTGGAACATTCCTATCAAACTGCATACAAAAAGCAATTCGAGATCTTTAACTGTTTTGAACATTTCGAAAATTCGTTTCCCAACCTCTTCGGGATTTGATTTATGGTTGGGATTAGCTTTATTTAATCGAATTAGGAAGGAATTCAGAACGAAGAAAATAAGATTCTTGTATTAGAAATATTCAATAAAATAGAACGGAAACGAAATAAATTATATTCTTTACTCCAAAGTTACTCCAATTTTGTAATCCACTTTTGCGCGATTTGGTTATATTTTATTATTCCCAAATATATATAATTAAAAACCCTGCATGATCAATATTGCATTGGGGTAGCAGTTTTCTATTTTATATAAAATTCTAACAAAAGAAATTCGCCCGTTTTCATAAGAAATTGACTGTATGAATATGTATGTTGTGCAATTGTCAGGTGGATATTTCGAATAAACAATATTTATGAATAAGGAAGCCGGAGCAAAAATTGGTTTTTTTCTTACCTTTAGATTACATTACGGGAAATGTTTTTTACTAGAATCCGATAATTGTTGCAATGTCTAATCTATAAAGTTTATTAAACGACTGATAATTCCAAATATATTAATTATTGCAATCGCCATCCTTTACAATGCTATAAGAGATGTACTTGAGGGGCGTATTTTTCTATCCAACGTTCAGATTGTAAAGCATCGAAATCATTCAGTGGATGGCAAAAGAAATATTTCATGTTATTCCGATAGTTAAGAAAAAGATGAAATATTCTTTAAGGAAATGCCCGAAAATAAAATCAAGATATATAACTGAAATTTTACTTAAATTTTAAAACGATAAAAAAACTTAACACTTGATATTTCTATTACTGGAAAAATTCCTAACGCTTGCAGAATGCTTGAGATATATCCTATTTGTTTGAAAGTGGAATAACTAAGAGTAATTATTCAAAATGCAGGTCTACAAAACAGGTATCCCTTTCTTAAAAGAAATCCTGAATGGTGGTAGGGAAGTTAGGACAGTAAAACAAAGAATAAGGGAAAATAGAATGACGAATAAGCATAGATTAAGAATGTGAAGAGCAAAAAAGTTCCTCACATGGCGGGTTTGACAGATTCTCAGAACTAGCAGCATATTGAAAGCTTATAAGACGATTGATGATTTGGTTGATCTGCTTCTCCATTAGACCTGGGTTCGATTATCATCGTGACAAGAGGAATCTTTATATGGGCATTTTCAAATGATAGCGAGTTAGCTGATCCAAGGACCTATTAAACGATTTCAAAAAGACCGATAATGAATACTCGATTTTTACATTAAAAGGATTAAATTGAAAATATTCTCAAAGAGAAACACTTATTATGAACAAACCTTTGATAAATTAAGATACAAAGTGCTGAAAATATCTGACCTAAATATACTAAACCAATTTTTACAGTCAGTTCAAAAAATATACCAACAAATACCAGTCAAATTAGAGCAATTATCAGATTATAAAGTGACCCGGATGACCAAGACCATGAAATAATCAAGACCCTACTTTTTAATATAAATAAGTATAATTTTATTACTTATTTCTCTGAGGATGACCAAAGTTTAGTTATCTACACGAGAATATGTTGAAATATCAGCAGAAGCACTAAGTGATATTTCAGAATAGCATAATATGAAAATAACGAAAGATGAAACAAAATTAAAGACTTCGAAAGTAGAGACATGTAACAAGAAAACTGGTGATAGTAAATTATTACTAGTAAAAGCCTCCTGAGTTCACTAGTTTCGACCCACGATTGGAAAGATGTGTTTGAAGTAATAGCCATCTAGCACAAAAAATACAATGTCTGCGTAATGTTTTATCTGTACCTTCTTTATTGTATCGAACCGCGTAGGAAATGCACAATGGATGAAAAAATCTGCAGATTAAACATTCTAAGAGAGAAAAACAGCTGGAACTACAACTCTTACAATCTTTAAATATGAAATCAGCAAATTATTACGCAGTAAATATAAACAAAAATATCCGTTATCAACTTTCAAAATTAAAAATGAGAAAAGAAACTTGAAGACTAAAAAATGGATTACACGAAACCGAATAGACCACTTGCTTAAAATCATGTCGATGAAGAAGACATTTTAAAAATGACTACAGATATAACAATATGTGTAGTCATTTGGCAACATTCGAGATAACTCACTGCGCCCTTGATATCCACCGCTCTCATGCATCTTACTGATTCTATTCAGGTGGTAGATGAATTTCATTATTTGTATGAGATCATCGCCTTGCTTTATTGGAGCATGAATTTGATAAATAACGTTCCATATTTGGTTTCTAGGAGAGGATTTCTAGATTATGTAGAAATAAGTAAATAAAATTAACAGAATTGTATTGAATAATAAAACCAGCAAAAAAAATATTGTTAACCCACCCACTTGTATAAATGGACTACAGATTTACATCGTTTCTCAGGTAAGAAATACATATTTACTTATTATAGAAACCTGTCATGAGAGACATGTTTAATGGTTTGGCGACATAGGAACCGACTGCATAAAATTATTTTTGGAATGGGGATTAGCATCAGGACAGTTTTTTAATTTTCTATAGTTTATTCTGAAAATTTACTCAAATAGCGTATACACTTTTCTTCGAAGGAAATGAAGCAGTAACCAGAATAGCATGCCATTTGATAGTTTCCCTTAATGTTTTGATATTGTACACTACGAGATGTCAGAAGGGTGTTTTACATATTCGATCAGATGACAATGATATGTAAATCCCGCCTACTAAGCACCGTAAAAACTAAAGAGTCACCGTATCTCTCTACGAATGTTCAATTTAAAGATATCTAACGCTTGCAGTTTAAGAATTTGCTCAACTGATGTTCTCAATTTCTTAGTGCTTTATATTGACATGGATACCTGATAATAAGTAGGTTAGTTTCACTACCTTTGTTGTAAGACCGCTACACGATTCAACAAGATTGTAGTCTCCCTCCCCCACACACAACTCTCGATAGAGGGAAAGTTCCATCACCATGATTACCATCTTTTCATCTTGAGGGGGATTTTCCCTCAGAGGATGAGCACTGCACCTAATGACACCGGCGAACACACCTTTATTGGAAAAGCCTTTATAAACTAATTTATTTTAGATAGAATCCTACTCCATCTCTTTAGAAAACAATGCCAGCCATTATCTAGTGCTAGAAGCTAATAATTAAATAAAAATTAATTCTACATCCTGTGTTTAAGTTAACTTTTTTTTTTACCCAAAACATTCAATCATCCATAACCACAAATATATTATATATATAACTGTATTTATATGTATAAAATACACACCATAGCTGTATAATATATTTATATACACTATATACGTATTATACCATTCAATCAGCTGGTTCGACGAGTGGTAAGCGTATCCGCTCTCCAGCCAAGAGGCTGCGGGTTCGAATCCGGCGTGGGCATGGATTTTTGTGATTGTCCGCCCTAACCATATGGACTGAGTCACCATGGGAATAGTAGACCCCAAACCTCCCGAAATGGGAGAGAAATCCCGCTGAAGTGAGTAGAAATATAGACTTATTTTTTTATTATTATACACACACGTCCGTTCACGAGGTAATCTTCATTAAATCAATGAATGCTCCTACGCGGTGTGTTAATATTTGTTGAGTCGCTGTAGGCATCACGCTAATTCATTTCGTTCTGTCATGATTTTGTAATAGATTTCGTTTCAGGAGCTGCAATGAAGTGGCGCATTTCGTGCATTGAATACAAATTTTCTAATAATAACCATTTATCCTTAATAAGTATAGTTTCTTAATTAAAATATTTTACCGGCAACCGTTCGCTGTCTTAGTCCTTTACAAATTTATGAAAATGTTTATATCAGCGAAAAGGAAATTTTTACTTCTGGTTCAGCGGTCTCAAAGATTTGAGAAGCACTCATCTAAACTATTGCAGAATAATCAGTATACTTTACTGAATCAGGGAGAATAAGCCCAAATGAGACACCTTGGAGAATGCAACAAGCTCACTGCCGGGGGGGGAATTCTCTCTCAAAGCGCTATTTAAGTTTATTTGCGAAGAAAGAAGAATCAAACCTCAATAGATTAGGACTGACCGTCTATAACAGAGGAAAAGCGTACTGAATGGTTTGACATAATACGGAATTAACTTACATAAAATAATTCAATAAGCCATCTGACAGTATTGCTGTGTTTAACCTGGCTCAATATTTCTTCTACTACTAAATGCAACACAGGATTAAGACTTGCACTCTCAGACGACAGATCATTTAATATGAATAAAATCAAAATAAATTACGACTCCTCCTGTATAACTTCGCTTGGGGAAAAGGAAAACTTCCCCTCACCTTCCACTAAAAAGCGAAAGACGACCATGGCTTGTGCGTTTGAAGTACCCTTAAAGGGCATGTAATAATTATCAATATCTAAGTCGCCGAAAGCTTCTTTCACAAACGTTGGGCGAAGAAGAATGTCTTCTATCTGCTATAAGCAGTTCTGGCGAACATCTATGTGTACAAGATAAGTTCTGCCAGCAATTAGGCATATTTAGAATGGTCAGTCATTGCAAGAATTGAATAGAAAATCCATCTTTGATGTGGTGGGAGATTATTTGTTGCCTTGAAATGACACAACTTTCGCTCAGTCCTCGTTTAAATGCGTTGTTTCGGATAAATATGATGATTTATACTTCCTGGTAAACATTATTTATAGTGGGACAGAAAAATTAAAAGCTTTTAATTTAGGAAAACGTAATTTGGAATTGTTCAAGATTCTGCATATTATACACGACATATCAATTTATATGTTTCCCGTTAAGTACAGTTCTGAAAAATTCTTTTCTCATTTTTCACTTAAGTGGCACTTGCAGAGTAACTATACTACTAAGTTACAATTCTTCACCTCTGGATACACAGGATTACTCGATGGCGTATTTTGGATTTTTACTAAAATTTAATTCAAAACCTTTGGAATATCGGTTTAAATGGGGCCCAATTATTGAAAAGATTGGGTAAAGGATGTTTTCTAAGTTATATTAATTTAGATAATAAACCTTTTTCACCACTTCGGATTGTCTTGGAAGTTTCCATTTGAGCCGCCATAAAACAGATGTAGTCAACTCATTTGTTGGGATTCGATCCCCCCCCCCTAAATAATAATACAGAATGCAAAATGAATACGTTCTGCAGTATGCCACTACAAAAAATGTCTTAACTTACCAATGGTACAAATATAGAATATTTACCGTTTCGTGGGTGGTGGTCAAAAACAACAAACGCTGTTAAAGAACATTAAATTAGGGGAATAAATACACAATTTCATAGGAATCTCGATCTGGGACCCAGAGGTTTATTAAGGAACTCAATTAAGATTAAACTTGAAGATATGACTTTCTTTAGTGTATTTGTTTAAATTTTGTTATACGTGAAATTTTATAAATATTAATTATTCAAAACCTAAAGCTAAGCAATCGCTGTGCACAAGTTTAATATTATAAACTTGTGCACAGAAATATAAGCGAACAAACTGCAATACTATTTGGCATATTATTTATTACCCTTCTAAATCATTACAATCATATGAATAGAAACTTCATTTCTTTATCTAATCATAGAAAAAGTGTATGCTCAGCAATGCTATGCTTTCAAAGCAACTAACATACGATTGCTTTTGATTACAGGATATAAAGTTTCCTTCAAAATGAATTCATACGAAAAAGTGATTTCTTGCCTGTGAAGAGTTCTGATGTATGCAAAGCACTTTTTTGTGGTATAAATAAAAACAGCTTACTTCCTGTATTTCAATAATAGAATCAATACGAGTGATAATTAATTGTGGTCGTCAATAAATTAGCTGAAGCTTTTCATTTCGCACTGAAATATCTTTTCAGAATTCCTCCTAGCAAATAATTTTTTATTCCATTCCATTGTCGAGCACTTTAAAATTATTCTTCCCTGTATTTCGGAAATATATCTTATTTCTGCATATTCTGAATCACCAGGTTATAAATGGAAACCTGGAAATATTAACCTTACAAAACGTAAAGAATACAGTGCTCTCATAAACAGAATTTAAACCGTTTTTGAAAAGTGTTTAGTACTAACGTTATTCAGAAAAATGTTAAATAGTAAAAAGAATAATATCAGTTAAATAAAATAGTTCAAAAACAACACGATTTAATTATTAAAATGTTTTATTGTCAAGTGAAGAGAAACTACCATTTTTATCAAAGTACTAAGTGAATACTACTCGCAGCGAAATTAAAAAAAAAATACCTTGAAGATATAATAGGAAAGGACAACCGAAGAGATTCGAATAGACATTCACGTGGAAAGGCAAATAAGAATGCGGAACATAATGGCGGAAAATGACAGAAGTGGCAAAGTTTACGTGAAGCTAAATTAGGAACATAATCATCACTAATAATACAAGTAATTGTAGAGAAATCACAGTGTTCACTCGAGCGCTTTCCAAGTGACCATTTCATACTAGAAAAAGATAATTTGACATACTATAACTGAGAGTATTCTGTTAAATGAATCATCTGAATGAAAGAGTGATGGCTGGCCTGTCAAGGAGTAATTGTCTGATTAGGATCGAGTGAAAGCATTTTTTGAGGACATTTACAAATTGCTCCTTATCTCGCTTTTCTGCGTCCGCAACCTTAAGTGAGAAGAAACTTTTCTAAAATAAAGAAAAAAATCCATGTCGAATATATTTACTTTTCGTTCATCCATATATTTTCTATAACTTGCTTCATATTGAAAGATATCCTTAAGAACCCAGATACCATCGTGGCAATTGAAATAGTTTTGGGTGTCGAGTCCGTTGTTCAATACGTAAGACGGCATCACTCCCTGGAGTTCTGTGATATATCTCAGCTGCTCATATTCAGAGTGGCCGGGGTATAACTCGAAACCCAAAAATAAATTTGCTGTTATTGTTCCAAGGGACGACATATCAGTGCTCTCAGAGTAATCAGTATTGACTAAACTCTCGGGAGAACTGTACTTTATTTGCTTGGTTTTATTGTCCTTGTCTGTATCTTTAATGTACGAGGCCAGACAGAAATTAATCAGCTTCAGTCTAAGGGGCGCTTTGTTTGTGTTTAGAAATACGATGTTTTCTGTAGATATGTCTTTGTGTATCAGACCAAGCTCTTTCAGAATTTGAAGTATTCGAAAGTTGTGCAAGAATACATCCTATGGTCCGAAGTTTATTTGGCGATTTTCTCTTTCCAGAACAAAATCGCTCAAGCTTTTCCCCAGTTCTTCATATACTAGACAAGTGAAATTTTTATGCTTGAATGCCTCAAAATTTCACAATATTTTTCAAGCAACTATTTGATACTAACGTACGATTACTTTTGATTACAGGATATGAAGATTTATTCTAAATGAATTCATAGTGATGCCCTGCGAAGACTTCTGATGCAAGCAAGGTGCCTTTTTTTAGTACAATTAAATCTGCTGAGTCTCTCGTATTTCAATAATAGAATCACTCCGAGTTATATTTAATTGTGGTCGCCAGTGTATTAGCCGAATCTTTATTTCGCACTGAATTATGTTTTCAGAAATCCTGGAAATAATTTTTTTATTCCGCTCCATTGCTGAGCACTTAAGTCATTTTCCCTGTATCTCTGAATTATACCTTATTTCTTTATTCTGAATTACCAGTTTATAAATGGAAACCTGTAAATATTAACCTTACAATACCTAAAGAACACAGTGATCTCAAAAAGAGAATTCAAACCGTTCTTGAAAAGTGTATATTACTTGCCTTCTTCAAAAAAATGTGAAAGTCCTTCGTATACGACGTCTAATCAAACGAAACAAGTTGGACTTTCCTACAGTGCTTTTTTCCTGTTGCAAAACACATTGAAAGATTTCTTTAGTTGTGCAGTCTTTGTTTACCGAAAGTTAATATCTATGCAAGGATGCATCGTATGTTACGAAGTTTAAATTGGAAATTTGGCTTTTTCTTATAGGAAGTGATGTAAACTTTCCTCTAGTTTTTCAAACTTGAGCACTTGAAATTCTTATGCAGAAATGTCTTATAAAATTTACAAGATAAGATAGATGATTTCAGTCCATTGAAATTGTGAAATATTATTTATTCATGAGCGGAAGTCTGTCAAAATATTTATTATTAATTTTCACTGCAAGAGATAAATTCCCATTTGAAGTGCATTCGTATACCTGTCCGAAGCTTCCTCCTAATGATTTATTCAATAATCGTGTACTAGGCACTGTTTGATTCAAGTACTATACCTTTAGATATGAACTCCGATCGAGTATATTGGTACTCATAGAAGATTAACGTCACAAGAATTCTAACTGAAACGAATACTGGAAGAAGGCATGCAACCAAAACGTTAAGAAGACGGTGGTCTCTGTAATAACTTAATATTTGAGAAAGCCGTGATATACTTAAGTCACGTGCCTGACCTAGGCAACGTGATATCACACTAAGAGGACCATCATGCAAAACATTACCCACATAAGAACCTTTGCAAGCTAAAAATTAAAAATATCACAAAATAAAACATAATTAAGAAACAGAATATTATTGGGACACTTCCAAGAAGAATAAACATAATAAAAAAACTAAATATAATAGTATACCTTCCTCTAAACAACCGATTTGATACTTGCAAATTCCTGGTATCAAGTCGGTTGTTTAGATGGAGTAGTTTTCTATATAACAGTTTTAGTACAATTCATAGTGAAACACAATAGATACAAATATCTCCATAAAAATATATGCAAAAATACAAACACTTTTTGCTCTCGACTAATAATTCACACACAGTGGACCAAGCAAGGAAAGTTAGGTTGTAGCGTAACATTCAGATAATCAAAGGAGGGGGTTATTGTATGTTAACTGTATTACTGTTGAATAACCAGAGGAGGGGGGGGGGGAGAGATCACAATGAGAAAGGCATACTGAATTATAGCAGCCCTTCCGTGTGCTGTTCAAGCAGTGAACGGAGACAATTACTTATTTGTAGCTATCAAATCCTCCCCACGATGCGGATAAATATCACCAGCTCTCAGAGACATTAAGCGGGAATTATAAAGAGAAATATATGCATGTGCATATTTTTCTCTTTATAAAATATAAAATATGAAGGCTGGCTCTTCATAATGAAACACGTAAAGTTTTGAAATTGTGAACAAAATACAAAGCACTCTTTTAGACCGCCATGAAAAAAACTGGGCACTGAAAGGCAAAAATGTAGAAGACTCTATTAATACCTGAAAACGAAAGAATCCCAAATAGAACTGATAGAACTGCGTTTTGGGATTAACGAATAAGATAATAGACTTTTCTTCGATGGTATAAGACTTGCTTAGCCATCATTATGTAAATTTTAATCTTAACTCATCAGTAGACAATTTGACTTTATTTGCTGAACAAATATTCATCGGATGCAAGGGCGCAAAATAAGAAATTCACGTAAGGCAGAAGCTAATAAGATGTCTGGCTTAGTCAATGGGGGTCTGCCTTATAGACTTCCTTAGGTTGTTGGCAAAACATATCTCCTCACCACGAATATGGATGTTTCTGATGATTATCGAATATAGCTTTAAATCAACTGGCAAGCATTGAAGAATGCAGATGCAACATTAAACAACTTTGGATCAAAATTCCAAATGTTTCTCAAATCTCTTCCCTAGTTTGTATAACATCCGTCATTTCAATGGGACGCCGCATGACCAGTGTGTTCTTAAATAACAATAAAACGATGTCAGCTAAACGGAATCAATTCCAGCTTGCGCAATAACCATTCAATCTCAAGGAAGAACTTTAAAGTTGATTGTGCACGAATGTGAAAAGAATGACGAGCAAACGTTGGTTAACGTCGCCTGGTCCGGTGAAGAGATTTTTTTTTATCACGGATTGGGAAATTTGCATTGGATGTTGCCTCTTCAAAAGGAGTTTGAAAGGTTAGCAAGTAATCCTTTGAGAACCATAGGAGTTCTCAATACGGTCATATACATTTCTCCAAACCGCTCGATTGAAGATATTAATAGATTTCATTCACTTCTTCCTTGTGCCAGTAGTGTGCGCTGTTGAAGAAAAATGATCATCATATATCAATGATTCTAAGCTGTCACTTAGGCATTGATTTCCTGATCATAATTCGCTGGCTCTTGTTGAGTTTCTAAAATCAAGTTCGACATCATTATGAACACCAATATTGCTACAGCAATGGTGAGCAGCAGCAGTTCTACAAAATCCTGCTTGCCAACGGAAATTTCAAAATTTGCAATCGTATATCTGTCTCATATTTTAGTTACCACAAATGAATTATATTTTGTATTTCTGAAATGAAAGCTAAAATTTACTAGATAAACAAGATGAAAAAAAATACAAAATCAAAATCAAAATTAATCTGAAATTAATATATAAAATAATGTATTTTCTGTATTTAATAAAAATCAGAAGCTGCAGAGATATTTCGCATTGAAAAATCATTTGCGAGAAAGAATAATTTTCTTTCTATTTTTAATTTTTTTAATGTGTTACGGTCGTGTACAGTAATGCACAAAGATAATGTGCTGCAATTATAGATTTCTTCGTCTCCTTCAGTGTTCCCAACAGAAGTTAATCATGCAAGCCTTTTCGTTTGCAGAACAACTGAAAATGGAGATCTAAACAGTGCTGTCTCTTACCTTTGCCATGCCTCAGTTTAATGATATTTTCGTTTTGTAGTTCATGATGAAAGCATAAACAGGTGTATGGTTAAATGGAGTTAAGTGTAACAGCCTTGTTAGCACAGTAATTGTTTTTGTTAATTGTTAGCACAGTAATTGTTACGGTCGTGTACAGTAATGCACAAAGATAATGTGCTGCAATTATAGATTTCTTCGTCTCCTTCAGTGTTCCCAACAGAAGTTAATCATGCAAGCCTTTTCGTTTGCAGAACAACTGAAAATGGAGATCTAAACAGCGCTGTCTCTTACCTTTGCCATGCCTCAGTTTAATGATATTTTCGTGTTGTAGTTCATGATGAAAGCATAAACAGGTGTATGGTTAAATGGAGTTAAGTGTAACAGCCTTGTTAGCACAGTAATTGTTTTCCACGAAATTATTTTCTTAGAAGAGAAGTTCTGAGAAATCCTGCTTCTATCCTTTCAATGTATCCCAAGTATTTTATCTTTCTTCTATCAATATCCTTAAGGATCCTTAAAGTTCTACCGATTTTTTCTAATACGTATTCATTTGTACGCATTTCGATATATGACATCCTCAACAGCCTTCTGTAATACTCTCAAAAGCAGGTATTCCTTTCTTATCTGACTTCTTTAGGTTCCATAAATCAGATTCTACACATCTATAAGTCATTGTTGTAAAATCAACTGAATCCAAAATCTTGATTTTAGAAAAGTCTCTGACTGTTGTTTTATTCATTCCTAACCTTGTTCTGATATCTTCTGAACAGCAATTCTTCACATTAATAATGGATCCGAGGTACTGAAGCATGTTGTACTGAAACTTGAGTTTATTTCAATAAGGTGTTTATTAAATTCTTTATAAGAAATAGCCCCTCTTCAGGATGACATTTAAAAAAGAAGGTAATTTCATAATAGATAATTTCTTAAAATGCCTACTCTTTAAGCCTGACAATAACCTCTAGAACATCAAATATTAATTCAAATTTGAACTATTTTTGATCCAGACTGTATTATTTTATATTTTTTATTAATATTATCTGTGATAGTAAAGGCATAGAGATCTTACCAAACACCAATGCCATTGCTAAATTCTAAAGAAAATTCCAATTTACCTGTGTCACTTTCTGTAGTTGTTATTTTGTTTAATAAAACTGGAAGAATTATACACAATAAAATGTTTCTTTAATATATTAATGCTGTTAATAGTAATTCATGATTCAAAATTTGTATTCAAATAAATAAAACGAGAATAATAACACAAATGTATTTAAAGATCAGTTTGAGAATAGGCTTCTTATCTCTTGATATGTAAACATTGAAAAATTTTGATAGCGTTTTTCATGTCATAACAGAAGTTATCAACAAAGTTACATAAACACTCTTTTATCATACCTCTGTGCACTCAAATAGCTATGTAAGTAATGGCCAACACCAATTTAAAAACTTTAAGTCGTGTCATCATAGACGATTTTCTAAATTCTGCAAGAGTCCGTTGAATGAAATTTGAGTTAGGAATTAATTTGTTGTAATGGAAATCAACGTTATGAAGCGGACTTCGGCCACAATGAAATTCCACCTCGAAAATTCTGAATTCCTTTGTTTTTCCGAAAAGAATTCTATGCTGCAATTTTTTTTTATTTCCTTGCAGTTTCATATTGAGTTTCTTATAAAATTTGCTTTGATCAAAAAGTGGCACACGTTTTCTGTAACAAATAAACAATGCAAAAAAACATTTTTAAAATTACAAAAGGCAAAGAATAAAATAGAAAAAAAGTATTTAAATATAGTTTATACAAAATTTATGAATCAGAGAAATAAAAAAATAAAGAAACCGAAAGTTCAATAGTTCAATAGAGTTCATGTGCTTCGTTTAAAAATTAATATCTAAAGACTGACGAAATTCTAAAAAAATCGAAGACACGATTACTGCATTTGGGGTCTGAATTCTGTCGTATTTTGCAAAACAAGAAATGAAAAGTAAATCTTAATTTTTCATTTTTATTTTAGTAAATTGTTTGAAAACACTAAAGTGAAAAAAATATTAACAATATCGTTATTATTACTTGTTCTAATATTTTCTGGATTTTTTGTTATTTATTATTATTTTTTCTATTTTCAATAACAATTATTTAACTACCTTCTATAATCATAGCATAGACATTGGAAACAATCCTATCTCAAGCCAAAAGCTTGAATTCAATGTGCCGATCCCAGAAACTGAGTCATACAACCACTACTGGTCATTTATAAGCATAACTAATGAGTTTAATGAGAGTTTTCCCTTTTTTATGTATAGAAAGATTGGATCTATTATTTTCATGTCCCGATTTAATTTCTCAGGACTCAATTACCCATTTATACAGAAAATAAAAGAATAAAGTATAATTCTTTAAGTTTTATCTTCAAGAACACGTTGGTAAGCAAATATTAAATTCAGGAAAAAAAACATATAACTAGTAGATGGGTCATCGATTTTGATAACCTAAAGTCCTTTTCAGGACTTTCAGGACTTTCAAATGGCAATGCTGTAGCCAATGAAGTTTTAACAGAGGCTCGGCTATTGCCGTTACCCAGCCATGACTAGAGCTTTTAGCTTATTAACATCCCATCCACACAGATTTTCTTCATTCAGATGACGGGATAAAGAGTCAAGGACTCAGTCCATCGCCCAGTTCTTTTAAGAACTTTAGGAATATAACTAGTAATGATATTAGTGACAATCACATAGAAACTGTAACTGCATTTTATTGTTATGATTTTTTTAATATGTACTTGTATATATTTCTGTAATACTTCGTGTTGGGCACACATTTGAAAATACATCCATCAGTTTGACATTTTTTTTTAGGTAGCATTCGCAGAGTAACTACGCATCAATCGAATTTTTTGAGGAATCTACTGGATTTCTTATTCTGGATTTCTAAAATTTAGTTGAAACCATTCACGCATCGATTTAAATAGACCTATCTTTGTGAGAAGGTCCTTACAGTCCTTATAAGGACTGGCTTAAAGGGGAGAAGCAAGAATGCTTTTCATCTTCCCCGTTATCTGTAGAGGACAGTGTAGGGATAAGTTGTTATTGGGGTATTAAAGCTCTGATCATGGCAAGAGGGTAACAATAATAGCCAAGCCTCAGTTAGAACTTCATTGGCTACAGCATTGACATCCATTATTCTCCAAGGGTATTATTATTAATCACCGCATCTCACGGTCGATCAATTCACCGCCATACCTGCCTTTGTGAGAAGGTAAAACTCTGTAATGATATAAGTACACTGCTGATTGATCTTGAAGTTTACTGTATAATGTATAAAGCATTTTTATCTCATTAACCAATTTATCTATTATAATAAAAGGCATAGACTTACTTTTGAGTTTCTGCAAACCTTTTCAATCAAACGATTTTGAATAATAATACAAAATTACAAAATATTTTAAAGTCAATTTTATAGGAATGATTTAAGAAAATTCCAGATTTTGATTGAGAGTGATCCCTGCTTATTAAATAGCTATTAACACAAACTAACGATCTAGAGCTAGTTCTCCTAGTTAATTTTTTGTTTCTTTTCTTTTCTTTGTTTTTAATATATATGATTTGGGTTTTGTATTTTTTTATCTAGGATCAACTCAATGATAATTTTTCACTTTCAAATGAGAAATATTTAGTGCTTATATAAAATAGTTAAATTAGTATTTTAAGCCACTGTTGTCATGTTTTGAATAGTTAGATTTTCATCCTGATTTTAAAACAAACAGTATTTTTATTTATTTATTTATATGGAGTTTCCTCCCTTTTATCCTCCTTCCCTATTGGGACGAGTTGAGCCCCTCATGGGGGTTAAGTATTTATGGCTGTAGATCCGTGTGTTCATGGGGCTGGTTTGATTGCTTGCGGGATGAAAATTCCCAGATAAACTGGGAGAAAACCCTGCTATCCACGCCCAAAACGCTGCTGTCCACACACAGCATCTTATTTGATTTTTTATGGCTGAGGAAGATCCTTAAGCTCCTCACGTCGGCGACGGGAATCGAACCTAAGACACTCCTTCCCCAGGCATATGGTTGCGAAGCGCAAAGCCACTAGGCTAACCGCGCGAACAGTATTTTTATTAAAGGTTGGAAAAGGCACTTTCTTTTATATTAATAAATTCTTTATAAAACGAATTGTTTCATAATATGCAGAAAGATTTTCTTACGTAACAAACCAGCCAACCCAGTTTTTCGTAATGACAAATAGATTTGGTAATTTGTACTGATTTTTCAAGTGTTAGGATCACAGTGCGAACCTAAGATAGCGCTGTGATCGATATCTGTAGAAAAATTTAAAAAACATTTCTACAGATATATTGTAAAACACCTATTAGGCCACCTCGTCCTTCTACATACATACAAGAAATCATTTTCTCTCTCTCTCTCTCTCTCTCTCTCTCTCTCACACACACACACAAACACACACACACGAATATGTTTTCCTTGATGGACTTTGTAATAATTTAATGTTTGGAATTACTAGCATTTCACTGGTAACATTTGAAGTTAAAACTGTTCTGCAGTAATAGTAATAACTTAGCAGTGGATGAATTTCTCTTATATCTATAAAAATATTTATAGTAAAACAATCCAATTATTTAATCTAAATTCTTTTTTTTTAATATTTTAAACTATATAAATAGATGGCAGATAATACTATAAATCAAATGCTTATAGTAGATGATTCATAAAAGATTCCAAGTTTTACCAGAGCATTCTAAACGCTCTTCTTTGATTGTCTCTGATCATTTCTATGGTTGATTTACCAACCAGCATTTTATTTGATTTTTTATATGTGCTTATGGTTATTTGTGAATTTTATTATTTAACATTTTTTGAGAAAGTGAAATGTTTACTCTAACGTATTGTCAAGCCTGATATAACATCATATACTGTGATTAGCGGACATAATCAAAAAGAAGATGGTGAATAATTTAGTATTTTTAATATCAAGTCGATTCCTCTGAACTCGTAATACTACTTCGTAACGACATAAAATAGTCAAAGTAGATATTTATGAACTATTTTCATTCTAACTATAAAACAGTGGGATATTTTTCTTTATTTATTTGGGAACACTTTTTGCTGAAACGTAACTTCAATGATGAGATTTTCTTAAGAAGAAATCAAACATTTTTTTTTCAAACAGGCTCGAAGAAACATAATTTGATTAACGAAATTTTTGTTGTGAAAAAGTTTTAAACTAACCTTTAATAAACAACGAATTTTGTAGTGCTGGAATGACTCTATGTTGAATATAAAGACCAGCACATAAAATAAGTGAGCAATTTTGTCCACACACGGTATTTATTTGCTACAAGTGCTGCTACATCTGCATCCATACTGGTTTGTTTCTCATGGGGGATTTTTATAACACTGCTATCGGACCAACACGGTTTTAAGAATGTTCAGTAAGTAGGGCTGCGTAATGACAAAATCTTACTTAGAAGTAAGAAAATTATTTTCAACGTTGGATAATTACAATTCTTCTTTATTAGTGAGTCGAATTACATTGCCTAGCAAGAGCTTTTAATGGTAATCAAAACCTGTGGATTGTACTTTTAAGTGAGCACAATTTAAGAATCAAAGTTTTTTTTTTTACCGCACATAAGGATTCTATGTTACACGCATGCCAAAACATAAATTTGGAATAACTATTTTTCATAAAATAATAATAATCGGTGCATTTTTTGGATCCCTCACAATGGTACGATGTACATGCACCTTTATTAACAATAACGTGTGGCATACGAATGCGGTACATTTAGAAATTTTTAATATTCAGTAATTTTTACTCGTTTACCTAGTATGCAAATGAGATGGATTTTTTATGAAACTTTTTAATTTTTTACTATGCCTATTGTTAAGATATTTGCTAACTTTTTTATATTTTCTGTTCCAAATTTTATTAGGATTATTGTATAAATTTTGTATGTGATATATCTTGGCGTAATATATTTGTACAATAAATTTGTGCCTCACAATCTCTGTGTTGTATACGTTATTTGCTGTTCTTATTCGAGCAATATTATCACACTATGAAGATTTTTTTTCTTTCCATTTAAAGTTTTCCTCCTAGCAAAGAATGAGTACCTGTACCTTTTTTTTCTTTTTTAAAAAAATAATAAAGATAACGGATGGATGACACTGGTTGGGGAAATTGTTAGAATGATAACATTGCAGAGGATATAGTTGAAATATTTAATGAGCAATTCATAAAGGTGTTTCATTCTTGTGAATGCGACAAGCAGAGATAAGGATTTGGATCTCCCATGATGAGTCTTTGGACTCATCATAAGAGATCCAAAGATTCATCATGGGACTCATCATCATCTGTATAATAATAATAAAATAAATATTCTCTACAAAATTTAATAGCAGTTTTAGTACATTATATTTAAATGGAGAATTCTATGCATCGAACCATGTAACATTTTAGCCATGTTTAGAAAGAAGCAATGTTTTGAAAATTTACCAGAGAGCTCATGAGAACAACTTTTTGGGATCAGAGTTAACTTGCCTTGAACTGTTTAAAAGACATGAACTCTGCACAGGAGACTGTATATTCACCTTTTATTAGTGCAATGATAGGTGGTTTGATAGGTATTATAAACTTCAGTTCATAGACCATACAGAAACTTTAAAATACCAACAATCCTCTGTTAAATATATCATACCATTCTTATGTCAAAGAGTTAAATTTATCATAAGAGAACACTCAGCATGTGCATAATCAGATATTAAATTATAGAGCAAAGAATTTTGGAATAAATAAGCATAAACAAAAAGTGGAAGATATTATTATTATTATTATGTGACACCTCCAGGGAGTCCAAAGACTCATTGAGAGAGAGTCTGCCAACAGCATCGAACGATTGATCCCACTTCAATGCAGTGGGATGGGTGGAAGAACGGGAAGCATTCATTCTAAGTGAACAATAGGTATATGAGAAATTGAGGGTAATATTAATCTCTGTGGGACTTAATTAACATATCACTACGCGTTTTGAGGGTATGCTCAATGGAGTTAACCCTGAGGAGGTCGCGGCTGATCTACAGATACAAACAAATTATTGTTTAACATAAATATTATTATTATTATTATTATTATCTGAGACCTCCAGGGAGTCAAGGACTCATCGAGGGAGGCTGTAAATAATCCAACCGTGATATCATACCTTCCCTTAAATTTATTTACACCAGATGCACTCACTACCCGTAAGGGCAAATTATTCCACTCACTCACTGCTCTCTGAGAGAAAAACCTAGCTCTTATCTCTTTCTTGACTGAGAACAACCTTGACTTCCATAGATTCCGCCGTGTTCTCTCCCCGCCTTCCATATAACGAAATATTTCATCATTTGAAATGCTATAACACCTATTCAAACGTTTATAGACCTCTATCATATCACCCCTCTTTCTCCTGTTAACCAGAGTCTGTAATCCACATACTCACAATCTGTCCTCATAATCTAAATCCCATAATCCGTATATAATCTTTGTAACTCTTCTTTGCACCCTTTCCATAGCTTCTTAATCCACTTGAAACCAGGGAGACCAAATCTGCGCACAGTAATCCAAGTGTGGTCTTATCAAAGCCTTATAAAAAAGCACAATTACTTCCTTATCCTTACATGTCAAGGTTCGCTTCAGCATAGAAATTATCCTCTGAGTTGTATTTGCAACTTTTGCTATGTGACCTTTGAACTTTAAATTCTTATCCACCAATACACCAAGATCCCTTGCCTCTTCAGTTTCTTGCAGCATAACTCCGCTAATATAATATGCCGCTGGATCTCTAATCACGCCAAAGTGCATAATTTTACACTTATAACATTAAACTGAGAGCCATTTTCGTTTGCCAAATTTCCAGTCTATTCCAATCATTTTGTAATTGCTGAATATCAGTAGCATCCCTGATTGCCTGCCTTTCTTCGCATCATCAGCAAGCAATTGCAAATCTGATGATATACCCTGCTTGAAGTCATTAATGTATACATTGAACAATAATGGCCCAAGGACTGAATCCTGAGGTACACCACTGGCTACCTTAAATCTGGTAGAATCATGCCCAATGTATACCACTTTTTGATATCTGTCTGTTAACCATCCTCTAATCCAAGTTAATAGATTATGTTCCAATCCCATATTTTCCAGTTTACGCAACAGCCTATCGTGTGGTATCTATCAAATACCTTAGAAAAATCCAACATTATCATAGTGAATCCATTTCCTTTATCCATAACATTGTTATAAAATAAGAACAAATTGCTAAAACATGACCTTCCTTTAGTAAACCGATGCTGTTCCCTGTAGAGTATAGAATGATTGTCTACCCATTTATGTATGCGAGTTCTTACTAACTCTCTAAAATCTTCATTACCACATCAGAGATACTAATAGGTCGGTAGTTAGACGCATCAGTTTTTGCACCACCCTTGTGCAATGGAACTATATTACATTCCTTCGATTCCTGTGGTATCATTCCTGAGCTGAGGCTCAAGTTATACGAATGTGTGAAAGGCCTAGCTAATTCAGCTGAACATTCCTTTGACAAACGGATAGATATTCCATCTGTCCCTATTGACAAATTCTTATTCAGATTATGCAACAGCTCTTCAATCTCATTTTCATGAACCTCTAACTTCATCCAACGTAGCAGTAGCACCATGCGCCATGCGACATACACCTGGTTGATATATCTTAGCAAAGTGAGCATTCATTTACTGAACAATCTCCTTAGCTTCTTCCAACAGTTTTCTTCCAACGAATTCTATGGAATTCGTTGGAAGAAAACAAAAATAATACACCGCAGCAAGTTTAAATATGAAAGATTATTCAAGGAATCTTCAGCAGCTCTAAAAAACGTTCGTAACCTCAACAAATTTGGGTTCATGAAACTACCCCAAATTTGGGAGACTTACATTTTGAGAACTTCAGCCCAACTGCCAAGTCAACAAATTATCCCACTAGAGGGCACCATTAGGACTGTAGGAACAATATTAGTTTCTTGCTTTCTTCCTCATTTGCTTTTGTTAGTGCCTGCGTGCACATACCATATCTTTATGTTCCTGAAGATAGCAACGTGACGTTGCCGAAATATAAAAGTTATTTATTAAAGTTACCTTTAATTAATATACTTTATATGCGTTGTTAATTCCGTAAACTAATTACCAGTTATGTATGACCAACGTATAAGACTTGCTACTAGAACTAGGGACACATTCAGATACAGCCTCATTCAAGCACATTTTCAAAGATTCCCATGCACTGCTGTTATTTTTTTCCATTCAGTAACTGATACCATGGGAACAAAGATAATATTCTAAGTTGATCATCATTTCCAGCTTTGTAATTCAGCATGTGGCCTGATTTAATCGGAGTTTCAATACAAGAAGATACTTCCCAAGAAAGAACAGCATGATCACTCTCACTAATTGGTGGCAAAATAGCTATATATTCTTGACAGAGATCCCTTCTGACGCTATGAGCAAATCCAACACTCTTTGACCTCGAGTTCCTTCTTTCACATGCTGCTTGAGAAAGTTATCCCGCAACAATTCAATAAATTCCTGTTCTTTATGATCATGAGATTTCTCTTCTACCCAATCAATGTTTCAAAAATTAAAATAACCCATAATGATCATTCGCTTGGTACCCATAAAACTAAATCGGCGATGTTTTTCTTCGTCTCGTACAACTGAGCTGCCAGGTCTGTAGCAACACTCCACCATATATTTCATTCTGTTAACCTCGACTTCACACCAAATAGACTCAAACGCATCGCTACATCGGACATTGTTTTCTTGTATTTCTACCCTAACTGGACTTAAGTCATCTGATATCATTAGTAGCACTCCTCCTCTTCTATCTCTTCTGTCATTCCTAAAAATAATATATCCATTACACTCGATTCCACTTACCATATCTGATTCTGATAGCCAAGTTTCACTAAATCCAACAATCTTAGGCCACATCGTATTCAATAAAGCAACAAACTCAACACGGATACTTTTTTCTAATGCTCCTGGCATTTGTGTATAGACATAATGAATTACGACCTAGCCTATTCTTATAATTAGATGTGCAATGTATGTGGTCTTGTTCTAGAATTTTCCCTTTTCCCTCCCCAGACATACTTAAAAGGTACCAACCCAAAGGATATTTTTCCACTCCTACTCCACATACATAACCATATTCAAAGGCATTTATATCTTTGACACGTTTGTATACCATAGCTGAACTTTCACACCCATTTTTCTTACACATCTTACACATATCCAGTGCATAGCTTGCAGGTCATGAGTAGCTACGCATGCATATATTACGAGTGATATTCCGCACTGTTTATGCGCTCAGTTTTGGTTTAACACGTGTTATGTAAAGGTGTGTGACATTTCATGGTAAATTGTATCTGAGAGATACCGCGACCTTCGATATCAGTATAGTATTGGTTTATTTATTTATTTTTTTTTATTATTATTTCTTTACGTTGAAAATGGCTGGGAAAATATATCGATTGGATCAGGTTTCCCAAACTTTGTCTACGACGGAACACTTCACAAATCCTGAAAATTTCACGGAACACCTTATTTTGTAATTTATTCATTAATGATTAATTATTAATTTAGCCGGTTTTTATTATTAATTAATAATCGATCATTAATTATTAATTAATCATTATTTAAACATCAATTAAACATAAATATCATTAAATTAATTTGTACTGATTTTCATTGACATATCCCAATCTGATCACCAAAAATTTTAATATAAGTACTTACGAGTGAATGCCGACTTTTCTCCTGTGTGATAGTAGATTTCCCCTCCTTTTGTACATCCTGGAGATCTTAGTAGGCTTGAGGTGGATAAACATTATTTGTTCCTTCACAAACACCTTCAATAAAGGATTTATTAACACCAAAATTAAACAAAATGCCTTGTCTCTTATTCATATTAGAATTTAAATCTGTATTCCTGTTACTTTAAAAAAAATCACGGCACTCCGGTTTCAGAACAAGCATTTACACACTGCAATACGAACTTGCGAAGAAAGTATTCAGTAGTAATAGATTTTAGAACCGATATACAGATTACCGTGATCTTAAATTTCATTGGAAAATTTTTCTTTATATTTCCTTGCTGAATGGTCACTAACATTTGCAACAGATGTTATATCTTTCAGTTTTGAGAACAGAGGATACGCCTCCCATTATTGTAATCGGCTTGCAGGCAATTTTTATGATCGGTCATAAACAGCGGTATTCTCTTTCCCGATTGTTGAAAGGTTTCGATGTGTGAAAATTAACGCTACACAGATGTTACAGATGCTATTAGGCGTTCTGTGTCTGAGCTTTTCGACATATTCAGAATATTATTCTCCTCAGAATATTTCCACTAACACTTATGAACCTTCCGTTGAAGGAAGTGTTCTGCGGAACATTTCCTTCAACGAAAGGTAAAGGATTGTGTTCCGCTGAACACTGGTGTTTCGCGGAACACAGTTTGGGAAATTCTGGATTGAATAATCCATCAGATGTTGAAGAGATTCAGCGATTTTGTTACTAGAGTCCGATGATGAGAATGATAGAGTCGAATGTGAAAGTGATATTTGACAGTAAATTGTATCTGAGAGATATGCGAACTCCGATGTCAGTATAGTACTGGTTTAGGTTGTTTTTTCTTTGATTCTTTGTTCCATAATTTCTAGATTGTAACTTAAAATAAAAACCATCATGTATTACATTTGCAGTGTTGTTTTCTTAAGTGTTATCGCATTTTAGCACATACTAGTAATGGATGTATCTCTCAGAAACATAAAATTGTTCCCCATCATAAGAAAGGTGATAAGACTAAGACTTCGAATTATAGGCCAGTGTGCGGTGGAAGTGTAGCTAGTGTTGGAGAGGTTAGTTTAGATTAAGATTCAGAAATGAGTTGACAATAGTAGCATTCTCTTTGATAATCAGCATGGATTTGTAAAGGAAGATCGGATTGTAGTAATTTACTTATTATAACATGGTGAAAAATGTACTACATGAAGGATATGCATACAGAGTGATATATTTACATTTGGTGAAGTTATTTGGGAGATTGCCACATGAAAAGCAGGTAATTAATTTGAAATTGATGAGAGATAGATAGATAGTAGCAAAGTGCTAGATTTGAGATTGGATGACTGATAGGTATAAGTAAGTTGTCTATGGAGAAACAATATCTCAGAAGAAGAAAATTACTATTGGTGTACCCAAGGTTTGTGTGTGAGTGTGCGCTCGCGTGACCGTTGCTATTTAAAGAGGGTTGAATGGTGATATGCAGTTGTTTGAAGATGATGTAAGTTTCGGGAGAAATATGAGGAGTAAAATAGGCCTGCAAGTGAGGGTTTCCAGTTCAGTGTTTTAAAACGTAAGGTTTTAAAATTTGGAAGCAAAATGTTATCGAGAGTATATAATTGGTGGATATATCTTTGAGCAGTGGAGGTCTGAGGATGATTGTGAACAAGGATTTAAAATTTCTGGGATATATTGCTGAAACTGTGGGGCAACTCAGCGGATTACAGTGATGATGGAGAGGACTGATGTACAAAAGTAGGGATATTATTATTCCATTGTATCAGACCACATGTGGATTACTCTGCAATGATTTGGTCACCTGGTTTTCAAAAGAAAGAAGAGATATTAGAAAAGGTCCAGAGACGATTGACTAAGGCGGTTGCTAGAAGGTGAGACACATAAGTTGCTAAGGGCTTATTACCAGATTAATGTCCGCGCGGATAGCCTAGTGGCTTTGCTCTTCGCAATGGTATGCCTTGGAAGGAGTGTCCTCGGTTCGATTCCCGTCGCCAACATAATGAGCTTAGTGATATTTCTACCAGGGTTTTTTCCACCAGTTTATCGGGATTTTTTCATCCCTCAAGCAGGCAAACCGGCCCCGTTGAACACACACGGATACAGTCAGGAATACGTAAGACAATCCCTCCAGCCATAGGTCGAAATTATCAACTATGTCGGACCCGAGCCCGGATAAACTTGGAGGGATTGAGGAGGTGCCGTACCTCTCCGTAACAGGGGATCAAGGCTGTTGAATTACCATACGAAATAAATGAATGACCAGATTAATGTAGAAGAATTTTTACATAGAATGTGGGGAGAGCACGAAGAGAACAATAGGGCATCCTTCAAAACTGTATTTCTAATGTGAGCAAGGGCGGGGGGGTGAGGAACATTCTTTTTGCAGGAGGGTGATTGGAATGCATTGCTGAAGAGTTTGTTCACTGCAGAGACAGTGAATGGATTTATGGAACGGTGTGATGGACTGTGTGTGGGTGGATGTGACAATGGTTCTTCTTGAATATTTAGATTCCATGGAAGTCTGATGATAATCATAATAATAATTTTAATAATAATATTTTTTATTCTCTCTCAAAGGAATTATATATAACCACAGGTACATAAACAAAAATAACACCATGATACAAAGATTTTAATTCTGGGTAGTACGGTACGTCTACCGTTTTGATACAGTAAGTAGAATTAATATATAGAAATTAATAATAATAATAGTTTTTTTTAATTAGTTATTCAAACTTCATATTCATTCATACTATTTACTATACAAATGCATATACTAGCTGTTCATACAAATACATGTTATATATACAGAATGATGCATAAAACCATCATCTTTCATAATCATCATGTATGATTTAAATACAATCGATATGTTTTTATTACATTTTGTTTATCGCTGCAGAGATTTATTGTAAAATTCTGAATGCATTTATTTATTGATTGATTTTAACATTTATAAATGATTAATATATTTATAAATATATGTTTAGAGATTATTATCATTCCGCTATTTACATTTACACAGTTAACAGTATTACAGTTAGTTTCATTCAAAGAGCTGACAGATCTATGAATGAAACCCTTCTTTAGCTTTTTTACCTTCAGTATGGTCAACACTTAGTGTCAAATCAATATTTTCATATCTTTTTATCGAAAAATTCATAAAGCCTTTCATTTTATGTGGCCTGTGCAGATGTGTTGAAATATCATTTTCTTTCATAGCTCTAGGGAGAACGAAGAAACGCTAGTATAAGTTCGATTCTATTCGCCGAATAAAGGAACTTTTTCCAGCATGGGCAGTTTTAAAAACCCGAGTTTCAGGGATAAAACCACAAGAATCTGATAACATCGACTGAAAAACTCATAACAATACAGATAGTTGTAGAAATGTTTGGGATTACAGATAAGAGATGGCAGCAGCTACATGCTGTTCTTCCGTGATATTCAACCTTTCACCTTACTGGCTGCATTCGATACTGAAAAGGCTTTGCGGGCCGTACACAAAATCTGTTGACTTTTTTTTTTTTCATATTTTTGTCTGCTGAGAAAATACTTGAAAATGTACTGGTAAACTGCAAATTTAGAAAAAAATAGATATACCGCATCCATTAAAAAATTACGGTGGTCAATAAACATACAAAACAAGAAATAACAAAATATGTGTTCTAGTCATATTTGAGTTCGCAAATTATCATGAAGTTTCTTAATATTTACTTTAAAATTCGTGACATACACAATCTTAAAATATCATGCGAATTATCTTTTAAAAGTCTTGTTCTACACTATTATTTGACTGTTTTAATGTTTGAAAATGTTGATACAAAACTATATGTGCTACCAAAAATGGAGAACTTACTCGCTGCAAATCTATCAGGTAGAGCTGAATACAGTGACCGAGAATTTCCCGAACTATCTCATTTGAATGCAGAATTCGAGTTGGGCTCTTGAAATATTGAACTTTGATGACCACAGTATATAATCACTTTATCACCGGATACATTTCAGGATTAACTGATAAAAGTAACAAAAACAACAAAAAAAGCAATAAATCATCACAGCTAGACACAAGAGAAGAACTCAAACACTTTGCAAAACTTATCTGGCAATGCCAAGGTGGGTACTGATTGAAAGCGGTGGAAATAGGATACTAATTCGGATGAATTTGCTCTTATGCTCATCTTCATACTGCAGATCCGACATGTCTCAGAATCGATTGGTTACCACATTTTTCACCTCCTCCAGTCTCCTTAAATGACGTCAGTGACAACACTCTATGTCCGTAAGTGCAGGAATTTGTGATAAATTTAATAAAGATAATTTTGGTGACCATTTATTCTGATAGGGTTACTAAAAGTCGACGCTATCAAACGTATATAAAATTTTGAAAGAGGTACACTTTCTGGGAGACCAAGGGCCGCATTGAATTGTTCCTGAAGCCACATGCGACCCGCGAACCGAGGGGGTTGGCAATCCCTGCTATACTTTCTCTCTTCTAAGTTTTTATTCATTAATAGTTTGTATTATTCATTAATAGTTTTATTCATTAATAGTTTTATTCATTAATAATAGTACTATCAGTGAAGGATGAAGGATAGAGGTCAACTATCAATCTTCTTCAACACTTTGGAGCAAAACAATCTTAATCAATCAACTGATCGATTAGGTAAACCTATAAGTTAATATATATATATATAATAATTTTTCTGCAACTTTCATAATTTCTGTTGTAATCCCACCTTCTCTTGACATTTTATTATTCTTTCATTCTTTCGGTGCTTCTTGTGTTTCAGAATTTTGTAATTCTGGTATACATATTTTCCTTCCTGTTCTTCTGGCTTCCATGTAATAGTTTTGAACAGAGTTTGTAATATTATATACGTTTTGAAAAAATACTGACTAGTCTTTTTACTATGCATTTTTTATATTTGAGATCACGTGCATTTTCATATACAAATATTACTTATTTTTTTCCTATTGGAAGATTACTTCATAGTACTTTCATATTTTTATTGTTATATATTGTTTCTTATATATCTTCAGTTTTCTTTTTATTTTTTTTTTTGTTTTTTTTCTAATTGTTTTATCTATTTTTGTAATATTTCTTTGTCCTTCTTTAATTAGTCATCTCCAACAGAATTTTTTTTTCTGAGAGGTTTTAATCTTTAATCCCCTTTTTTATCTTTTGCAATCGTATGCGCACTTTCACAGGAAAATCTTAATGATTACATTAAGATTGTCCCGTATATTATCCATTTGTAAATATTTTTGTCATTTATGTTATTTCTTTGACTGTGTGTGTGTGTGTAAGTTATTTGATTTGATTTGATTTAGAAATTTCTTCTTGATGTAATATTTTGTTGTTTAATAATATATCATTATTTTTTCTTTATATATTTTATTTTATTCTGCTTCAATCTTGTAATTTTTTCCATTTTCTATTGTAATTTCCCTTCTAACTCATCATCACTTCCTATGCCTATTTGATTGATGACTGCAAATTTTTAAAGATTCTTAAATGAGATGATAAAATATAATCTTTTAACTTATAAGTTCTTGTAAAATGTGTTCATAACATTAAGCTGGTTCCTCGTCACAATGTTTAACATGATACTCTTTCATTTCATTCCCCTGTTCTATTTTTTCACTATACTCGTTTCAAGTTCGTTTTAGTTTTCCAAATGGTGCATTGAAATCTTCCAACGCTGTTGTATAGGCTGTACTGTATTGGACACTGTGTCATAGATTCTTCTATTCCTTCATTTCATAACTGCTGATTGATTTATATGTTTGTATTACTTTAATGGTCTCCTTTCACCGAATGATATTTCTCAGTATTTCATAATACTGCGTACGAACACTATAAATGTGAAATTCTTATTGAACTTACAGCATTGAATTCATCTACTTTGTTTCATTGATTTCGATGCATTACTTTTATACTTGCCTGTTGTAATGTAAATTACACTGAAATAAACAATTCTATGTTGATGTGTAGCTCCTTTTAATCTGCAAAGGCAAAGAGAGTGAGAGAGAGAGAGAGAGAGAGTCCATATTTTTAGGGATACAAATTCCATAGAAATTACATATGGTATAGGAATCCAGAATTATGTTTTCAGGTAGGAACTTTCGAGGAACAATCTGGCATTTTAAGAATTTTTTATGCATACTTAAATATTTTGATGAATTATTTTTTTAATCAACTTATGGTCTATGAATGCGCGTGGTACTTTGGTAAATAAGCGAATGAAAATGTTTCTGCCTACTTTATTCTGGCGAACGTGCTGGATTTTCTAATGCAGCACTCCTAAGGAATTGTACCAGACTCTCATTATCTCGCTGTCATATTTACTTGTTTAAAAGAAGATAAAAGGAAACCTCAGTAAACAACATTGTTCATATTTCTGTTGTCTTCTTTAATACCTATGCTTCTGTAATTTTATAGGAAATGACATGAATTTTATTCTCATGAATGACATGAATTTTATTGCACTGGCATACAAGAAATCACACTGATGTGTGATTTCTTGTATTCCAATGCAATTCTGAAAGATTAATTTTATGCAAATCCAATTTTCGCAAAGTATGAATTTAGCATTCATTGGTTAGAATCAGATTCACTGCACCATTTCATTCCTTAGTTCAGGTTCTACTTTATTTATTACGATATTGTCATGTTTATTTTAGCAGAAAAGTTATACTTTCCTGTCAGTAAAGCAAAATACTTGAAGAAAAGCCCACTTGTATACTGATATAACCTGATTCAATAGTATAGCAGTGACAAAATCTTCATTTTTTTACTGTACCTTCCTCTCATACTCTGATGCTTTTAAATCTTTGTAAGCATTACTCTACCAAAAACTATGGGTATACTTGTGCGTAGTCTTCGTTGAGAGAAAATGAATGACATGTTTTCCCTTTGTTTTGTTTCAATCCACTTCAAGACATAAGTGGATTCCACCGATGCAATTCCACTATTTATGACGTAATTCCTTATTGAAATTCCACTAGAATGTAGACTAGGTTACGCCCTAATCTGAATTCCTGTTTTTCCCATATACGTTCTATCGATTTTAGGTTAGGAATTAGCATTAGAAATATAGACTCTGTGTTGCATTGTTTCGACGTTCAAAAATCTGTTCTGTTCGAATCACGAATATTGAGTTTATAAAAGCGTTACCAGCAAGGTTGTTGACGTTGCCTGTTTTCTTAGAATATGCTTTCTGCGTTCCAGACTGTAAGTTAGAGTCACATTTGATGTTGTAAACTGTAAAAGTTAAGGCTCTAAATAGAAGGTACTTTTACTTGCCGCCATTTCGGATTTAGAAGAACAACCTCCCATTTCGCTACAAAGTCGAAAAAATCAATAGCTCGAACGAATGCGATGTGGGCGACCCTAGATCCAAAATGGCAGCAAGTAAGCGTACCTTTTATTTAGAGCTTTAGGAAAAGTATTTGGATAGTCAACAACTTTGATCGTCCAGTTTGAGGTTATTATCCTGTTTGGTCTCTAGATTATCGAATTAACTAATAATTAGATAATCTGATAATCTACATACATCACACATAACCTATATCCATATCAGACAGAAAGAGAGTTCAAGTGGGATTCGTCACTCTACGGTATCTCTTTCTATTTTTTTCAGAATCCTGGTTCTACAATTTGTATGTGCCTTGGAGAAAGAAGTTAGGATCGATAAATCCTAACTTCTTTCAACTCCATTGAAAGTTAAATTTTGAAGCACATGTAGGACTCCCCGTACCCTCTGGTCTTCTTGTCAGTCCGATTTTCGGCCTATCTACTTCGACAACGAATTCGGTGTCAACTGTGACCTTTAATTTCTGCCTTCAGGAATGCTGAATTGCAATAATATTGCATCTAAGAATGTTTTCCCAAAATTATAACTATAGTTTACTTGGAGACGCCATGAAATCCTTCCATTTTTTTTAAAAATTTAATTTCCGTTATGGAGATCACATGTTTCTTAACAAGAATTAGATTTTATTCGTTTCGCGTTAAGAAACATGTGATTTCTATACCGGAAGCTGAATGAAGATTTGCTAAACAACAGAAATATTAGATGACATCGAAAATTTTTCCAGTGTTTTTTCACGATCGAAATGATTGATTTTCAAAAGATATGCTAATCTCTTTCATACGCGATAAAATATTACGTATTGTTTATTATTTTATTCCTATATATAAGAAAGTAATAAAATAAGAAAGTGTTAAGCAAAATGAGGTCGAGATAAAGTAAAAAAAGTCAACGGAAAAATGTTCGTCAATTAGAATATCTAACTATGTCACACGGAAAAAATGAATTACATAACTAAATTCAGCATTTGTAAAACCACAAATAAAGAATAAGAAGTGCTTCGGAAAAAGAATATAAAAATATACGAGCGAATTTATTTACTTATCACCGCGGGTTGGCACAAAATGGGTGTACTTCACCGTGGCAGATGTTGTGACAGGAATGATGCCTGCAGCTGATTTTGAAAGAACATAACTGACAAAAGATGTTCAACGGTGGACGACCTCTTTTCGCAAAACCAACAGGAGAAGTACGTTATTAATAACGTACTTCTCCTGTTGAAGTACGTTATTAATAAATTCATTCAAACAGTTTTCCAAATTATGTGAGAGAATAATCTTATTCAGCAGTTTAAACAGACTAGTCAGAATACTAACAGAACATTTTTGAGAACAATTGCTTGCTGTTTAATGACAAAAATTTACATTTGATGCTAAGGATTAGACAAATATTAGAAAAATTTTAGATTTTGTCTATTTTGAGGAAAAGCAAATTCGGAGAAAATGAAATATTTTAAAAGCATGTTTCTTTGTTAGGTTACATGACATAATGTATGATGGAAATTCAATATTGCCCTCCCCCTCCCCCCGAATCCAATGCAATGACTTGAGTCTTTTGCATGTTCATTCGAGTTTTTCATAGATCATAAATGCTTCGATGCTCTGGGGGGGGGGTTATTTCGTCCTTGTGTTTATTTTCCTAGCAGGTTAGAATGAATTACAATATTCCTGCTCATATTTACTTAAGGATTAATCTGAAATTTCCTTCTATTCTGTGTTATTTCCTATTCTCATATTTTGATTTTCTTCAAAATAGACAAAATCTAAAGATTTTTCTATTATTATACGGAATCTCCATGGAGTCCGGAGACTCATCACGGGAGACCCAAATCAACCATTATATCTCTCCTTGAATCCATTCACCGTCAGGGAACTCAAGAAATTCTGGCAACTCATTTACCTTACTCAACTCTCCACGCAAAAAAATTTGTTCCGCATATCCCTACAAACCACACTCTTACACAACTTCCACGAATGGCCACCTAGTTTCTGGCTATTTGTCATATATTGAAATATTTAATAATTCATCAATTTAAAAAATTTAATAATTCTTGCATCAATTTTATAAAACCCTTTTAATACCTTAAAGTTTCTATCATGTCGTTTTCTTTTCTGTCTATCAACAGACTTTGCAACCCACAAACCTTCAGCATATCCTCGTAGGGAGTATTTCAGAGACCTGTCACCATCATAGTCATTTGTCTCTGAATCCTTTCGACCACCTTCTGGTCTCCAAGAATTTAGATTTTTAGATATTTTAAAAACCTTCCTTAAATACACTACGAGTTACACATTTAGAATTTGGAGAAAGAAACGATTAAAGTGATGAGAATGACTAGCTACGAAAATCCATACGACTGATCACGCAGGATGATAAAAGAACTGTACGTAGTTATGATGGAGGTGTATCGATTTGAGACTTGCAGTTATTAGGGAAAAAAGCCTTTTCCATAATAAAATAAACCATATAGACTATAGAAGACTAGAGTCCATATGGTTCATTGACTTTCTAGATTACAGAAGACTAGAAATGTTTTGTTAATAGAATATAAACATATAAAGACCATGATTTTAAAATGAAACCTCGAAGTACAGAGATATGGTTTCAGCACGACTGTCGGAAGTAGCTGGAATAAATTTCCTAACTGAATAAATAGCATGGACAATCAAAACAAATTCAAGCAAAGAAAGTCACAAAAGTCTTTGTGATAATTATTCAAAACTTTATAATTATTAATTAATCAATCATTCGTTATTAATAAACAGCACTAGCATCACAGAAAGGTCATGAGATCTTGAGAGAGTTATATCTGGCTGGGAATAGTGCAGGACGTCTTTGTTGTTTATCTTGTATACCTTGAGAAATGCCACTACTAGAGGATTACCTTTTTTTTGCCTTGTTCTGTCTACACACGTTAAGTCTTCTCTGTAAGCTCTCCTTCTTGAAATCGAATTCTTTTTTTTACTGGTACTAATGCAACAGAGACTATATATTGATTGCAGAGATCATGTTTCCTCTAGGGTAGCTAACCAATTTCCTACATGGCAAACTGTTTTCTAGTTTTTCTGCACAAGATGATGTAAAAAGTAAATAACAGCTGTCTCGAGCTTTCTACTTTTTTTCGCAATTTGTATAAGCGTCTTGGGAATAAGTTCTATCACTTCTGACATTGAGATATCCTCCTAACTTATATTTAATATTGTCTATGTAATATATGTGGAGTAAGAAGTTTGGAAAGGAGAAGAATTTTATTTTCTGGTACGTTCTCTTGACTAATGACATGAAAGTATTTCTTACGTAAGATTTATAAGCTTTCATGCTGAGTGAATTCTGAGCAGCAGTATATCACCAAATAATATCAGTGTCCATCCTTTTACACATACTAAAAGATATAAGTGCCCTTTCTATTTTTGAACTAAAAACATATTAATCATCCATTGTGATATTCTGATAGGTGGAATGTTCTTTTTTTAGTGTTGTCTAAAACGTATGTGAAAAATGATTTGCACTTCAGAAAAAGGGGAGCTATAAAAAAGAATGTAAAGTGTTCTTCCATAAGCCTCTTCTGTCAAGTTCATTCACTAGCAGCGCTGTTCACCAGTTTAAGAAGGGGTACTGATTTACAAAGATCTTCCTAAAGACAAAATTCCAATTAGGTATATGTTAAAAATCTCGAACAGACTTGTGAATGTGTTCTATATCCAGATTAAAATAAAATACAGTAAAACAAAATAAGAAACGTCTAGGAGAATTTGCACCAGAGCAATCTGGCAACGATACAACAATCGTATGTACAAAGATCACGCGAAATTAATTATTAATTAAAATGGATAGCTCTGCATTCAGGCAGAGAATTTACATACACGTTGATGTCCGCAAGATTCATTAAAACAGCCAATTCAATTTTTAATGACTGTTCACTGATTCTAGTAATTTTAAAATCCCTCCTGCTAGGTCGAAACGTTGATGATAATGCTGTTGCTATGCCTCAACCAGGAATTGATTCCTTTGTCTCCAGTGTTGATGGAAGAGATCAAAGATGTTGTTCTCCATGTAGTGGTGACGGTCATGAAGTAGACGGCTTCGTACCTTTTTTTTTCCTTTTAAGTCTGTGAGCAGACGGTCAGCTGTCTCTCTCGGTAATGAGCGCTATTAGTTCTTGTACTTATCTATCCTATCCTTCTCCTCGGTCTAGGACGGGTTGAGTCCCCTCCTAATGAGGGGTTACTGGCGTATTAATGCAACCAGTTCGCCACTCCTCTGGTGCATCCCCTACGGACGATATTCATGACTGTATCAATGTGTGTTCGTCGGGCCGCTTTGCCTGTTTGCGGGATGAAAAACATAAAAACCCTGCTGTCCACGTCCTGCTAACTTGGCTATGGCTGAGGAAGATCCTTAAGTTCCTCACATCGTCGACGGGAAAGGAATGTAGACATTCCTTCCCCAGGCATATTGTTGCGAAGCGTATAGCCACTAGGCTAACCGAGCAGGCAGTTCTTGCACACTGAAGATAAAAGTTGTATATTACTTCTTTCGCAGTGATAAAGAGACAATTGTAAACTGAATGGTTTCTTGACTGTTCATGTATAAGTTTGAGGTATTCTTCTTCAGTATGCAGATGGTCGCAGGTTAAGGCTGAAGTTTCTTCGAGACAAAAACGAATCAGTTGGCTGTTGAGGGGCATTCTAGGTACACGGGCCGGAGACTCTACGATTCGGTTGTAGAAGGGAAAAAAAATCAGGAAAATTCGGATTAAATTTGTGTAGTTTAGTAAATGTGGGAAGGGTATTGTGCCACATTTGTTATTATACATTTGCTTCGAGTTTTATGGCTCCACTCCGGTAGGGTAGATTCCATTTGATGGACGTTTTCTGATGTAGGCTTCTGCTATGACTATTGAATTAGGGTTGCGTATACTCTGTGAATGTTGTACGACCTGAATAACATCATAATTATACCGGCTTGCAAATTATAGTTGGTATTAAGTTTTCTACTGGTGGCTATCGAATCCTGATTCGGATATGATTCTAGAATGGCCATCTAAAGTTGATTATGTCCATCTATTCAGCTAGGTTCTCATATTCCAGTGTTACTAAGTGTTGGTAAGCGCAAAGGTCTGCGGATAAGATTCATACGATTCTCACACTACGCCTATTCCATGCAGGAAAGAAGCATTGCTTGTCTGTGGGAAAATTTCTTATCATTCTGTTATGGAATAGAGGCTAATTGCGCATTCCAGGAAGTGAGGCTGTTTTTAGTGTGTGTCGTCGGTCTAGGCTTTTCTGCCTTTGAATGGGCATCTCTATAAACGGTGGTCAGCTGTAGCTGCACATATGTTACTTCTCTCATTATTAGAACAGTACAAGGAACCTCTGGCCGAGGAAGAGAAAGTGTGTTCTGTGGTCTATTTATGTAGGAATTGAATACTGAGGAAAAAATAGGGTACGAAGGTTGTTAACTTGTAGTCAAATGCCACCGAGTTCTGCCCTCCTTTCAGAAGAGGTAGATAAATTTTATTGTATGACAGCCAGTCAGTTTTTTTTCCATATGAGTCGATGTATTTCTGATTGTATTTTTATTAATTTTGCAGGCGGGATTAAAATCATTAGTGTATATGTTCGATGACTTCGGAAGCTATCTATCAGGCACTCAGGTTGACAGCCTACGCCGGTTAATGATTATTATTTTCCCTCAGATAGATGCGGTGGATCGCACCCTGGCATGTTTTCCTAGTATTTGCATGAAGGGTAGCAACTGTTGGCATAGGAATATGCTTATAATCAATGATGAGGTATAAGGGGCTCGCGGGGGCTTGCGCGAGCTCTTTGTTAAATTTTGCTCAAATTGGGGATCCCCTTGTTCTTTTTGTTTACTTTTTTATTTTTTCAAAAAAAATTTTTTTTGAAACATATTCAGCGACAAACTCATACGGTAACGTAACAAAAATTAGTCTATTTGGCAGTGTATAGATTATTTGGAATTATTTTTTTCATTCCTCAATAACGAATGCGCCCAATTTTGAACATATGCACTATCTTTATCCATCACTTTTCTGGTAACCAATCGTATGGTAAAACCAGTAGCCAATCAAATGTTTTATAAAAGATTACATTCTTATTATATTTTGATAGTTAAAAATGTTTTTCTTATGTAAGATAAATCAACACAGTTAATTGTGTTCAAATATTTCATGTTTAGATCATGAGATATTTGTTTAAAAATGATAGCCTTTAGAGGTTGATTGTCCTCTCATACTTTTTGATTGGAATTTGTATGTACACAAGCTGTATTAATATTAATAAAAGTTTTTGTGTGAAATACGGTTTTTGTTTTCTTTTTTTTTTTTTTTTTGCTCGACGATCCGAGCCCTTAGTTAAAATTTCCATAGCTCACCACTGCTTACTCCAAGATATTTATTTCCATTATGGGTCCATTAGTTAGTCATAGAAGAGTCAGTTCTGCCTTTACATTTGCTGCACCACAGCCCGGTGGCTTTGTGTGGTTTAGTTTTGCTCCTGAAGCTGCATGGTACAGTTGATATAACTGACTGTGATGATGATACGTTATCGGCGTCGGCTGTCAACTGAGTGCCTGATAGGATAGGGTCAAAGGATGAGAGTCACTGAATAGTATTTAGTCAGCACAGGAAAGGCTCCATGCAAGCAAGATAGCGGACAGTCTGGTTTTATTCCTCTCTTGTATAGCACTGATCTAGTGAGTGGCGGTCGTTTATTTTTAGAGAGAAGTGAGCATTGGTGTACAGCATCTTGATTCTTCGAGTGATGCATTTACTTGAAGAGGTAGAAAAGCTCATTGAGGTCAAACGCTTTCTTTCTCTTGGTCCAGAGTTACATGCCCCCTGTTCTTATTGTTGGTCAGGCTAGCAAGAATTATTAGATCTGTGATGAGGTGTAGATTGTTATGATTGATCTGTTTGAGATGTAGTAGCTCTGATGTTTTTCTTTTATCTTTTTCAGTGCTGGTTTCATTCTGTTGGCAATGACTTTGAATATTATTTTGCAATCGGTATTGATGATGAAGATGGGTCGCTCATTTCCCAGTTTGATGATATCACCATTTTCCGGATGAGTTTAATGACTGATATTTCCATACACTTGAGAAGCCATTAATACATACTTTGTTGTATAATCTATAGAGATGAGGCCGGAAATATTCCAAAAAAAAAAAGCCTGGTAAAACTCGTTTGTAATGCCGTCCATTCCTAGGGACTTGTATTTTGGCAAAGAGTTGCATGGCATTCGTCAGATCCTGCAATGTGGTTGGTAGCTATGTTTTGTATTGAAGCAAATCAGGTGTTGTTTCGTTTCTGCAAGAATTTACAGATGCACTCTCCAAAAAATATTTGGAGAGTGCATCTGTAAAGTGTATGCTTGTCGCGAGATCTCATTAGAGCACCTTTAGATCTAACTTCCAAGTAAGATTTAATTATAGTTTCCAATGGTTATATTCTTCTGAGTCGATTTTTTGTGCGTGTTGCTGATGTTTTAGTTGTCCGTCTACTCAGATTTAGCTGACAATTGTAGTTCTGAATGAATATCTTGAGTTCAGTTTTGTAGGACATCCATCATTCAATGATTAATTGTGTTGTAGGCATATCACTTATAAGCATTCTGATGTAGTTTCTTGAACTGATCAAGTAATTAGTATCCTGAAGCAAGCTATTGTTAAACATCTAGTATGCTTCACCTATTTGTCTGCTCTATAGTCAAGGAATGGAGATACTGAGGAGGAGATGGTCTTGGTCTGATCTTGTAATGGAATATGTCAGATGCATCTTAATAAGGTTATGGTGTGCTTATAAGTATATGTATCTGTCAAGACATACTTTATATAGTGCTTAACTCGAGCCATCATTGGCTCTTCAGGAGTCAATGGTGATCTAAGGAAGGGTTTGTTTTCTGAATACATCTGTGAGTTCATGACTGTTGATTATTTTTTATAGAATTTGAATATAAAGCTTGACGGAGTTCTTAACATTAATGTCGGTCCATTGTTGGATTTATGGTGAAATTAAAATTTCTCTCAATTATAACGTGATTGTCGTTGATGTCGCCAAGGTTACTTTGGATGAAGTCCAGAACTTGAAGTGCCAGCTGCTCATGCTGAGGTATATAAATGGTGATTAGATTGATTGGTTACTTAGTGGGCGTTTTGATACAGGCATAGATTGCACTTTCAGGAAAGGTGTCAATAATCTGTAGATTTAGGGAACGTTTGTGATGGATACCAGTACCGACTCCTGATCCATGCAGTTGTGTGGAAGCACAATGGTGTAAACGGTGTGGCTAGTGTTTCCACTGTTACAAGCTTTTGTAGAGAGTGGATATTCATTTTCAGTAGCATCACCATTTCTGTACAGTTCAAGTATATGCTGCAGGACTCACCTGGGTGTGGCATATTCTCTGGCATTTTTTATTGTAACAGTTAATGGATTACTCATGGACTGTTGGTTTATTGTTGTAACTTGAGGAAATGGTCAACACATAGTTAGTTACGCTGTCATTGGGATTCTAAGCTTGATTAGGCAGTAGATCAATTTCCTGAAATTCACAGTTTTTCTAACTGTTTTCTCAACCTTTCTTAGCTCTTCTAGTTGACTTATCACACCAGTGATGTTTGTTTTGTAGTGCTGTGAGCGGTTTTTGGGATGAGCCTCAAAAAACCTGGAGAAAACTGAGAAGCTAATCAGAAGATAGTGATCCTTCTGTATGTGTGTGTGTGTGTGTGTGTGTGTGTGTGTGCGCGCGCGCGTGGGGGGGGAGTGGCATTATCTGTTTCTTCCTCATCATGATCTGAGAATTCAGGGAACTCGAGCTCATCATCCCCTTCTGCTGGTTGTTGGTGGGGAGAATCGAGTATGCTTGAATACGACGCTTCTGTTGCATTTCCGATGGTTTTGTTTCGGCTATTTGGTTGATTGTTTTCCAGTAGTGCTTGTATTTTTCGTTTCTTCTACTTCTTTTCTTTGCTGTAGTGCTCTCGTTGTTGTTAGTCTGTCTACGCTTGTTTCTCTAATGTTGTTTTGAACTAGCAGAATGTTTGAGGCATGCAAGGGTATGTTATGTAGCATTGCCCAATTTTTTTTATGTTGCGGACATCTGGTTTTGTAGTCAATTTTCCTTTGTACTGATATCAGTTTGTTGTTGCCTTTTTCAGAATGTCTGGGCATGCTTTCCTAATATGGCCCTCCACTTGATGGTAAAAGCATTGGGTATAAGCAGTGATTCAGTACGCGTAGCCTACGCTCAATTTCCATGTTTATTATTTCTGGCAAGGAGTGGCGTTGTTTTGCTGCGGAAGTGCATCAAGTCCTCCTTCTTGTAGCTTTTAATGTGGCAAAAAAATCACGCCTGGTTGTAGCTCCGCTCAGAATGAATATTGTTATCTCACAATGCCAAATTTCAATAACAATCTCGGGGTCGATTGGTGGCTAAATCCAGATGGAAGGTTTGAAATAGTTTTCTGGGAGAAAGTGCAATGGGCGAGCGCCACAGTAATATTGCATGCGTTTTTTTTTTTTTTTTGAGTGTGTGTGTGTGTGTGTGTGTGTGTGTGTGTGTGTGTGGTTAGGTAGTACATCCACCCACCCACCCACACACACACACAAAGAAACTAAACTGATTGTAGGCTTACCAGAACATGCCTTTTATGCTTACGTAAGAGTAAAACGCCAAACTATAATCCCCCTACACCACTTGATCATTATTTACAATATTTCCATACCACAGCAGGATGTTCTGGCATTAGATATCTTGGAATTCATACAAAGCAACTTTCCAACATTGACGAAGAGCATATCATAATATTTGGAGACTTCCATTGTACTCTTGATCAATGAAATGACAGACTGCAATCTGCTGAATACTGCACCTTATTAATAAACAAACTTCAAGCACTGGTAAACGATAAGGAACTCATTGAAATCTTCTGGCATCATCATCATCTAGATAAGAAGTCCTACATATTTAGGTCGCCAATAACAGAAGCAAGCAGGTTTTTTCTCTATCAGGAACGATTACACAGAAATAACATTTACAAACACAATGTTCCTTTAGTTGGAAGCATTTCTCATATCTCTTCCTACATCTTTGAGAGTGGCTCTTCATTAAACTGCAATTTTCATTATCTGGGGAAGCATCTAAATCAGGAAGCGCCTGTTAGATCTTCAGCAATATCCTCTGCAAAATTCACATTATATGTTCAACATTCAGATTTTGATATCTACCTGACTCATTCGAACGAGGATACATAACTAATTAAAAAATGGTGGCCTCACTTAAAATCACTTACATATCTACAAGTCATCAGGATCCGTCAAGTAGAACACAGCTGCAGCAGATACCAGTAGAAAGTGCTGCATATCAGCCATGCAGATACACTTAGAACTATCCCTAAAAGGGAGCCCTACTTAGATTGTCGCGTGCGCGCGCACACACACGCACACACTATAATAATAATCACTTCCGGCCTGCCTGTTGTTTAAATCAACTACGTAGTAGTTGAACAGTACGGTTTTGCAGTAAAAAGTAGTATAAGTTTAATATCAGTTTGAATTTGTCACCAAGCCGAGAACTGCTAAGAATTGTAGTAGTTACTCATATTATTAACAGAGCGTAGCATCTCTGTGTGTGTGTGTGTGTGATGACCATCGGGAAAGTCGCTTCCTCAGAACTGACATCTTTAATTTGCCAATATAGCAATAAATATACGAATTTCAAATTCTTTTCAACGCTACAGTAGCTCTTAAAATGAAAATGTGCTTCGAATTCTCGAATTCATGTAATTTATACAATTATTACTTTTAATTTGTAAGCCAAAACCAATTGCTTCTTTTTTTGGTATCTTTATCTATAATCTTATAAGCTGCAGAAATTATTATAAAGGAATTATTATAATGATTTTATTTATGATTATACGAGTACGGCGTGAAGCTTAATCACGTTACTTTTATTACGTTCCTTCTGATTTAATATTCAATGAAAGTATCACTTTAATATTAATTTTATTTAATTTTTATCGGAAAGCGTTGCTTGACTTAAAACACTGACTGACGATCCCCCTTCCAGATGATTCAATAGTCAATCATTGTGATACTCTACTTAATTGAGAAGCCTTGGTTAAAATAAATAAAAGTTTAGTTTATAATTTCGTTTTTTGTCGATAGAAACAATATATTTTGAAAACTTCATACTTTTATGAATTCATACTTTTATTATAGTAATACGATTCACAAGACTTTGTAAGTGATTGGCTAGAAAGTTGAGAAAGAATAATAAGGTCCCTTGTTCTTTTATTTATTTCACAGCATTCAGTGCAGATCGTATATGTTGCACAGACTGTATTTTTAAATCATATTTTATATTTTTAATAGTTATTTTGTCTTATTTTTACTTTTTTATTGTCAAGAACTATAGTTTTCGGAACAATCAAAAACATGCATTCCTTTAAAAAAAATACTGAATAAACTGAGATGTGATGAGCGCGATGATACCATCCTTATATTATCGGTTTTCAGTATTCATAAAGTATATTTACTTTTATAATAATACTGTTTTTTAACGTTACTTGTTTGTTTCATTTTTTTGTTACGAGATGGAGCTATGGTGGAATTTTTGTCAGTAATATCAATTACCCCACGAAAATTTGTTTACAAAGATGACCTCTTGGTATTTGCAAGTACATTTATAAATCAACAAGTTTCAAAATTAAACAGTATTTTTAAATTGAAAGAAATATATCTTGAAAATATTGAAATTTCAGCGAACTCCTTCCAGGTTAATTCTACTTCTTATTATTTAACTGATAAAATCATCTAGAAACAATATGAATGTATTTGAGAGGCAATTTAACTGAAAAACTAAAACAATAACAATGACAACTATTATTATGACTTGAATTTTAAGGATTCCCGAATTTCAAAAGAAAATAATGATGAAATTGAAAAAAAAAAAATTTGTTTTTCATATTCTATAATGTTTAGAAAAAATAATAGATATAGTTTTATTGATTTATAATGCAACTGAAAAAAATAATAAAAACAGCCTAATGTTTAACATACTGATCTATTTAAAGTAATAAGGAATAGCTCATTACTTAGACCATTTTCAATTAGAAATTCAATAAAAATAATTTTTGAAGATTATTTTAATCCCAACCACATTATACGTGAGAATTTCATACTACTATTTATTAATTGTAAGTTTTATTGGAAACGTTTATGTTACGACTTCTGCTGTTGCTTCTTTTTCATTTGTTATGTCTGTCAAGCGCATGTGTTCTCGGACCAGTTTATATACAGGCACAGACGAAATTGGCAGCGTGTTTGCAGTTATAAAATAAGCTATATATAGAATGCGCTTTTGTCAGAGAATCGGTCGATTACCCTGTTTTGTTATCTGGGTATGATTCCGCTGTAACTGAGCAAGCGTATCTTACGGTTGATTATGAAAAAAGAAACATTATGAAGTTTTGTAAGTTAATTCCACATTAATATCTCTTACAATCTATAATTTCCCGAATTATATTTTGTATTACAGCTCTTAACTGTACACTGATTATTGATTTAAAAAGCTTAGTTCTAAGTAATCATTTCAATATGAATTCTGCTTCAAGAAGACAAAATAAATATAATTAACAATCAATTTAATTTATTTTAATAATTTTATTTATCTTTATCTGTTTAAAAGCATCAGGTTCATGGTTTCATTTCATTTTAAAAATCTTCATTTAAATCAGAATTACAGATGAAGTTAGAAATGCATTTTCCTTTGATACTTCCTTAACGGCGCACTGAAGATGTAACATTGGTTTAAGTGTTTGCTTTATCATGTAACGTGTGCGTTTAGTTTATGTACAAGGTATACCATCTGCATTTGTCAATTTATATTATCTATAATTATCCTCATTGATTAATACAAGTGAGAATATCTGATACTGGTATTCTCACGTTTAGTTGGACGAAGATTTTTAGTGTCTGATGTGACATGACAGAATGCATTGCCGTTGCAAAGACCTTAGCTCGTTTAATCCATAGCCCATGGTATTCATATAGTATAGCAGAGGTCTTCATTGCAGGGTAGGGGAACCAAACTTTTCCATCACTATTTCTTCAGTCAGCATATGTTCGCCCCTTTTTATTCATCAGGATAACCACAGCGTTTTGGGAAATAGCTTCAAGCGAGATGTCGAAAGCGTTCTTCTGGGATTCGTGTCAAACCGCACCCGACTAGATTCGTATTAATTTCCCCCGCAGCATGTCACAGATGAAAAATTGGATTCGGATCCGGTGAGCGTGAACAGGGCAAAAAATTTGATGAAGCCTCTGTTGTGTCCTCGGAATGTTCCAAGTGATCTTCGTCTTATGACGAATTATTCTACAGGGTTAACCAGGTGAACAGGTGATTCCACCCTCAAAAAATCGTTTCTGCCTCATCCTACTTGTAATGTTGCTGAAAGAAAAGTACGATGATCCCGGGATTCATTTTGATTCCATCATACTCTTGTACTGTCATTAGAGTTGAACAATGAAACTGGGATTCGTCAGTCCACCTGACCGTTTTCCACTCCTCAAGTATCAGCGTTCGAGTTCCGATTTTGTTGCTTGTTTTTTTTTTTTTTACCGGAGAAAAGTACAACATGATAGGGATCAACTAGTATACCTCTATCCCTTGAGAGTATCCATATGTTCCTTTATAAGGAACTACTGTTCTATTGTTCCATATGTTCCATACTGCTCTATTGAGAACAGTGGTGCGTTCATGACAGATGGTCATTTCCATTTGACCATCTGCTGCTCATTTGCTATATTACACAATTCCAATGTCCTTCTGCTGGTCTCTCATCAAAAATTATCTCTTGCCACAGGACTGCCCATTGCAGATATTTTATTACACCATTTTCACTACACTCTAGGTACTGTTTGGCGTGCCCAAATTCCAATAAGCCAACCTTTTTCATGAATTTTGCTCTAGTGGGTTTAATGCCGGTTATTGATATATCTCTGTCAGTCATTTAGGTAGTTCTTTTTGTCACGCTTCATATCATTATTTTGCTGTGAATTGCACTCGCTCAGGCGTGAACTCTCACCCCCCCCCCACACACACACATAATTTTTCTCTTTTATGTGATCAGGAACGGTATTATGTCTGTTAATGTGTTCTTCTGGACAGTTGATTTGCTTGTTTTGTGGGATGAAAACATGACTCCGCGAAACAGGCTAACTAACCTTTAACTGAAAAGCCTTTATGAATGTTCTTTACGTCTAACACAAGATTCAAACCCAAGTCTTTCCAGACAAAGGGTGGAGATTGCGACTTCCTCGTTAATGGTTTACAGAAGTGTTACATAGATGATTGAAAGTCTCATGAAAGGTGAGTGCGGTTTTGCCAACACGCAGGACATCAAGAGGGAGAAATCTAATATTTCAGTAACAGAATATTCTAAGAAAGACACGTAATCATTCTAAGTCCACCCAAATTTTATCCGGGCTCGGAAACAGACATAGACTGACGAATCAAACTAGGTTGGGTCAGTATTCCTGACTGTAATCCGTGTGTGTTCACAAGAACGATTTGCCTGCTTGCGGGATGAAAAACCCCAGATAAACTGGTGGAAAAAACCGTGCTGTCCACTCCCAAGACCGGCTAACTTGGCTATGTCTGAGGAAGATCCTTAAGCTCCTCGCGTCGTCGACGGGAATCGAACCTAGGACACTCCTTCCCCAGGCATAAGGTTGCGAAGCGCATAGCCACTAGGCTAACCGCGCGAACGTAGTCATTCTGAGACCTATCGATGGATGCATAATTAAGAGTTGTATATACGAGTTTTACTCTTTATGAACAACATTTGTTTCTTTATCTTACGAACGTAACTTTCATTTTCAAAGAGTTCATAAATCGGGAAGTGTGCTAAACAGATGTTATGATCTTTAGCTTTTTATTCTTGGAGCAACGCCCACTAATAATGAGTAACTCCCAGTGATGCGCAGATGGGGTTGTTATGTATGAGATTCTCCATACCACCACAGTAGTTGTAAAACATTATTTTCTCGTTAATTTCTGCCTAGGAATCACTTTAATTCTTCCCTCGAAAATGAAACAGTGCCTTTGTAAGCAAGTAACATTCCATAAACTTGTATATGAATGATTAGTATTTTTATGGTTCACTTGCGACTTAAATTTAATATTGAAGATACTGGAAAAGGTTTTGGAAATAAAAACCTGATTTGCCTTTTCAGTAATGTAGGTGACATATGGCTTAAATAGTTTTAGTTTGAATCCATGTAGAACATAATTATTCGAGTAAAGTTTATACTTGATGAAATATTTGCAGCACTTTTGTATATAACTCATTATTTCTTGGATAACAAAATCATGATTTTGTGTATTTTAATTAGTTCAAAACTATATAGACCTCTATCAAATGTTTCATTTACCATTTTAAAAGCTTTATTTATGCATTTCAATTGGTATTTTTAAAGTACTTCTTGATGCATTTGATCGCTATTATTTAAGATATTTTACAAATATTCATCCATTCATCAGTGGCTCTGGCAGGCACTTAAGCCCTCACGTCTTCCCAGTATCCTTGAATTTCCTAACTGTAATACGAGGATAAGACGGTTACACCTATGTCTCTAAGAATTCTTGTCTGTAAATTGCGTGTGTTTCTACTGGCCTATTTGTCTGTTCTAGGGGACGAAAATCCCGACTTTCCGGGAGAAAAAAAACCCTACCTCCGTATGAGATCGGTTAATTCACCCTTGCTCGAAAGAGACCAGATAAAAGGTTCTTACGTCATGGACGAGAATAGAACCCAGGTATTTCCCACCAAAGGGCTTCGTCTATACCGACTGAGCTACGGCAGTTCCATTTTACGAGTATATGCCTCTTAAATTAACAACCTCACAAGATTTTCAGTCTTGAATCTATACACACGCAATTTCAGACTAAAATCCTTTGGATAATGAAAGGCTTCCCTATTTGATGAATATATTAAACAGTCGCAGTATGTGCAAATTGTTCTCTCATTTGTATTTCTGAAAATGTTTTCATTTTCTGTTTATCTTCCTTGTAACAAACTTCGATTTTGGAAGCAAAGGTCGTCGTTCAGATTTACGAGACTGCCAATTAGTTCCACAAATCATACTAATGAAGCTTGATATCGTTAATGAGCTCCGGAAAAGTACACGTAAACAAGTTTTTTTTTTGTGTGTGTGTATTATTGTTGCCGTTTAAGTTCACGATATTTGATATGTTAGAGATGAAATCATTCAACTCGAGGTAACCTTCCTATTACGATTAATATTAACGAAGTTGTAATCATTACACTTAATAGGGGAGTATTAAATGACTGATGAAAATTGTCGAAAAAGAGTCTAAAAAAGAAAGAAGAAAAGATAACGAAATCTTCAAATGTTCAGATTAATCGCTAAACTAAGAATAAACTTATTAAGGTTTATGAAGAAGCGTTTGATAAATTTTAAGGGTAAAATCTTTTCATAATTTAAAAATGTATCACAGCGTGTTATATGAAAGAATTAATGAGAAATACACACACAGCGTGTATGTATTTCTCATTAATTCTTTCATTCTCAATTCAACACAAAATTCTCGTTCAAGCCCAGTTCGACAGAGAGAGTCTACCAAGGCAGTTAAAGAAAAAAACTCAGCTTGCTGCAGTTGACTTACATTAGAAAACCAAGCTTCATACTTAGCCTAGGTTCAAGCATCTAAGAAGTGCAAAATAACCATCATCAAATCCAAATCTGACTTCATAAAGGCCAGTCGCAGAAAACTCACCTCCTATACAAATGGAAACCGTACCTTCTGACCCCTTGCGAAGGACATCGCACTTAGCCTCTGCTCATCTGCGCTTCCTCCCTTCCCTCTCTTTCATCCTGATTGCACCACTGTTATAGCAACTAAAGATGAAACTGACTTCCTGGAATCGCTCTTTTTCTTTTTCTTTTTCTCCTGCATATATGACCAAGAAAATCACCTCCATACCAGAATGTTAAGTCTATATTATCTCTCCTGCAGTTTGTCTACAAAAATACATGTCAAAATATAAAATCAAAAGAATACTAAACAAGTTGGACAAAAAGTATTCTTGTCTGAATGCGGTTTTCACAATTGCACTCGAATGTTATGCTTCAGATCTAACACCTGTCCAGTAACATCTCTATAATATCTGTACTTGGCACTTATCCTAATACGTGGAAGTAAGCATATATCCAGATGAAAAGGGAGATAAAAGTCTACCATCTCAAACCACAAACCAATCGCCATCCCTTCAGTCCTCTCCAAAATAACTACGCACGCTCATCAATAATCAGCTATTTCTCCACATACATGTTTTAATTTAAAATCAAAGTGATTAAAATCGGAATTTGTTATGAAATAAGAAGCTAGAAAACAAAACAAAATTATGTGCACTTTATATTAATTTCGTTTTTATATATTCTTTAATTTTGTTTTATTTTTACACGGAACTATATTTTTGTTTCTATTTTTACTGTTAAATATTTTTTTTTCTGATTAATCGATGTTGCTTATGCAATAATTGCATTCCTCTTTCTAGCAATTTTATTTTTCTGAACATTGAGAGGAATTAAGAATGTGTCTGCTACGATGGCATAATTTAAATTAAATTCACCAAAATCGAAATGATGTTCAATTCAGGAATAAACTTCCCTTTTTCTCTTTTGCGTTCTTTTTCGCAAAGACTTTACTTTAATGGTTTCTTTTTCGAAGATGGCTATCTATTTTACAGCTTTTCTTTTCTTGACTGCTTAAATTCTAAGTGAATCTGCTTCTTAAAACATGATGCGTTCGAAGATCACGCACTTTGGAATGACGTCAGCGGAAGGCCATTATGGCAATATATTTGAACAGACAGTCAATAAAACTTCTCCTGTTAAAGAAGTCATTTATTGCTTCGAAACAAACAAAATATTAGGAAATAGCGTGTTTTACAGACGAAGGAGAACTTCTTTGCTAGTAAAATAACATGCTCCACGGAAAACAGAGGCATTTCCAAGGCGCAATTTATTGTGTAATTTGTTTTCCTTTCTAGACCATTCTTTTGTATTTATTATATAGTTGTTATATTTTTAATGTTACGCTTTTCCGTTAAATGTCCTTCGTTATTTTGAATTTTCCAATAAACAAAGGAGTTTAGCGTTTTTTCTATAACAGCTATATAATTTGTTTAAAGTTTTAAACTATAGGTGCATACTGTGATTTTTATAGGGACCTATACAAAGTCAGAGAAATAGATAAAAATTACCACTAACATAACTGACGAATTATGAAAAGTCCTGAAATCAGCGAGAAAAATATAAATAAATAAAATTAATTAATTGGCATATTAGATGAACATACATAAGATTATGAGGCTCACTGTTTAATAATGTCATACTGGATGTATGCTCTATGATACATGGTTTTTAACTACAGCTAAAAAATAATAATAATAAAAATAAAAATAAAAAATGCAATACATTGGCATAAATCAGTGATTATCTTATTATATAAAAAAAGTCAGCAGAGATGATATTAATAAGTACAGGGTCAATCAATTTGCTAACAAGAATGTACAAAATTACCATTCCATTATATTAAATACAATCGTATGATTTTTGGATGATGCATAGCCATATGAAAAAACTTATGAACAAAACTCTTTACAACATGTTATATCCGCACTATAACCTATAGAAAAAAATATCATCTTGCTGTATATTTAGTATTTATACATTTTGAAAAAAAAGCAAACAAACAAAAACATTGATTTTTTACATCAGCTAGAAGTAATAAGGTGATTGAAACACAAAAGGTATGTACTAGAATTCAAAAGTCAAAGTTAAACCCTCAGGGAACGGCATGCATTGGGAGGAGAAGGAAAAGAAATCCGATATCGCCAAAATTGTTTTCTATTACATTAGCAGTCTTTAAGATTGTATTATGTTAAAATAATGGAATTAACGTAATTATTGATGTCATATTTACCATTAGGCGCATGAGGCGGAAGGTGGGGCCTCACTCTCTAGGGGCCCTCATTTTAAAACCTTATTCCTCACAAAGAACAATAAAAAACAGCATATTATAGTTGTAAAATAAAATACTTATTTTTAAACATTAAATTAATAATATAAAAACTAGAAGCCACTGAAAAATTTGTGAGGCTTCCCACTTCCATTTGAAATACATGTTTTCCTTAGAATATAAAACTAACAGGAACTCTGTATTCCATAAAATTCATGTATGTAAGCGTACCATTTCTTTGCTGGACGTATATACACGTCCAGCAAACCTGGATAATATTCTGTCTACCTGCTGAAAGAACATGGATAAGAAGTGTAGTTTGACGGTCATGTCAATTAGAAAGTGCGATAATCCTTCACACTGAAAAGAGCACTTAACTACATTACCTGGCGTAAGTAGTAGCTATGTTCTGTTGCCAACAGCAAGAAACGCAGTTGCTTGCCGTTTGCTCGACAACCGGAATATAAGTTATATCAGACTAAATACCTATGAGTTATATTCATTTTGCCGCTTGTTTTTATCGTATAATTATAATTTTTAATGCCAGCGTAAAATTAGAAATCCTTTCATACTTTCTTCACTTCATATTGTATCACTTTAGAAGATCAATGTCACTATCAATTTTTTGCTAATTATTTTAATCGCCAATACATTTTAAATTTCTCCAAGAACTTGATTGAAGATAATTATTTTTGGCAAACAATTATTTTATAAATCCATGAAAATCCGAATTTAAAAATGAATACAGCCTCTATCTATTCCAAATTAAGTTTCCTATTTTATTCATAATCTTAGTTCAAAGATTAGTTATCATATGTAAATCTTGAATCATATCATGTAATGCATAACTTTTTATAACGTAATCTGTAGGTTTTTGCATTTCAACTTTCTTGTTTTCCCCCTAATCACTCACTACAAATCAAAATAAACAGCAGTTATGAAGTCAACTGTTATGTACATATTTTCGGCTAGTTTCTATATTATGCGGCAGTTTTGAAGTAGCGATATTTTCTCTACAGTTTATCTTTTGAAACATGTGTAGGTGCATGCGTCAAAATGAAATTTTATTTCCAAAATTTTCATAATATGATCAATTTGCCTTTAAATTGCTACATTAAAATTATCACTACACCTCCCAGCAAAAGACAAAGGCTTAGAATCTCTGATAAAATACCATTGGATATAAATTAAAAAGACTCACAATCGGAAACCCCGAGTAATGCAGTTTAACGCCATTTGTTGTTCATAAAAAAAATAATAATCGTTCCTAAAATTGAAATGTGCGACCCATATAATCTTATTTTGCAAGAAAAGGAAGCAAAATGTCATATTTATTTCAATAAATGTTATTTAACACGTTCATTGCCAATCACGCGATATCGCGCGATGCGAGTTCTCACCAAACGGCCGATAGCGCGTTATCGGCCGTTTGGTGAGAACTCGTACACGTATGAGAATTCATACGTGTACGAGTATGAGACATGAGACATGAGACGTGTATGAGACATGTCTCATACACGAGTATGAGACAACACGTATGAGAATTCATACGTGTTGCTCATGTATGAACATGAGCAACACGTATGAATTCAAACATGTATGAACATGTATGCAATCGTAACCCCGATGATCTACATCCACCGGGCTACGAGAAATGCGATCCTTGATTGAAAAAAAATGGCGAAAATAACGCTTAATGGCTATCATAACCGATGACAATTGTGAGGCTTTATTAGTTTGTCCAAGAAGCTGTACTCCTCACTGAAATAGATAAATCAATTCCTAAGGATTATTTATTACAGCAAGTCCTCGATAGGAGATGATAAGTTGATTAATTTTTACAAGGGATCATCTCGCCATCTATGACTATCACGATTTCGTTTCAGCAATCTGCCAATAGTCCCTTTCCAGGAAGCTGAATTATGTCATAAAGAATCATTCCTTCTTCAACCAAAACCTTCTTGGATAGATATATAAATATTATCCTTTATAAGCTGGAAGAAGAAGAATACTAACATAAATAAAATATGAAGTTTTTTGTGACTATCTTTTCTTTAGTACTGAAATTAGCAATTTTAGTGATTTCAGATTAGAGGATAGTTGGACGAATTTTTTCATTTTTCCTTATCTTCTTTTGAGTGTTTCAGAAATCGTTTGAAGTTGATATATCTGAAAAGTTTAATAAATTCAGAACATTAACTGATAGAATGGCAGTGCTGTTGCATTGCGGTAGAGAGAACACACTAATTTTCCCTTCAGTATATAAAATGTTGCTTGCTGTATCTAATCCCGAGTTACTACATAACTGAGCGCAACGTCTGTTTTTTTATCTCATTATGCCAAGAAGAATGAAATCACCACAGGCCTCGTTTACTGTCATACAGCTTGAAGGTTGCTACTTCTTTAACCCAACATTATGCATAATCCTTGACGTGTTCCTTAAAATATGTCCATAATTGATAGAAAATAGAAAACAGAATGCCATTACAAATGACAGGCTGTTATAAATTATGCTAAGGATGGTCCCAGGTGAGGAATTTTCTACGTTTTCCTCCTTTTCGTTGAGAAGCGTATAAGTTGAGTGCATACACTTCCTATGGCACGGTGTGGCATAAAGTGTTTAGAAAGAAATGCTGCAATTCAAGCAACAGTTTAGATGTCTAAATGTAATTTGGACAACCTTCCAAAAATTAATCTTTCAGTCTAGATATCAGATTGCTTTTAAGACCGCACATGACCATGAGAGTGGAATCATATGAAAAATATTCCTGACCAGTTCTACAAACCATTCTTGAACCTTTTCAGACCATTCTCTGACTATTGTCTTGTAGCAATGAAATAAAGGAAATTTCATTATTTAAAAATATTTTTCATAACTGATAAAACACTATTTGTATTAAATTAGAACTTTTTTAGAATCGTGTTGATAACAGCACCTGCCTATTAACATTCGTTACATATCACTAAGATTTGTAACTGAATTCATGGTTTCTAAACGCGAACCTTCTTTTTTAAGATTAGGATTGCTGTCTTGCAAAAATAATTTCCCTAAGATTGTTTTTAACTTCCATTTCCATTATAGGAAAGTTGGTCTGTGATACGCGGGTGCAAATCGCATTTGGTATTAATATTATTATTCATTTCCAGCCGGAGGTAAATAAAATGATTAAAATCTCACTTGAAATATAAGGGCAGTTCATAGAATATTCTGCTAATTTGAATGTAAATAGAATTCGGAGTGGAGAATTATTTAAAGCAAAAATTATTTCAAAGTGAACGTTTTCTTTGGTTGAAAAGGAAGTGGTTGAATTCCCATTTAACTGAAAGCAACGAACTTTATATGGGTTTTTCAAATTACGGTAAGTTGGTTAGTCTCATACGCAATACGCAGGTTTTTTCTGCCGTAAACTCGGAATTTTGAATTATAGTCATAATTAGAGATACTTTGGAGTAATCTGAACAACGAGAATAAACACCTTACAATCGTTTTTGCCACTGTTTCGAAACATTAATTTATTAACATCTATCTTTGTAATGTGCAAAACATTTTTGCAGAATTTCATTCAATGGCCATGACATAATAACATCCGTTGTCATTCAACTTTTTTTTTTTTTTTTGATTCTTGAGGAAAGAACTTCCGCCGATAGACAAAAGTGGTGGATGTGGAAGATACTATGCATCTGGAATACCGTTTGTAGCCGGATAAGTTCGGAACACATTTAATCGTTAAAATGTCATCAACAACTTGCCACAACAAGGCAGTATCTAAAGCACAAGTTTTGTCCCGATTAAAAAAAGTTTTTAGAAAACCAACAAGAGAACTGCCAAAAGTGGAAAATCATTTCAAGAAATATAGACAGGATAAGAAAAATGATGAGCAAGAAAGCGCTGAACATGGTAAGAGTAAAATAGTCATAACAAAAAAGTAAAAGAGATGGTAGTTCTTGTTGGAACTAATGCTTTTATTAGTTACAAAGTTATAAAAGGTCTTTTGGAAGAAGCGAGAAAGCGAGATACGACAGTACCGAGTTAAGAATGAAGGTTATAGCAAATAATGCAATGCGCAAACTAAAATAGAAGAAGAAATAGATGCGAATTTTTGAAAGCGTGTGGAATGTTTGATGGCAGAAAGACTTGTATAAGACGAAGGCTGCATTTGAATGCATTTCGCATCAGGAGCCTGGAAAAATTACTTCTTTGGTGAGACTTAATGCAGAAAATTAGGGAAACTAGGTCATCGTGTGAGGAATGGTGAGAATGTGTGTATAAGGTCATCTGCGGTATGCAAATATGACAATGATAGCGGTGCTTCATGTATGATGAACACTACTTCAGCGTGCATGAAGTAGTGTTCAGCCGAACTGGGTAGACCTTTAATATCTTTGTATGACTTGAGTCTCAGTTCAGGAAAGTTATTAGAGGAATGGAAGGAATTTACAATTATTCATTAGTAAAAGGATCGTGCATAACCTGATGATGTGCACGTCAAAGAATCTACCGACCCATTAGTATATGTGGAGTAGTGGGAAAGAGTTTAGAGAACTCGCATACAGAAATGGAATGACAGACCATCTATACCATACAAGGAACAACATGATTTTATTAAAGGGTTTTAGTAGTTTGCTCATATTATATAACAATATGAAATAGTTGGAAAATAAGGAAAATAATACATTATGATACGGTTAGATTTTGCTAAAGCACTTGATAGGATTCCACATGAAGGGCTGATGAATAAAATGAAGAAAACGTTTTTCGAATAAAATCGCATGACTTGGATAAGCGGATGGTGTTGATTCCTAGACGGATAACAAAAATGGTATACGATGGGTGTGGTGACCAGTCGCGTACCCAGGGGATCAGTATTTGAATCAGTGTTGTTCTGTCTATACATTCATTATATTAGAAATGATCTAACAGGAGATCCTCAATTGTTTTCTGATGGTGTGAGGATGGATAGGATAATCAGGGCTGATAACGATAACCAGCACTTTCAGAATGATTTGATTGGTTGGAAATTTGGGCAAATGCTAATGGCTATCAAGTCAGTGTTAGTAAGTGCAAAGTTATGCACTTTGGCATAATGACATTTCCAATGGGTAATTCTATTAAAGTGGTTATGTTACAAAAAACTGATGATACATATGTTTATATATGTTGGCGTTATGGTGAATAGGGACATGAGATCCAAAGGTCAAAAGCCACTAATTGCAAATACAGCTCAGAATATAATTGCAATATAGAGAACAACTTGACATATAAGAATAAGGAAGTAATTTTGCCTCTTTAGAAGATCTTGATACGACCACAACTGGACTATTGTGAGCAGATTTCATCTCCTTGGTTTGTAGGGGATAAAGTGGCTGTGGAAGGGCTGCAAAGAAGAGTTAACAGACGATATCGGGATTACGGAATGTAGATTACCAGTTGAGAGTATGTGGACTGCAGACACTGGTAAACGGTAGAAGGAAGGGTGATATGTTACAGGTCTATCAATTTCTGAAAGGGTGTTAGGTAGGTTATCAAACGATGAAATGTTTCGTGTATGTTAGGTGGGGAAAGTACATGAAGAAATCCGTAGATGTAAACGGTTAAGATAGGGATGAGAACTAGATTCTTCTCTCACAGGGCAGTGAGTGAGTGGAACGATTTGCCTGATGGCGTAATGAGTCCTCGCATATCACTAATTCGCATCCTCTACGAATGAGTTTAAGAGAAGGTTTGCCATTTGAGTACTCTAAGGCCTCCTTCGATAGTCTTTGATTTCGTGGAGGTCTTAATAATAATAATAATAATAATAATAATAATAATAATAATAATAATAATAATAATAATAGAGAAGGGTAAACAGATCTGTTATTGTGAGGAAGCAACTACTCCTCCAAAATTTAAACGTCAAATTCTTTTTGCTTTTTAATCCCGTCTAAGCTACTCCATGGGTACACAATCTTTACATGATAACCAGAAGAAAAGTAAATAGCATAACCTTGATGTTTATATGCGCTTCCTGTGTCGCTTTTTGAAAATGTGGAAGGTGGACCAATTCACCCATTATATTAAAATCGTTGTTTTATTATTTCTTAAAAGAAATTATAAATCTCTTTCTTTCTTTCTCTCTCTCTCTCTCTCTCCATCTCTCTTTCTCTCTCTCTCTCTCTCTCTCTCCATCTCTCTCTCGCTCTCTCTCTCTCTCTCTGTCTCTCTTCTCTCTCTCAGCAGTTCATGAGCTATTTCTCTCTATAGGAGATCCAGAGTACGCGATTATTCTTTCCTCATTGAATCAGCTCAACAGCTCGAAAGACTTGCGGTACATCATACAACGGCATTGCCATAAGTAGGTTTCAGTCCGTTTTTAAGATAGTAAAACCATATACTTTGGTAGTTTTAAAACAAAATTGAATACAAGTAGTTCCTTTCATCCTTTTATTAAGTATAAAATCGAAAAATAGCCGCGAGACAAAACATGTTGGCAGTTATTGCGTGAACATTCCATGCATACAGACGCTACACAGTGAATAGTAATTTAGGCCATGAATTACGTAACCATGCAAAGATTTCTTTTTTGCCTGGCCGTTGATTTCAATATGTATATTTTAAAAATATTTTGCTGATTAAAATTTCAATTTCATTTTGTGTCTACAAGTAATAATAATAATAATAATAATTGAAACTATTATAAATTTTATTTAACATTAATTATTAATTTTTATTATAAATGAGACAATTGACTTCAAACTAAGAAATTACATTATACACGACTATCATATGATATAATCACCTATGTGAATAGAACTATTAATTTCTAACCCAGAAGGTTGTATTATTTGCATATATACTGTTCAATTTTTTTCAGTTTATCCTCATGAATTTCTCATATTATGATCAACATTATGATAAAGCGCCTCCGTAACGCAATTGGAAGAACAATGATACGTTCCGTCCTTCAATTGGAAAAGGCCTAAGTTCGAGTCTCGTCATGACGCGAGGAATCTTTATATGGACTTTTTCAATCGAAGGTGAGTTAGCCGATCTCATGCAGAGGTAGCAGAGTTTTTTCTCCCGGAAACTCGGGTTTTTCATCCCGCATACAGACAAATCGGCCCTTCAGAACACACGCAATTTGCAGGCAAAAAATACTAGTTGTTGTTGTGGTGGTGGGCGGTATAGGCTTTACCGATATAGCTGAAGCGTTGTTGACATCAGTTGGAATGTAGCTATTTAGTATACGGCTAGCTAACTAATATGGTCAACCTATTTGTAGCTAATTTTATTTGAACAACTATTGTTGAACGGCACCAGTTTAAAAGATATAAGCTCTAAATGTGGATGCTTTATGCTTAAATAAATTCTTTAACAAATAAATACTTAAATAATAATTCTAATATTAAAAAAAATAAAAATAAATTCTTAAATACATTCTTTAATAAATGGATTCTTAAATAATAAAGTATAATATTAAAAAATAAATAAAAATAAATTCATTAAATAAAAACAACGATGCTTTACTGAGTATTACTAACAAAAATGTGCGTAATAAAGTTAAAATGAATTTCTGATTTTTTAATTGAAAAATTTTGTTTCAGAATCTCTTTGAAAATTAATTCCTGGTTTAATCGAAGTAGAAGATAATTTATCTGGATAAGTTAAAATAAGTCAATTTCTTTCTTTAACCAAGTAAATCCTTTCAAAATTTTCAATGCATTTTCCACTCGGAGTTTTGTAGGGTGTTCAGAGCATTACAAGAGTTCAAATTTCGGATTCAGTATTCGCGTTCTTGACTTTATTAGTAGGGATTCTGAGCTATCTTTATGGAAAAAAAATTGTAATTTGGCCACAACAGGTACATTTAAATCGAGATTGTTAAACAGTAGCCTGACTTATGGAAAGAAGCAGTAATAGTTTCGAGGTTGTTGCACTTTATTAGCGTCATTAAACTGGAAAGGGATACGTGGCTCAGAAAGACTTATAGCTGGGAAGGCGTGTTGTGTCGGACTTATGAAGAAACTCGAACAAGATTATGGTCTGAATTACAGTGCAGAAGTGACCTCTATAAAACACATGAAAGGTGCACATTGCTTTAGAAACGATTAAGAGTGTTCAGAAAGTGGAGAGGATTAGATGGTATTCTGGTGTGTTAATAGGGCAGTTTGAATTAGATAATTGCTTCCAGAAATGCTTCAGCATTTCTTCGAGCTAGGTCAGTAGAATTGGATCAGGAACGTCAGTTAGAACTGCCGATATCAGATTACGAAGGCAGATAACCTCACCGTTTGGTTAGTGAGATTTAAAGACATCAATACATCAATCGTATGGATAAAATAGAAAGAGGTCCGGGATGGTATTTTCAGAATTGGGACAGCGGTACAGACAGAAGATGAATGGGGCAAACATTTTTTTTTTTTTTTGTCAGAAAAGATGTGAAAGAAAGAGGGGATTGTAGATTTCGAATTCTATGGCAGGATATATTGGATCGCACGAATATATCCCACATTAGTGACAGAAGCATAGTTAGGATATTCATGATGCACACTGCTTCCTGTAGCTATAATTTGTTGTTAAGTTGATCGGAATACCAGTAAGCGAAAGTATATATCTTTTGCGTTGCTATGACTATTAATAGGGAAATGGATGTGCTAGAGTGGTTTTTCTTGTTGGATATTTATGTATTCTTTTACCTTTGATGTTGATTTTATGGGTGAAAAGTTTTATAACCATTGTGATACTATACTTAAGTGATTTTGTTTTCATGATTAATGTTAAAGAACAGTTAATTAAAAATCAGGTCGTGCATTAAACCTCAGTTTCATTTTGTCATTTTTTGTGAAACGTATTTCCTTAGAAACTGTGGACTCCATTTAATTTATTCATTTATTATTATTTAAATACATTATCGAAGATATTAATGCTATTATTATGATTTATCGGAATAATTTACATTTTTCATCGTTTATACCCTCTGTTAATGTTTGGCTAGGTATAAGGCTATTCTGCTATGCTTTGACAGTTATGCAGAATAACTGTCCAACGTTTGCATTTTCAATTGCAAAACAAACAAACTTGTTCACAAAGAATAAACAGTAAGCTATATCCGAATTTCACCCTGACAAACAGTAGAATTCTTTGTGAACAAAGAATTCTACTGTTTCAAGCATGAAACCATAAAAAATCAAATGGCGACTGTAGCCATAGTGATAAACAGTAATATAAGTTTCATGTTCTCAGTGTGGTGCACGCTAAGAAAACAGATGTGAGTCGAGTAAAATATAAATATTCTAGAAACAGACGATTTGGAAAAAGTACGACCTCTGAAGCGTATAAAATATTTGGTATATGGAGAGAAATGAATCGTAAAGTTCACAAACAATCAAAGCATTCTTGGTGGTTGCTAAGAAAAAAATATTTGAGTTAAGTCGTCGTCCAGATTGCAAAGTGTGAGTTCAATCATTTTAGACAAGTGTAATGTTTTAGTCATTTCAGATAAGAACTTCTGTATTGATTATTGACAATGGAAACGAGAAAATGTCATTCCAGTAGGAAATAACGTCAGAAAACTTGAAGTTATCAAGGCATGAATCCTGGCTTGTTGTGATAAGCTACACTCTTCGCTGTTAGGTTTTCATTCGTGAAATATCACAGAATTGGTTTCTGCTGTTTTTGTAATGAGAATACGCACTCTTTTGATATATATATATATATATATATTTTTTTTTTTTTTTTTTTCAGATAAGTAGCATAATAGGAAAACAAGTCAATAACTCAATATGTAATGCAAGAAATAGTTTTATTTAAAATTTTAAAAATAATAATAATAAAATAAAAATATCTTCCAGAAAACCCAACGCCATCTATTGATCAAGATAATAACCACGACGATCAAATACCAGTTATGTCTTATTCTTCTCATATAATAAAAATAAATAAATAAATGAAATAATAATAATAAGCAATACTGACGAAAACAACAACAACAACAACAATAATAATAATAATAATAATAATAATAATAATAATAATAATAATAATAATAATAATAATAATAATAATCAATACTGAGAAAGACAACATTTAGAAGTCAGAGAACAATTTGCAAAAGCTGAAAGAATATTAGGATACTTGAATAAAATGATATGAAAAAATAAATATCTTAAAGTAGAGACAAAATCCAGAATTATAAAGCAGTAACCAGGCCTATTATGACATATAATGCAGGAACAAAACCAGACACAAGAAAATCAAGACACAGGCGAAATGAATATATTAAGAAAAATAGTAAATAAAACTAGACTAGATAAAATGAAAAATACAGATATTAGAAAACAATATGAAATACAAGCAATAAGCAGTTGAGTATCAAGCCGAAGAATAAAATGGATTGAACATGTGGAGAAAAGAAGTGAAGATAGAAGAAGAAAACAAGTCTATAGTTGGAAACCAAGGAACAAGAAAAAAAACAGTAAGACCTAGAAAAAAGACTAAAATATACTATTAAAGAAGATGAAGTCTTGGTCGCGAAAGATTTTACATCTACTGCTTGAAGAAGAAGAAGACTGGCTAAAAATATGAACGCACTACGGTAGCCGCTGTCTTCATACATTTCACTATACAGATCTGTCAAGGTCGGTAGACAAATAGCTAAGTGAACAAATTAAAAAAAATTAATTAAATTGCGATTGTTAAGGAATTTGGAGACTAACATGCATAATGTATAATGATGAAACTTAATATTCTTGTTAAAAAGAATTATAAACATTAGAGAAAATGGTTAATCATAATCACTGGAAAGCGAAATCTTGCACAGCAATGTGCTTCGTTTTCATAGTAATGATGCGTTTCCATCGAGTGCTATTAGTTTTTATTTTTTTATCGTTGTATGTAACCCAATGACTTCAAGATACTCAGTTTAAACTAAAACTGAACTCGTTCGACAAACGTTACTAATTTTAATTAAGTAGTGGATAAAAGACACACCATTATTTTGTTTATTTGAAATCTAAATCTAAAAAAGAAGTCAAATCATTGGTCTACACAACATGGTTTCTATTTAATTAATCTAATACTTGACATATTTCAGCAACGTTGGTCGATTGGTAGATCCTCTGCTACTAATGACTCGCAAAACGTTAAGCAAGTTTGACGTGATTAGTAGTTGGAAGGAGTTGATCGTTTGATGCTGTCAGCAGAGTCTCCCTCGATGAGTCTTTGGACCCCACTAGGTCACATTTTTTTTTCTCACTCAAATATTTTATTAATCTCTCAAATATTTACATATATACAATTATCATATTGAGTAATATTCAGTATATTATTTTACAAGGTTCAGCACTAAGTGCTGCATATAATGAAATTTCAATAATAATGATGATAACATAGTTTTTTGCTATCTTTTAAAATAACAGTCACAGTAATAATTTACAATTATATAGTTCAGGGTTATTCAAGTTATATAATATTACATGTAGTTTAATATTTTTCCCCGTTTGAGAAAGAGTGATGATACAACAATATTTACACACATGCAATTAAAATATCATATTTCCTATTTCTCAGAAACATACAAGGTAAACTCATTATTTACATGTTTTTTTAATAATAAGAATAATTTATTACATTAATTTTTTCATGTTACATAGTAATATTATATTAATGATATTATCACATAATAATCAGTATCTTCAGTATCTTTTTTATTGTTATGTAATTTACTGACTGTTTTGATACATTTCTGCATTTGATTATAAGGATTAGGTGTAGATGGGTGAGGCAAGTTAATCCCGCCTACTTCGAAGCTTGGGTTAGCTTTTATGAAGAGAGTAGGATTTAGTCTTCACTATTTATGTCGTTGTTACTATTTATGCATGGACTGTAGGCATTGGATGCTGGTGATTTGTGATGTGTATGTTAGTGTTAATGGTGTATTAACTTTGTTGGTATATTTTCCAGAGTTTGTTTTTTAATGTTCTGCAGTTATGGAATGTATGCAGACATTTCTTGGAAGAGCACTGCGGGTAAGTGAATACAATTTCTTGATAGGTTGCTGAGTTTTTTTTTTTAATGATAATAATCTTTTTTTTATTGATTGCTAAAATATTTACACATACAATAACCATCTTGAGTGACACTGCAACTTTAATTTTACAGAATTCATCATTTGTGCTGCATTTTCTACATTGGATTTCTATTAAAATTTTTAATAATACTTTTTTTGCCTCTATATTATGTATTTACAACAAATGTTCGTCTAATATTAACAATAAAGATTATACAGAATTTTTGAATATAGAATATACAGAAATAATTTTACACAGAAATTATTATTTAGTATTTTTTGTATAATTTTTTTTGTTTATATAATTTTTTAGTTATAATAATAATTTATTACATTTTTTTTCATGTTACATAAGAGTATTATATTAAAGATATTAACACATAATAATTAGTATCTTCAGTATCTTCTTTACTGTTGTATACTTTACTAATTGTTTTATTACATAATCTGCTTCTTTGGTTATAAGGATTACGTGTGGCTGAGTGAGGCGTGTTAATCCCACCTACTTCGAAGCTTGGGTTAGCTTTTGTGATGATAGTGGGATTTCGGCTTCACTATTTATGTTGTTGCTACTGTTTATGTATGGAATGTTGGCATTGGATGGTGGTGATAATGTGTATATTAGTGTTAATGGTATATTAACTTTGTTGGTATATTTTCCAGAGTTCGTGTTTTAATGTTCTGTAGTTATCTATGTGTTTTAAATTTCTTCGTAGGTTGTTGAGTTGGTGGGTATCTGATGTGATTTCACAAAAGACCCGTATGAATTGTTGAAGGGTGTAGGGAGGTGTTATGGGTCGTGTTATACGATATGTGTCTCTGTTGTTTCGATAGGTGATGTTGAAGTAATTCCTTGTTAATGTCATGTAGTGTTTCAGGTTTTTAATGTTCAGAATTCTGTGTATTATCGCCATGTGCTTGTCGGATATTGGTTGTTGCATGTAAGGTGTCCAGATCACTGTTGACACGATTTTCCTGTGTAATGTTTCTAATTTTGTTAGGTGGCTGTTTGATGTGTTTGCATAGACTGTTATTCCGTATCTGAGTAGCGATTCGCAGATACTTTGATATAGGAGTTTTTTATGTTGGATGGAATAATGTCTTTAACTTGGAAGAGTTTTGCTGCGATGATCCGGTGTTTGGTGTGTAGGTATTCTATGTTTTGTCCATTTAAGGTGGGAATCTATACAGAGACCAAGGTATTGTGCATGTGTTACAGGTTTGATTTCGGAACATTGGCAGGTATTTTTGTTGTTAATGCAGCGGTATATGTGACAGTGTATCGACAGTGGTGCTGGGTATGATTCTTGGGTTGTGTATTATCAACATCTGTGTTTTGGTGCCGTTGATTAGAATTGCGTTTTGGTGGAAGAATGTTGTGATTTCATTTAGGTCTTGTTGTGCTTTGCAGAGAGCCGTGTTGATGTTTGTGTGGATTTGTAGTGGTGCAGTGTCATCCGAGTACTGAAATACTTGACTTCTTATGGCCATTTTATGAACATCCTTAATGTATATGTTGAGTAGAGTGGGTGATAATATGGCACCTTGAGGTACACCATGTTTTATTTGTACACCCCGACTGTGACATGTACCTATTTTTGTTACTTGTGTTCTGTTTGAGAGGTAGTTCTTGAGTTCCTCTTATACCTATTGAGTATAGTTTGGTGAGTAGTATGTCATGTTCAAGTGTATCAAATGCTTTGGTTAGGTCCAGCAGTATAAGGATGGCGTACGTGTTTTTGTCGAGAGCTTTGTTATTGTGTCGGCGATGTCTTCTAATAAAGTGATGGTGCTTTTTGTTGTCTGAAAGCCGTATTGGTTTTGTGAGATGATATTGTATTTGTTTAAATAGTTCTGTAGTCTGGCATGTGTTATATTTTCTAGAATATTTGAGATAATAATAATAATAATAATAATAATAATAATAATAATAATAATAATAATAATAAATTCATGGTTCTAAGGTGCTCATAGATTGGAAGCTCCTCGTAGAGGATCTGTATATAAAAATATAAAGTTTTCAAATTTCCTTTAAGTCTAACCAGTGTAGGAGGCGCTCCTACATAGGTATAAAAATCAGTTACATTACTAGTTCTTGTGTTTAGTTTCTGAGGTAGTTTCGAAGACTTCTACTAAGGTAGAAGTCTTCGAAAGCTGCTTCACACAGAGTCGACAGTGTGAACTTTAAACTCTTCACTGTTGTGTTTGGTCGGCATTCTTGCTACGATAAGGAATGTATGCAGACATTTCTTGGAAGAGCATTGCGGGTAAGTGAATACAATTATACGTTTCTTGCTCTTTTCATACTTTCCTTAAGTAGTCCGGATCTAACTAACAGCATAGCATTGAAATTATTTATAGGTACAGGTTTTTCTTCATATTTTTTAAATTTAAAAGTGTGATATTGGTACGTTGAGTGGGATGAATATATATGAAATATATATTCATCCCCGATAATCTAAATTATTTCTTTTGAAAAGATAATCAAAAGATTTAATGCCGGTAACAATTCTTTAGAAATTAATTCCTAGGATTTTTGTTTTAGTTTTTCTTTACAAGAGTCATCATATATTTTGTGCCTGTCAATGTGCGTGTTTTTTTGGTTAGTGTATTTTAAATGTATTATGTGTTAAAGAGGGGCAGAAGGATTCTCGAGCATTTAGCAGATATCTCTTGAAAAAGTGATTTGTTAATCCTTAAAAGAATGCACTTCCAACTACTTATTTAATTATTATGTGGTGATTGGATTAGCTGCTAATTGCTTCACTACAGAATTTGCCTTCACATTCATTCATTCAGTAGTCAAGACCACAAGATTTGCTACGGGAGAATTATGCATCTTCAAAAAAATAAAGTCCAGCCTATGAACTAATGGCATTAAAGAAATATAACAACCTGACCCTCTTTCGTAGCAATTCGATCATCGTTTCCAAGAGATAGTAGAAGATGATATTTGAGGTTCTGTTTCTACTACTTGGGTGTCACCTTGACTGTGGGAGATGGGTGGGGGAAAGTATGATGCTGAATCACATGTGAACTGAACTGAACTATGGTAGTTAGAGAATCTAGTATAGGAATTCACCTACCAAACCTCTAAATGACTTGAAAAATTAGCAATGAATATGATATTTAATGTTCATGATTTGTAATCGCGCGATCTATAAAAATCATTCTTCTAGAAAGTTATCATTGTTGCATTTCAATATTGACACCAATCATTCTATCAATGTCAGTTTATAGAAATACAGAATTCACTTAACTATTATGAACTCTTCTCTATCTTATAATAGTTCTTATAAGAACTGGGCGATGGACTGAGTCCTTGACTCTTTATCCCGTCATCTGAATGAAATAAATGTGTGGGATGGAGTGTTATTGAGCTAAAAAGCTCTAGTCATGGCTGGGTAACGGCAATAGCCGAGCCTCAGTTAAAACTTCATTGGCTACAGCATTGCCATTTGTTACCCTGGAAGTCCTACAAAGGACTTTTTCTCTTCTCTATCTGGGAATTATTATTTGTTTTTTAATGTTTCGTATAAAAAGAATAAAATGGTGTATATGCATTACCTAAACTTGGATGTTATTTAGTGGTTTATTTTATTTGTAGTAGGATATTATATACTGCAAAGCATTCGATTCATTTTCTAGATTAAAAAAAAAATTGGAAACTGCAGTATGCATAAAAACAGTTGTTTGATGATTCTGCGTAAAGAAATTACGTTTTAAATTTTTATTTAACTGATATTATTTGTTGTGAAAGTTTCATCATTTCATCTTCTCCTTAATGTGTTATGATTAATGTCCTGCAATGGGATGAAAATTTGGGAAAGAAAAACTGAATTTCTGACTGAAACCCAAGGCACATAGGTGTGAGATCGGCTAACTGACATTTAGCTGAATGCCCCGTATAAACATTTCTTTCCTTTTTTCGATGGGGCGCTAACCTGACTCTTTCCAAACAAACAAACAACAAAAAAAAACGTTGCCGTTACTGAATGAGCTGCGGAGACCAAGGTTGTAAAATTCTCTATTCTAAATATATATACAGCTAAAATTGTTAGTTGCTTTCATTCTAAAAATGGAAGCAGCTAACAATTTTGTGCTCCAAAGATCCCGAATTGACCAAGATGGTTATTATACTGAAGAAGTTAGAAGAATATTACGCGGAAAGAAAACAATGACAAATTTAAACAATATCTTTAAAGATAAAGATATTAGCCTCGCAACAAAAATCAGAATCGTGAAAGCAATGGTATATGGTACTGTATGGATGTGAAAGTTGGACCCTGAAAAAGAGTGAAAGAAAAAAGATAGATGCATTTGAATTATGGGTTTGGAGAAACGCTTACTAAGAATACCATGGACTGCAAAGCAAACCAATAAATCAGTGATAGACAAAATAAAGCCAGATTGCTCCCTCGAAGCTATGACCATCAAGCAACAACGGTTATACTTTGGACATATTATGGGAGCAAATGACATTCTGGAAAAGATGATGATACCTGCTAAAGTTGATGGAAGTAGGAGAAAAGGAAGACCAAGAATTAGATGGGTGGATGGAGTTAAAGAGGCAACTGGAATGCGCTTGAAAATTCTGAAAGATATGGCCAAGGACAGATCTGAATGGAGAATGTATGTTCATAGAATCACCAGGAGTCGAAAACGACTCGATGGAACATAACAACAACAACATCTCCAGTCATCAGTTCATCTGCAATGATTTAACAAAGTGTCAACAGGAGGAATCGACACGAATGTTTAATTTTGATGGAAAGAAAGAAAGAAAACAGATCTCGTGTTCGATTCTTGACGTAATTTTGTTTGTTTTACAATGTAAGCGATTTTAGGACTAACACTTTTGTATGTGATTCATGTTATGTTCGCGCTTATCTCCAAATTGTTGTGTCATTAGCTTCATCCATTTTGTACGATAGTGGAAATGTTAAAGCCATTGAATATAATGCCATCAATGGTTGGTTTCCAATTTTGAGTCTTTCAAATTTGATAAATACACACTGGAACTGGGGAGATGAATATAAATGAAGTTCACTTAGGGAAACAAACAGTAAAGAAGTACAGAAGCTCAGAACAGCAAAAGAGAACTCATCAGATAAGACTATGTTCACATGGTTTATGCAAGTACTTGCAGAAGCAACACCGATCGTCGTTAAATTATCAGGAATCCAGAAGAAAACAAATTACAGAAAGAGAAATAAAAAGACTTATCCGTTACAATTAAAAGTAATCTATGTAAAATGCAGCTATTACTAGAAGAAATTTACGTTTCGAAAGAAACAGGATTTTGATATCATTGTTAGTTACAGATGATCAAAATATTAGTGGGGTAGGTTTTCATTTAATAAATTAATTAAAAGAACTCTTTTTTACTAGGTTAGAAGATTCATATTTAATAATTTACTTAACCATCAAACGCCATTTAATGATTAATGATTTTATCATACTTTTCCATATAAATTGTTATGTAAAACATCTTCGATGTATAAGTAGGTTTACATGGGAAGTTAAACACCTAAACATTTTTCTCCGGCTTATGGAACTATTTTTAAGTGGTTTTAAGTATTATTGGAGACTAGACTCGAGGAAGCAGGTGCAGACTAGTAGGAAATCAGGCTTCTCTCATTGAGTGATAAGTTATGTATCTACTTTTTGCATACGAGCTTAGCATGACGGCAAAGTATGTGCCACATGATCAAGCACCTTGCGGCATGATTTTAATTAAGAAGGGGATATGATTACAAGAATATTTAATAAATTGCATCCTACTGTTTCTACCTTTCTAAATTACTAGAGCATTCATGAATAGATACATTCCATCAATCCTATTATGGATGATTGCTATTCTAATTTCAGGTTATTTCATCATCTTCTATCCTTTACGTAGTTAATGTAATGGCCTGTCGCAATCAAAGAATTTTGCTTTACGTAAACCTTTTTAATGCTATGATAGAGCAATTAATTCTATGTACATTGTTTACGTTATTTGCATGCATTTTCATCATCTGGTTTATGTGTGTTTAGTAGAAAGAAACTCGAGCTTCTTGAGAGAAAATCCTGCCACTTCCTATATAGAGCAGCTAATTTACCTTCAGCTGGAAAGTCCTTATAAAGTTCCTCGCATCGTTGACGGATTCAAAGATGTGTCTTTCTTACCAAAGCACATTGATATTTAGTAGCCACTGAGGTTATTCATTTCCGATTATGAAAAAAAAGTGAATAAATAAATAAAATATTATGTGGAAATCGGAGATGCTATAAATTACATCCTTTAATGCTTACAGCAAAACATCTCAAGATGAAACAAACAAAAAAAAAAACGCTCAAAATTCAGGATCCAAATATGTTCACGGAAGGAACATTATTTCAGTGTTGCTACATTAATCAAGTAAATAAAGTTGCAATCTCTTTCTCCGTAGATACCTTTCCAAAAAGCAAATACATTTTAAGATATCGAAACGTAAACTTTGTTTCCTTTAACCGGAATAATTGGCAACATTATCACAGCAACATCTTTGATCTCGTTGCTTGATCATGTATCAAGTGACTATCCTTAATGGACATAATAATGCCTGTTCGTAAGGAAACTCAGCTGCGTTCTACTGGATTCCATCAGATAGAAGCGTATTATCGCAAAGGTGTTGGCACGGTAATTAACAACATCATTTGTTATGCTGTCCAGAAATCCCTCGTGTAGTTCATTAGATTTTATCGCCATTTCATTGTAGCAACATACTAAGCACGTGAATTGTGGCATATTCTGTAGCAGCGGTGTTCATTTAAAGCCATTCCACACGTGACCCTTATCTCTTAACAGAAAACGATTTTCTAAAACAGAAAATTGTTGTTGTTGTTATTGTTTTAGAATTCGTAAGATGAATACATTCACTATACTCTAAATGCTGAACTATATTATTCATACATCCCCAGTGAAGTAGCTTGGAGCCACATCAAGTGGCTCCTCATTACTCTTTGTGACAAGAAAGTTTTATTCAACATTCCTAAAATAGGAGGTCTTCCCTCTGAAGTATTGAAGCTCAAGGAAAAACACCCTTCCTTGCTATTTCCATCTTTATTCTTATTCATCATTTAAAATTTAGAACCAACCATGAAGGACTCCTTTGTGCAGCCAGGGTGAATTATCGAGTCTAGTACAGAAATCGAAAGGTAAACTCCTGCAAAAAAACAAATTAACTGAAGAACGTTGGTTATTTCAACGTTAGTAACCAATTAAGTTAAGTGAGAAGCATGATTTGTATATGTGCATATAAAGTGAATATGAATACCGGAATAGAAGCGGGAAATAAAAGGATATATCTCACAATAATGAGAAGCACGGCATCCAAGAAACAGGAAATTGTATTAATGAATAACTAACTCTTATTTAGAAGTATTGGTCAAGTGTTAATAAACTATTTCATCACCAACTAGTTTCGCCGGCTATTGCTGTCGGCTTCTTCAGGGTACAAATAAGGTAGGCAAAGTAAATTACAAGCTAGACTTTAACTGACAATTCTAATTCAATAACAAAATAGTACTGAGCGTGAAACAATACACGTGTCGCTGATACGTGATTTACTTGTTGAGAAACATTTTGTAATTGGTGCTGAAGTTCATTTCATGTGTGTTTAGTGATCTCATTAAGGTCTTCCATGGTAGATCAGGTAGGTCCGCGCGGTTAGCCAAGTGGCTTTGCGCTTCGCAACCATATGCCTGGGGAAGGAGTGTCCTAGGTTCGATTCCCGTCGGAGACGTGAGGAGCTGAAGGATCTTCCTCAGCCATAGCCAAGTTAGCCGGTCTTGGGCGCGGGCAGTAGGGTTTTTTTCCGCCAGTTTATCTGGTGTTTTTCATCCCGCAAGCAGGCAAACCGGCCCCGTGAACACACAGGAATACATCCAAGAATACCTTGAGGCATAGGAGTGACCATTCTATCCTCGTATTTCGGTTATGAAATCCAAGCATGCTTGGAAGGTTGTGGGCCTTAAAGGCCTGTTAAAGCCATTGGGATAGGATAGATATATCAGGTAGGATTAAATCGTGGTTCCTGTTGAGGTGTTTTGTGGAACTCGCGAATATAGCTGCTTCTTTGAAGATTCTGGAACGGTAGTTTTCTTCTATATAAGGCATATAACTTTTATTCCATTCAATAATGTGGTTGGTTGTAAAGAAGTGGGAAGAAAGGCCAGATATATCTTGTCTGTTATTTCTTTCATAGCCGATGTGTTCCTTCTGTCTCATTTCGAAGCTTCTAGACGTCTGACCAATGTAACTAACACCACAGGAACAAGGGATGTTGTAAACTCCAACCTACTTGTAGAAAGGATGGAAGTCTTTCGGTGATCTTATAAATTTCTGAATAGTTTCAATTGGCTTGAAGGTCACTCTAATATTGTGTGATTTTAGGAGGAAAGCCAGTTTTTTGGAAATGGTACCAACGTATGGAATAGTTATAGTGGTGATATATTGGGTGACATCACGTTGTGTTTGTAGTTTGTCAGAGAAGAGAATGTTGTTGATGAGCCTTCTAGGGTAGTCATTTAAGGATAGGTTGTTGGATATTGAAGTCAATTCTTCTTGTAGATCATTTTGGTCCGTGGTAAACTGTATAGCTCTTTTCTTTAGCATATGAATAATGCTAAGTTTTTGGGAGATGTGGTGTGATGAGCTGAAGAGTAAGATAACGTCCAGTATTTGTAGGATTTCTATAAACAGATACGTTGACACGGTATTTTCTTGTTTCTTTATTATGATGTCCAGGAATGGCAGTTGTTTGTCCTTTTCAATTTCTAGTGTAAATAGTATGGTGGAACGAATTGATTTTGTTGAGGTAATCCAATAGCTCTTTCTTTTTGTGGTTCCATATGATAAAGATGTCATCTACATATCAAAACCATGCTGTGGGTTTTGGGTTAATCTGAGATAAGATCTTAGTTTCAAGATCTTCCATAAATAGGTCAGCACAAGAGAGTGAGACGGGACTACCCATGACCAATCCGGTTAATTGTTTGTAAATGGGTTTCTTCCATAAAATAGTTAGAAGTTAAACAGTGACTAAACAACGAAGTGATGTCTTGTGGAAACAAATTGTCTAAAATGTTGATGACTTCAACTACTGGAATGTTGGTAAACAGGGAAGTAACATCAAGGCTAGCAAGTATATCATCTTCAGAGATAGGGACGTTTTTTAATTTTTCAATGAAATGTTGAGAGTTATAAGTATCTAAGTTATGGAAGTGTTGTAGAATTTTGGCTAGATGTTTAGACAGTAAATAAGTTGGAGAGTTCATTCCATCTAGAATGGGGCGTAATGGGGAGCCATCCTTGTGAACGTTTTGAACGCCGTACAGTCTAGGAGTTAGAGGATGAACAGATTTTTAACTTTTTAATTAAATCTGTAGGCCAGTTTGTCATCCGACGTAATAGTTCATTGGTGTCATTATGATTTTTTAACGTTGGATCTGTATTAAGCACATTATAGACGGACGTATCTGATAACAGATTGTTAAGTTCATCTTTATAGTCTTTTGTGTTTAACATGACAGTACTATTTCCTTTGTCCGCTTTAATAATGATGATGTCTCTGTTATTCTTTAAGTTGAGCAGGGTTCTTTTTTTCATTGGGGTGGAATTTTTGTTTGGAGATCTGGAAGGAGACGAGAGGATTATGCTGCTCTTCAATCTAAGGTCATCAGCTGTAAGTTGTGGTAGTAATGAGATGGCGTTCTCTAAATTGCAGGTGAAATCTACTTTGGGTATTATAACAGGTGTTAAGGGAAAATTGAAGCCTTTTTTGAGAATAGCGATCTCAGGTTTTGTTAGTGCACGAAGATGCCCCCCCCCGCATTACTGTTATTGAATTAGAATTGTCAGTTAATATCTAGCTTGTAATTTACATTGCCTACCTTTCCTGAAGATGCCGACAGCAATAGCCAGGAATCTGGTTGGTCATTAAATAGTTTATTAACACTTGACCAACACTTCTAAATAAGAGTTAGTTATTCATTAATCTCTGTGGTCAAGAATTATAACAATTTCAAAAAAGGAAATTGTATTATTTTTTCTTAGACGTCTTCTTCGTCCACTTGCATAAGATGTTTCCCGCTAGCAGTGCGGCGAAAAGGTAGATCGATATGAGCAACTATTTAACTTAGCAGTTGCTCTGACATCAACTGCGAATGTTTCTTTCATCAAGAAACATTCGCAGTTGATATCACTGCTGGGGATATATAGCAAACGTCAACCGCTGTATCTCATTGTGTATAGCAGAGCAAACGTTATTTGCTTGTTTACGCACTCCAGATTGAATGTCGAGTTCAGTAGAAGACTGCATACCTTCGCTAATGAATCTGAGTCTCAGAACTTTCATTAGCATTCCGTAGGTACATAATCGATTCAGATGCTCACACCTTCCAGCAATGTTAATTGAAAAGAAATCGGAAATGTGCACAGATGCATTAAAAGTCTCCCGTTGGGAAATAATCAAACCAAAATTAAACTTCGTAACCAGCTGCTGACCTCGTTAGGAAGTTTCTTTATATAGACACATAAAGTTACTCATAACGCTTTCTTTATTTGAAACTGTACTGAAGAGCGAAAATAAATCTGAATTTAATAAGTTTGTAAACATGCTTGACAGAACTGTATAATTACCATTCATTTCTTACTTTTCCTTATTTTAAACTGTTTCAACTGACTCCATTTCTGAAACTGTTGTGCAAGAATTAATTCTTTGCGCAATCAAAGAATTTAATATTATCGTAATACAAAAATTTCTTCGTCAACAGTGATATGGACCTATTTGAATATGTTTTTCAAAAGAAGCTTCAGGAATTTCAAACAATTCCTGATTTGGAACAATTATATTTGGCTACCTCTGTAATTGAATCCATCTTGGCCTTCTGTTCGTAAAAATCATCGACTATCTGGATGACACTTCAAGATTGGGCGGGGGGGGGAAGAGAAGCAAGGAATCGCGAACACTAACCGAGTTTTATATAAACTCGATTTATTTACGTAAACTCACCAGTTTTCATCAGAATAGGGTGTTTGTCTGTATTGAGACATACACTAAGTGTCTGCGTAAGGAATAGCCCAATATGGCTAAAATACCTCATTGCAATATTGAAATTTCATCGTGATTTCCAGGAAAATCTTGCTTTAATTACGCAGCAAAATGCACACATTTTTTAAACTAAACATTTTAAAATGTTCATTTAATATTAGTTTCCTGGTTTTCGTTTTACACCTTAAAAAGTGTTATGTAATTAGGAAGAAACGTTTTGTTATTGGATTAAAGTAATTATCAATAACTTTTTTCTGGTTTGTTTTACTTAATCTGTTCAAGTGACTTAGGTGCATTGTTGCTTCATGGAACTGCTTCAGTCAGTATGCAACAGCCAAGGAGCATGAAACCTAAATTAGCAGGTATCGATTCATCGTGCATTGAATGTATGCATTTCATACGTCAGCAGAAGTCTAATTCATAATTTTCTTTCGCTTTCCTTTTTTTTTAATTTAAATTAAATTTTTAAATACAAACTCAACTTTATAATCGATTTTTATACTCACGACTTTTAATTTTTAATATAGTTTGCTAGCGTAAAATATAAAAAATTGGAAAAAATGCAGCTGTTAATAATAGATAGGAAATAATATATGGAAATAACTAAATTATATTCCCTAAAATATTATAATTTAAATGCTATTTTGTATAAACTATTATAAAAATAATTGTTTTATAAAAATTTTGTTTATATAAAACAAAGTATTTGTTTTATATAAACTTTTATACAAAATTTATTTTATATAAACAAAGATATGTTAATACGTTCTGATATTAATCAGTGCTCAACGTATTTCTATTTCAGAGAAAAAAGCATTTTTTCATATTAAAATATTCCTTTTACGTCCATAAATGTAAATTATGTGTAATTATATGTTCATTTTCTTTAAAATATGTAATGAACAGGTTTACTCAGATGAGCTCGATCCTAAAGAAGAAGATCTAACATTCTTACAGCAAAGTTTAATTAGAAAAATAGGAAACGAAACTTATCCATTCACAGTTCGTAATTCTTGAAATGCTCCTCATTTTGTAAGACTTCAGCCAGCAAGAGTATACCACGGTAGTTCAATAGAAGTTCTCTGTGATTTAAAAGTATATTTGTTGGAATGCATATTCATTTGTTTGAATGAGTGAGAAATTAATTAGCCAAAACTTATATTTCATAATCATATTAAAGGATTATACTGCAGATTATGTGCATAGTAAGAGTCTCGTGTTAATTATATATATAAAATGTATCACAACAACCGAGTAAAAAGCCATTTATCATATCACACACGCACACACACACACACACACACACACACACACACACATATATATATATATATATATATATATATATATATATATAGTTCAATAGAAGTTCTCTGTGATTTAAAAGTATATTTGTTGGAATGCATATTCATTTGCTTGAATGAGAGAAATTAATTAGCCAAAAGTTATATTTCATAATCATATTAAAGGATTATACTTTTAATGACACCATTTCTTATCAATACTTTTCATTCAAGAATATTACCTGAAACACGTGTTTTTGTTATACTTACGGTTCATTTTCACACTTGTTTCAAAATAAAATTATATTATAAACTTTTTTTTAAATTCCTGTGCATCTTTTCAACACTATTAAAAATATTGCCAGAGATAGGAAATCTTATTATTATTATTATTTTATTTTATTTTTAATTTCAGAAAATTGAAATCCTTTCGCACCTTTATTATTATTGTTGCTTATCTTTAGATAAAATTTCAGTTAAGTATCGGCAACTAACTTTTTTTGTTGTTGTTGTTAATTCACTAATTTATTTATGCAAATACTTTGCTACACGACAATATCCTGACTTACTAATTCTCCTTCGAATCTCAATTACCATAAGTCATTTTTGTTTCTTTAGAGAAGTGACACGTGTCTCAGTTTTGTTGTTAATTAATTTCTCTAAACACTACTGAATAATAGAGAATTAATAATTATTTTTATTATCAATTAATTTCACCTTTGTACTAAAATAATTCCATTTAACTACTTCACATTTGTAATTTTTTAATAGTTAACAGTCCTATATTTGTAAAACTTCTCAGTTTTGCATTAAATCCATCTGCTATTTCTAGATTGGTTTTTCTTCTATTACCTAAAAAAGCGTTGTATGTTTTTCAGAAACCCATTTTATCTAATCGGAGTTTGTAAAAAATATGAAAACAAAACATTGTTGGTAAAAATGAAAATTATATGAAAATATCTCTAATTGTTTCATTTTCCCAATAAATATAACTACCAACATTTCAAGAAAATATTAATAGATAGATAGACTTCCGCTCCCTTCCTAATCATTTCCTCCTCCCAGACGCACACATGCAGATGGTTCTGTCGTTATAGGTGTTTACTGTATATTGCTCTGTGTTTCTTAAATACTGCACTGTTGGGTTGGAGATGTGTCTCTTTAGACGGTTTAAATACTGTAGGCATTATTTATTGTTCATTTAATTCCTTGTGTTGTTTTTATTCCATCAAAACTGAATGAGCTTTGACTAATCTAAATTCCCGAAGTCGTAAGCATTGTAATTAAAAGAATGAACTCGCAACTTGACATAAACTATATCGCCGTATTCTTAGTCAGAAACTCTCCGTGTTATGAGACACTTGAATATAAATGGATAAAACTTTGATAATATCTTAAAGGTTTCCATATTTCAGCTTATATTAAGTTATAAATTGCATATACTTATGCCAGAGTTAATTTTACCAGAACATATCTTACAGTTAGGTATCCAGTCGGACGGCTGTCAAGTTCCAAAGGTCATACAATCAATTTTATCAATCCGTCCTTGTCTTAGTCAGTTTCCAACACCATTAATTTTGGGGGGGTACCACCCCGTGTGTAATTTACGACGTTTATACAAAGCTTATGGAATTAGGAGGAAAATCTTGATAGTAAATGATTTCCTTCACAGTGGCTGCAAAATCCTTAATCCCAACTCTAAGAATTATCGTATAAGTGAAAGAAGGCTCTGATAGGAATTCAGCTTTCAACAATATTGGCTGTTGGGGGAGAGAAATCAAAACACTTTAGCGATGATTCAATTTTGGAACTTTGATCAGTCAGATGTACATAATGTGAGTTGACGGCGAATACCGAGTTAATTGTCGTATAAAGGAGAGAATTAACTTGATGGGATAGTTGGTTCCTCTCTTAATTGAGATGGCGCCATCTTTACTTGAAGACCGATTGTCAAAATCATCGTAAATTAATTTCAGAATAACATATTTTCCGAATAATATATGGGTCATTTAAAATGATACTTTTTAAATATTATATTAAACTCTTTTCAAATGTACTTAATTGTACTTTTTTAATTTTACATATAGAACGCAATACATTAATCAACCGTCTTCTTTTTTATGTAAAAGAGGAAAATTAAATTTAAAACAAACCTAATCATTCTTTTTCCCCTAGTTAGTGTTGTCTTTGACTATCTATGTACTGCTGTAACTTTCTGAGCCTCTGTATATTTGTAACCTTTGCTGTACTTTTCTTTATATATAGATATCGCATTACTTAATTTTTGTACATAAATTACTAATGACATGTATCTTTGACTGTTTATGTATTGCTGTTACCTTTGACCTTCAGTACTGCTGTACCTTTGCTATGGCGCAGTATGACCTGTGCTATTCTTGCACCAATAAACCAACGAACCAAATCCGGAGTTATGACTATTATGACTATTAACCCTCGGAGGTCGAGGTCGAAAAAATTGCAGCGTAGGTCGCGTGTATCTGAGAGATACGTTAATTACTAGTATGTGCTAAAATGCGATAACACTTTAAATAAAAAAAACTGCAAATAGCATACACGATGGTTTATTTATTTTCAGTTACAATCTATAAATTATTGAACAAAGAAACAAAGAAAAAAACTAAACCAATGCTGTACTAACATGGGAGTTCGCAATATTTCTCAGATACAATTTGCTATCAAATATCACTTCCATTTTCGCATTCGACTCTATCATTCTCATCATCGGACTCGAGTAACATTCGCTGAATCTCTTCAACATCTTATGGATTATCCAATCGATATAATTTCCAACCATTTTCAACGGTAATTAAAAAAAAAAACTAAATCAATACTATACTGACATCGAAGTTCGCGGTATTTCTCAGATACAATTTACTGTCAAATATCATAAACCTTTACGTAACATGTGTTAAACCAAACTAATAGCAAAACACAGTGAGGAATATCACTCATAACATACGCACGCTCAGCTAATCATTTCCTCCAAGCTGTACACTGAATATATATAGGAATATTTATATTAAACAATTTGCCTGTATCTGTCAGATCAGCTGCGACCTCCGCAGGATTAAGATGATTTAAAATGAATCAGATTATAACGCAGCACAGAAATCTAGTAAGAGAACAAGAACAACAACAACATTAGGTCTAACTTTATAAACAAAAAGAGTCACACTCCTATGCACGATCTAAAACATTTAACAAAGTTTATAATTCTTAGTTTACAAACAAACGCTAACAAAGTTAACAAACACTATTCAGATCTTTCCATAATACTTCCATTTTTGGCTGATCTTGTGCATAATTAAATGATTATATATATATACATATATATATAATCACGTTTTTTGTCAGGTTATTTGAAACGTTTTGAAACTAAGGTCTACCCTGAGTGTCGAGTCTTCAAAATTCGAGTTATCAGAATTCAAGCAGAACAGGCCTATCTGTCCGGAACTCAGGGGGGTTGGACAGGGTTGCGCCAGGGGGGAGCGGAAAGCATCTTTCGAGTCTTCAGAATTCGAGTCATCAGAATTCAAGGAGAACTGGCCTACCAGTCCGAAACTGGGGATTGGGTGCCATAGGCGCCAGAGGGGAAGCCCCCCCCTTTCGAGTCTTCACAATTCGAGTCATCAGAATTCAAGGAGAACTGGCCTACCAGTCCGAAACTGGGGATTGGGTGCCATAGGCGCCAGAGGGGAAGCCCCCCCCTTTCGAGTCTTCACAATTCGAGTCATCAGAATTCAAGGAGAACCGGCCTACCCGTCCGGAACTCGGAAGGGTTTGCCGCTGTAGACGTCAGGGGGGCGGAGACCCCCCCTAGTACATATATATAATTACTAACAGAAATGTAAAAAAATGTTGATAATTTTCAAGGTCATTTTCAGGGTTGTAGGACGTTGACTATGAGACCAGATTAATTGTGGGTTGCAGCGCCTTTATGCACGGTATATTTTCATTTAACTCCCAAACTTTCTAATATAGTGGACTTATATATTCACATTTATGACTGCACTTGCTAATTCTTTGAAGGTCTACAGGACTACAGGTTTATATCTACAGGCAGAAGCGGCGCTAGGGTCTTTGGCGCCCGCATGCAATTTCTATCTAAGCGCCCCTGTAACGATCCGGGCGTGTGCCCGCACGAAGGGGACGCCCCGTTCGTAGCGGCGCTCGCATGCACCGCATGCTCTGAATGCCCGCTTCCGCCGGCTCTGTCTACAGGAATAGATGTAATTCTCCCATTCCCACATGTTTGGAAAGATAAATGAAATAGGTATTGCCGCTGATATGCGTTGGAAAAGGATGTGTAATTCATACAAGCTAGTCGCCACCTGCATTATAGCAACTACGTAAAGGAAATTGTCGAAAGTTACTTTCTATTGTGCTATGTGTTCGATCGTAAGAATACCGTGCTTCGTCAGTTAAAATACTATGGATATTAATTTGAATGTTCTGCATTAAACAAATACAGAATTTCTACTGATTTTCAGTTGATACAATGTTTCCCAGAATACCATGCATGGAATCTGCAGGTACTTATTAACGTGGAGGGCATTGGCTTTTGCGTTTTAAATTTGTTTCTCATCTCATTGACTAGAATGACTGCAGATTTCAAATATGGCATATGAAATCATATAGACTATGATTTCAAATACTATAATATATTTGAAATCATTCACATTATCGAAACGGCTAGCAAAATTAGTAATTAAGGATTGTTGTTCGAGTGAATCATCGCTGATGGTTCTGAATGGTGCAATAGTCCTTGTCATTACAAATTTCTCTCTCTCTCTCTCTCTCTCTCACACACACACACACACACATACACACAGTACATATCTGTGTATATTTTCAAATAATGATCTAACAACCTAACACAAACATATTTGAATACCTTGTTTACCAGGAGAAATAGTATCGGCACTCCAGCTAGCCTATTCAAATGTCAGTGCAAGGCGTTCTCGCTAGTATCAAAAACCATATAAATATGAAGTATTATCAGCCTTTTAAAACTACTCATAAAAATCATGTGATATTTTTACTAGTGTGACAGATAAATCATAAAGTATCATAAAGCCATCAGACACTGTGTGTGTGCGTGCGTGCGTGCCTTCCTTCCTTTCCTATCTCAAAAAAATGAATAAATAACTCGAATCAGTACTGCTGAACAAGATCTACACTTTTAGCGATGACTTTTTCCTATTTATGATATTTGAAATAAAAATACAAGTGGTATGTCTGTCTGTCTCACTCTCACTGGTTTTTTTTTGATAGAACACTATGTATTCCTATTTTGTTAAGAATATTGTTGGAGAAGAAGAACACTCCGTAAGAAATAGTTTTCGAATTTTAAATAAAATCTATATTCACAAACAGAAAACTGAGAATTTATTGTTTCTTAAAAACTGAATGCAGAATGCTGTATGACATTGTCTATTATTTGTTTGAGGGAAGAGACCTATAACCTATCAACACTAGTTAGGAAGATTTTGTTAGTTACCTTAAATAGCTCTCTGCTCTTTTTATTAGTTGATACAATTAATAAAGTGTAAGTATATCTGCGTGTTTTGCATTCAAAGTGTATGTAAAACCTCTTTTGTTTGCCTGTACATATATTTGCAACTGAAAAAAATGAGTAAATTGTAACCATATTTTAACCAAATTTTCGACGGCTACACATTAATGTCTTTGGGTAGGTTTTAGCTAAATGTTTAAACTTATTTTGTTCACTAACACAACCTTGAAGAACTCTTTTATGCGACGTATGGGACTACGTTGAAGAGAATTTTCAAAATAGTTTTGCGCATGTTGCGCTCATAGAAAGCGATTACCCAGTATTTCGAATAGTTGAGAATGACTAATAATGTAAAGTTTGCAATTTTATCTATGAAAGGAGAATATTTCAGCATAACATTTTGCAATTTTCATTTTTTTAATTCTGCATCTCTCTCTCTCTCTCTCTCTCTCTCTCTCTCTCTCTCTCTCTCTCTCTCTCTCTCTCTCTCTCTCTCTCTCTCTATCTATCTATCTATCTATCTATCTCTTATTGGAAAGCCGTTTACAATGCCTAGTTTTCGGCTTGTACCAACATATCCGTTTGCCGTAAATGTGCGGGGTCATAATTTTTTTTCTTTCGTTTGAGTTTTCTGTCGACTGTTTGATGAAAATATCCAGTTAGGGAAAACACTGTCAAGAAACACATTTTCTTGACAGTGATTTTGTAATTTTCAAATATATTTCTAAAATTTTTTTTTCTATGGAGAATTATTTAATATGCTCCTAAACCAATTACCTTTTTCGATTTCTTTCTTTCTCTCTCTCTCTTTCTCCAAGAAATTTATCCTGCTTTCCATACAACACAGTCGTGTGGACGAGCTGACATTTAGAAGGCAAACTGTTCGAGTGCAAAGCGATGTTTAGTTCCCTCATTTCTTAAAAGCAGTTAATAAGTGAATCATATTGTGGTTTAAGCTAGCGAAGGATGGTTCCATTTCTAAATGTACTCTCTATATAAAAAGATAAGCCGAAATGTGAAACGTTTTTATGTCGCGGTTTTTGTCTTACCAGTCCGGAACTCGAGGGTGGGACGCCTAGGTGACAGGGGTGGAGGAGCCCCCTAGTAGGCTATATTTGTATAAATTATATATCTTCATTTAAATGACACAAATTAATTATAATCATATTCACGCAGTTTCTTTAATGGATCTCTTCCCATTGCTCAGTCTTTTCAATAAATTATGATATTGTTCTCTGTTAATAAACACAAAATAAAACTATATTTTGTGTTTATTAACAGAGAGCATAATAGTAACAAATAACTCATAATAGTAACAAATAAATGAAGACATGAAAATATTGTAACAGTGTAAGTAGTACTTCAGTTTTCCACGGAAAATAAACAAGTTTATGTATACTAAATAATCAGTGTAATGTACACAGAAGAGAATAGTGTGTGTGTGTGTGTGTGTGTGTGTGTGTGTGTGTGTGTGTGTGTGTGTGTGTGTGTGTGTGTGTGTGTGTGTGTGTGTGTGTGTGTGTGGAGGGGTGTATTGATATAGAAAACACCTAGTATATAAATGCATTCCCTGCTGATTCGGATATAGTTACTCTTTCGTGCAATATAAAAGAAATTGTTTAATTTTGAAATTTCTCTAAAACGCTTATATTCTTTATTCATTAATTTAAAAATATAGTAATCTTTTAATCAACATTAAATTAAATAAAGACTTTTATCGTTTTCAGATCACTTAATATTTTATTAGATAAAGTTTATTCGTTTATAGGTATTGATGGTAATTGTATTGTTTAAATATTTTACGGTATCTAACCATGGCATGATTACTGTAAACTTCAGGGATGTCTAAGAAAGTAATGTCTTCATTGTATTAATTCTCGAAAAAAAAAAAACAAGCGAAATTTGTACTTTATTTTAGAAATATTTTCTCATTTTCAATATATTTTCTCTACCGACTACAAAAAATATTGTCACCTATCTTTTGACCTCTCGTCATTTTTAAAACAGATAGGGTTGATATATGACTTCAGTTTTGAAAATTGACCAGAATCCGAAGGAAGGATGTATAACATTAAATCTAATATCTTCGATAGACCTATCTGAAGAACGGTCGAGAACTGAACAACTAAATAAATGTGTTTATGCCATGGAAGAGTCCTTGCTTCGACATTGGTGAGCGCGTTCACTTCAACGAGTTTGATCTGTTTTTTATATTAAATTTTCTATAAATAAATACATTAAACTACAATGTGATGTTTGCATGAAGCAAGATTCTCAAAGATATAAAAAATGTATAGAATTCTTAGGTATATTTACATTTAAACAGAATCTACATTTGCAAAATCTTACACAGAAGTTTTCTTTAAGCAAATATTTGCGTTCAAGTCACGAGACAGTTTGAACAGAAATCTCTGATATATGTAGAGTAGTGAGTGAAATTTTCATCTCTCTTTCATTTTCATTTCTAACTTTCTGCCTGGATAATCTGTTGTACTATTTGTTCGTGAAATGCAAATATATTGCATTATGCAGTATATACCAGAAGAGAAAAAAATCCTTTTTCGATAAGAACTATTTTTAATCGCTTTTGTTTGCTATCCAAATATATTCTTAGCAGTATGGGCATTAAACATAAAATAAACATGTATATAAATAAATACAATAATGGTAAGTTAGGCTTCATCGTGAGATTATTTGTGCATGCTCTGCCATGATTTTTGTTTTGTTGTTGATATTTTTTTGAATCTCTTTGCGGAAAATGATTTCCATTTGAAAATTCTTCGAAAGATATAGGCAGCAGTTTAGTTATTGATTATTGGTGTGAAATTACTGTGGCATCATCTTGCTGATAATGGATTAAATCAGTAAATCGGAAAAAAAATACATTAAGGATGAGGAGAATTATTCTAAACTTCAGAGCAGTAGAAAAGCCTACAAATATAGCAAAGAGACATGCGCAACCATATTAAATAGGAAAATAAATATCAGAGTTGGAAAGAATGAAGACCGCTAACTGAGAAATTTGTCACGAGTTGGAAACGAATAAAAAAAAGCAGCATATCATGTAATTTTTTAAAAAAAAATACTAATTATATTTTGCAATCTACAAAAAAAATAATATAATGCTACTGTAGATGAACAGTTACCAGAAATAGCATGTTGTCTTAAACATAAACCAGTTTTTGTATCGCGCTGTAGATAATTGTTTGTATGTAGTTAATAAGATAAACAAATATTATTAATATTTCAGCCAAATGGACAAAGTGCATACATGTAAATGAATTTTAAAATTAATTGATTGAATTATATTCTAATCAAATTAATTTTCGTCTCTATTTTAGAAGTCATTTGAAAATCACAGCATGTTTAAAATGTTCTTAATATAAATTTAAAATTGATAAATTAAATTAATTATTAAATTGCAAATAGTCTCATACAGAGATTGGAAATTCATTTACCTCTACTCTAAACATCGACACCCGTAGTGGATTTATAATCGCAGGCCTTGACAGAAGAACGGATTCATTATCCGCTCTTTAAACTAAGCAAGCAAATAATTGAAAAATATCAAAAACGGATACGGTTATTATCCTAAAAACTAGAACATGAATCATAACCGTTAATATTTCTTAATCTAGAAAAGTGCGCTAAGCCAGTTTGTCCATTTCTGGCCTCTTTTTTCATATTAAAACTTCCAAATCACCGAGAAAAACTTATTATATCTATAATAATTTAATCTATCCTATAAACGATTCAGATTCGATTTCATAAGAAAAACCTCTGGAGCAGGGAAACTTCTGAAAGCAGGAAAATTTCTATGAGATGTTTCTGGTACAAAATCAGTGGTTAGTACAAGGAACTTTTATTCATTAAATAAAGATATTATTCAACCGTTTTCCCTAATTATTCTATTCTCTTATCTTTTGCCATTTTTGGTGTATTCCTTTATTTTTTTCCTTTCTCCTTATTTTTGGAAGCCAACGGCTAAACAACCTTCAGTTCAAAATCCTTTATAAAGATTCTTCATTCTTAGAACGGATTTGAAAATAATGAGAATGAAAAATGTCTGAGACCTTCCCTACTCCGTCGGTCTGGGAAGAAATTTCTGACTTGAGAATATTTTAAATTTTCAGTCAAATCTAAGTTAATAATCTTAGACAAATGTGAAAAAAAACTTGAATTTTGTTTCTCATAAGTAACTAAACTGTATCTTCATAATATGATTATCTCGAAAATTCAAACATTTAAAGTTATGAACTATTTGTATTGGCGGATGACAACGTTATTGCAATTAGAAATACAGTAATGCGAAAAATAAATAAGGATATCTTTCAGATAAGTAAGCATTCTGATAGATATAGATTTGGAATTTTAACAATGGAAACTTATTATCGCAAGTTAGTTCAATTTATTTTAATAATGTAGACCAATTATTTACATAACTAAAATATATAGAGCCAATCTGTTAATAATCCCAAAGAATTTCATTGCTAGATTCAAACAATATCTTGCTATTAGTGTTATTAACTGCAAGTAGATGCATATAGAATGTTTATTACTACGTAATGGATCCTTACCCATTGGTGACGATTGTGTTTCTGGGCAAAAATAACAAAAAAACGCACAGTGTTTCAGCCTCATCAAAATTTTAATGTGGTGAGTACATGCTTCTGTTACTGCAGTTTATCCCTTATTATACGATCTGTGCAATGTTGCCAGATTTTCTAATGATTCTATTGCATAGAATCATTAGAAAATCTATGCAATTTTCTAATGATTTTGATGACATATTTAAATTTATAGGACTATTTAAAAAATTTAATTAACTCCTAGTTTTTTTTCTAACTTTTATGGAATTTTTCAGCGTCTCAACACAACAACTGCAAAAGGGGAAAGTGGGGGGACGCCACAAAATCGAATTTAAACTGTCTGATTTTATTTATTTATATTTCGTTTTGTTTTCAAATTTTATAATTTCTTTAGTACTGAACAGTTTTTGTTAATACTAGCATTTTGTACTAGTACTAAATTCGTCATTAATACTCTTCATGTAATACTTTGCACTTAAGTATTGTATAATATTTTATTTATTCAACAATAATACATTTTCATGTAGGCACTTGTCTACACCTAAACGATATTAGCAATATATTCCGTATTGATGCAAACTGAGTACTGAATAGTGAGAGCATTTTATAAACATAAGCCCATTATTCAGTGTCGCCTACAATTCACTAAAGGGTTTAATAATTTAATAACTTATTTATTTATTAATTATTTTTATTATTTTTTGTCATAATTAAATAGAGAACCGGAAAGATTTTTATTAGTTATGAATTATTCAGATTTTAAACCCCTTCGTGACTTATGGACCACATTGTATATTATTCACATAACCGTGAACAAACTGCAAATAAGAAGTATGTAGCTAGGTTATAATTTTTTATTTTATCTTATTTATTCGCCATTCCTTTAAATTACAATAACATTTGCACCAAATATACATATATTTATTATTATTGTTATTATTATTTCACCACTAATTTAAATTTAAGTAACTTTTGAACTTCATAGTGAAGAATTTTAAGGAAACAAGAACTTCTCAGGAATCCAGGTAAGGCTTTTTTAATATGCCATTGGTGAGAAGGCATCCTCAGTTCAATTTTCATTTATAATAATTTTATAAAAAAATAATGACAATGAATATATCTAACAGAAAAAGAAAAATTGGTCCAATCCAAGAACAATTTTAGTTTTCATGAGATTTGTATTAAATACTAAATCAATTCGTATTCTTTACGAATGATTATCTAGAGGTATTTCATAACTAAGAGCCAAATGTTATCACATCTTGAATTTTATTTCGAAGATAAAAATATCCTCTTAATGGAATAAGTAATTTTTGATGTTTCAAAATGAATTATGTAGATAAATGTGTGTTTAAAATTATATATATATATATATATATATATATATATATATATATATATATATATATATATATATTTCAAGATGTATATAAAAATAGATTCACTTTTGAGTCTTACTATTTTGATCTGTATGATCAAAAAATAAAATGAAATATTGGACAGATATCAATTAATATTTTTATGTGTAATTTTATAATGATGTTTGTTTTAAAAATAACCCATCACAGAACAACAATCCAACATAATACACTTTTCTAGAAGAAGAACATACATACACGATTACACTCCTTGCACCTAACGTATGCAATGGAACCACTCACTTCAATAAATCCAACACAAAACAAAGACATAGCAAACACATTCTACAAATGTAAATAACGCGATGAATTATTTACCAACACGAGCTCCACGTAAATCCAACGCGAACAATTTAATAACAACAAAGAGCTCCTCACTGACAACATAATGGATATTATGTTCCTTTTTCAACAGAACAAAACAGATACCGTAAGACTAGTTGCACCTAATGCGTGTAACGAACAATCACTTCAACACTGCACAAAAAAACCAAAGACACAACCAACACATTTCTGTTGTATTTCTCCAAATAAGGTTTTATCAACAGAAACCTCACATAAATATCAACACGAACAAGCTAACAAATGAACAAATAAATGGCTGCAAGGTTCCTGTATAAAGTAAATTTCTAAAGCTGTTTCTTTTATTATAGGAGTGGATAGGTTAATAGCACATGGAAATTTTTATGTAAATTTGTAATTGTAGAAAGTGAAACAGCGAGAATTTTTTTCATATATATTTTACATTTATTCAATGAATTAATTACGGAGAGAGATTGATATAAAAATTAAGAAACGAATGGTGGTTTTATGTTATCGGGGATAGTAGCCTTTCGCGTTACATTCATAGAGATAATATACAATGTTGCATATTTCATAACAGAGGTTTTTTATTTAACACCTTAAAAATAAATAAATGTATCAAGAATATTAATTGCGTTTCATAGTTTAAAAGGTAAGTAGATAGTCTTTATATTTGATTTCCTCAACAGCTAATTTTAAGAACTGCAGATTTCATGTAATTTTTCCAACTTTTCGTAAACGTGAACTCAAAGAATGCACAATGAATTGATATGTGCTTGGGATTTTTAAAGTTAAAGTTTATGACAAGTGACATAAACGTATGCGATCTGAATAGTATTTACTGCATGCAATTCCAGATGCGTAAAAGTATACAATCATAAATCGTAAATAAAATTCATTATTATTTCTTATAATAGTATTATTACTAAACACCAAGATATAACTGCTAAAATAATTATTTTTCTCCAGATATTTTTAAAGACATCAAATTTATGTTTTGTACTTTGAAATATCTTCCCTTCTGTTTCTCAAGTACAAAGTTGAAATATCCTTGAGTTTTCATATATGAAAACTCAAGGATAATAAACAGTTTTAATAAAATTCGTAAGTTAATTTAAAATATATTTTAGAATGAAGAAAAGCTTAAAATTAAATCTCAATTATATAGTTTTTTGTATTAAAGTACCATTGTATCAAATATATAATTAATATTTGAAAAGTATTTCCAAAGTTTCTTGCCATTATGAACTCGATAATGCACTTGCAAAATGAGATTACCTTCGATATAGGTAAGATATTATATTTCAGTAATATATTTTTGAAAACGTTAATTTTCTATGGTATTTTGTTAAGTATATTTTTGTCTAACTGAAATCAAGATTTTGTCTACGAAGCACTTTGTTAGTCGAAATTTATATAAGAGAAATCAGACGAATTTCAGTTACATGCATGTGTAGAAATAAGATTGCATTATTCCAATCATTTTCATCAAGATTAATTAAGAGGTATAATTTAATTAAGAACCTAATCATTTGTTCAAATGAGAACGAAACAAGGGCATAAAGGTATAAAGGGTATAAAAAATAATGGTATTACTATAAGATATCTTATTTGACTTTGAGAAATTCGAGGATTCCATGTGAAAAAAAAAAGGATTCTTGTTAGGATTCAACGTGAAGAAATAGAAATCTTTGCCCTCATTATTGCCTTATACTCATCGAGGTAAGTGTAACGTTATAATATTAAACTTGTTGTCTAGGACAACTTAAATACCATTTAAGAGAGTGAATGTCCGTGTAAGTGCTCGTGCGAAAACTAAGGATTTCCCAACAACCCTGTAATATTCAAACTACATATCGTTCATCCATGCGGTAGAACTGAAGAGTTAAATTTCAATTCAGATGACGAGATGTGTAAGGATACGTACTTTACATTTTCTAATCATTAGCCAAGATTTTCCAATTTATAATAATTTATTGCTATAATGGGCCTTATTCTTTTCTCAGTTTAAATAATGCCAATAGACACAGACATTCGTGTTGATAAATATGTGTTTCTTGTATAATAATATGGAGCAGAGTTTGACTTTATTGCTCAACAATACAACACTGTACAAATTCTTAAAAAAATTCAGACAACACTCATTGCACCTAATCTGTGTGATGAAATCACTTATATAATTATATATGTTATTTATTTTCTAGAAAAATAGAGAGAAAAACGGAGTACTTATCCTCTGCAAGCAACAGTTTTGCATGTGTTTTTACGTTTTACTATTTATTTATATGAAAGATATCTTTTCACATAACGAGTACAATAAAAATCAAAGTAAATCATTCAAATTCTTTACTGTAACAATTAATGTCTTCAGATCTGGTGTTCTACTCCATACGGTCTTCTTTTTCGGTTGTTGGAATGATAGAAAGAAATCCATGTAAAACGTTCGGTTTCAAAGATTTTGAAAATTGTCATTTATTGTTATTGTGTAGTATTATGACGAATGCGCATGTTCGCGGGTCGTACTTTTGGGAGTAATAAAAGAGGTAACCGAAGTTTCTCCGAGGAAATATGTTGGCTTCCGTATGAAACTAGCTAAGCTGCGTCCCGCTAAATGTACTTTATAAGCTTTTGTCACCTATTTGATTGGATTCGAACCCAGATTTATCAATAATTGAATTAGAATGGAATAGAGGCGCCGGAATAGGTGGGGTCCGGTAATTGTCCATTATTTTAATATAATAGTGCTCCTTTACGACCCTTCGCTTCTCGACGATCCGTTCGTACGATGTTTCTTGAATTATTACCAAGGCCCATTTATACAACGCTGCATTCACTCATATGACGGTGTTAGAATCATGACGCTACTGTGAATCGATCGACGCGCTGTATTCATGAACTTACTTTATTTGCGTATTTGTTCGCCACATCACTCTCTCTCTCTCTCTCTCTCTCTCTCTCACTGTCGTCTGGTGTAAATATTTTGGAAAAGTTTGAAAATGCGCTGTAAAATTTCTCTGTAAATGATAAATGGTTTATTGCTGTTATTTTATTTTATTGTTATTAATAATAGCAGACATTTTGTCTGGTATTCTACTATGAACAAAGTAAAGGCCTGTTGTCCAGTGAAAAGAAAACGTTTAAATCTATTGCATACATATTAAGATTAAAATTATTAAATTCGGTGACGTTTGTGTATCGAACACTGAAAGAGGCCGTAGTCTAAATTTACATCGCACTACTGTTGTTAGTAAGAAAGTTCAAAGTGAATGAAAAGTGCTACACCAGTTAATACTATAGTTATCTGTTAACTTGACAATCCTATTGCTGAAATGGAAAAGTTTTAATGGCGTAGATTGATGCCCAAACGGGCTGATGTGTTCCCTTAAATCAACCTATTCAGAAAACATTTTACTTGCGAAACTTATTCTAAATTTTTCATTTTGGGTATTGAACTTAAATAAATAATTTATTTGCGCGTCATTTACGCACATAAATCACTATTTTAAAACATTTTAAATCATTACATGCATGAAAAAAAGTGAAAAAAAAGGGACAGTATTCGCTATACTGTCCGTAATATTATGTTTAGTGGTTTTATTTCTCGTCATCATAACAGTACGAACGCGAATTGGGGCTGCGTGTGAATTATACTATACTAAAGTTTGCGAAAGTGATGAATCGATAGAGATATTTTTAGCAATGAGTGATTTGTTTTTGTTATTGAAATATATTGTAGAACACACACACACACACACACACACACACACACACACACACACACACACACACACACACACACACACACACACACACACACACAGAGTAAAGCTATTTTCAATCGGAAACCTATTGAAAGCTCATATATGACGTTGGCGAGTAACACAAATGTTATTTCATAGACCATTATTTATTAATATCGACCTTTAAACAGGATAGAAGAAAAGAGGATCGAAAATATATTGCATTTGTTGAACGAAAAATGAACGAATAAGGACGATTACGACATTGGCGATGTTTTAAACCCATAGAATGATGTTTGAGATTTTACGCTATTGATTTTTGTTGCGCATAGATAGTAACTTGGTCACGTACCACGCGCTACAGTTAGAGATGTTATTACATATCTCTGTTCATAAAATAGAATCCAAAAGATGGAGAAAGCTCATGAAAATTTAACAAGCATGCTTGTCCCGAAAACGATTTCTGATGTTATTTGAATAGCTGGTTAAGCCACGTTATTGCCGTATTGCTTATCACGTGAAACGTGCATGTCTCTGGAATAACAGGATATCGAATCGCTTCACGGGTAGAGAAATTGTTTGTAGAATGAGAAGAAATACATGAACTACAAAAAACATAACAAAGTTTGAATGGCTCTATTTAAGAATCAATTTGGCATTCTGCTATGAATCACAGAAATGATTTATTATGCAAGAATTAGGTGTCTGAAGTTTGATTTCAATGAACTTTTGGGATAAACAAATTTTGCAAATAAAGATGTTCCATACATTTATTCTTCGTATTTCCGATAAGTTAATTAATTCAATGGGTTTGAAAAATATGTAGAAATATGACAATTTATTTCAAAGGTTGAAATCTGTTTATTTTCTAGACAGCAAAGAAACAAACTACATGATTCATTTAGCAATATGAGAAATGTAATAAACGAAATCATTTGCAAATTACTTTGGTTTGTATTAAAATCATTCGTTTTTTTCCGATATAGGTAACCTTGTGTATATAATTAAAGCCCTCAACCTATACAGGTACAACCCCGATTTTCCGGCACCTCTGATTTTCCTGAATGATACAGGTTTATCAGTACAGTATACTCGTAAATGAAAATAGCGTAAGTGGATGTATAAGAGATGTACGCTTTGGTGGTAAATATAATGTATGTATATTTCTCTTACACAGGAAAGCGCCTGTGTAGCTCAGTTGACGTTTGCACACCACGGCGCTTGGCCGCACGAAGGAAGATTTGGTTTCGAGTCTAGTCGGCGACTAGAGGAAATTTTTCTAAGCCTTTTTTCGACCGGTTCCCGAGTTAGTCGATTTCTGGCACGGGCAAGCGGGTTTTTCCTCCCGGAAACTCGGGTTTTTCGTCCCGTAAACTCAAGAAAATCGACCGTAGAATCCACATTATTTCAGACATTAAATATATTGTGTTAGGGTTAGGGACCACGAGATGGCGGCACATTTGAGCCGTCTCTCTTCACTGTGTACCGCTTAATTAGTGATAGCCTTGGGCCATCTATCTCTGATGGGGTACCAGTGGAGATTGAACTGCCCACTCAGTCTCCAAAAGTTAGATCGGGCTAAATGGCCTCGCCTACTCCCCGTATACGGGAATAAAAAGGCGTTAGCTGATTTTTTTTTTTTTCTTTAGGAATTCAGTTCTGAGACGAGCTGGGTAGTTTGCCAGAATGAGAAGCCTGCAATATTCTGGTAGGCCTAATGATGTGCAGAGTGTTCGTGCTTCAATTATAAATCGTTTTCAAATCATTCTAATATATAGTGGTGATAACCCATCCATTTTTATTTGTACGGTATATTACTAAGCAAATTTTGACCGTCTTTCAGGGCTTTAGGTTATTTCCTACTAGTCAGAGATTTGAATCTGTGGGTGCCTGCCGCATTTGAGTACTCTGGGATGGCAACTGTCTTTATACCGTCTGAATCCTGTCCGCTGGTGTTAAGGTCCTGCACTGTGCGTAACGTCAGTATATCGCACGTTGATCAGCATGATACACTTTCTTGCTAGTGAACAATTCTTTAGATCCATGCTTAGCAAATTCTTACACTTACTGGGTAGCTTCTTCGTAGTTTGCGGACCGTTGTTTATTACATGCTTTATGGATAGAAATTCCGTGATGTTAAGGAATGTTTTTCTAAATACTGGAATGCCTATTTTGGATTTAGCTGACTTCTGGCAAAGCATCCTCACAGGCTGACTTTCATCCATTATTTTTATCTAAATCTCCCCCCCCACACACACACACTTATCACCCACCGTAAGTATGTTAGCCCATAGTACATTTAGTAGAGTCTTCAAGTTAACATTAGATAATTTGGAAATCCCGCTTTAAAAACGAAATATGAACCAGTTTCATGTCACTTCAAGAATGATGACACATTATGCCCTTCAATTTAAAAAGATGACTTTGATTCTCATCACGTTGAGAATATTTATATGGACGTTTCAATTATTCGTGAATTAGTCGATGTTATATGGAGGTAGCCGGGTATTTTCCCTCCAGGAAACTCAGTTTTTTCATCCTGCATACAGGCTAATCGGTCATACCAAATTTAGGGAAATATATTAGTAGTGGGCGTTAGATGGCGTAGTATGTGTGAGAGTGTGGATCGTGTAGTATATTAGTAGTCTCCGGTAGGTGTGTGGTGGTTTATGCAGTATATAGATGGTGTAGTCCGCCCTCCAGCTATAAGTCCTTGGAATCTTTGGAGACATGACGTAATAATAATAAAAATATATTTTAGACACTGGCAATAAAATGCAGTTCGTGTTCCGCTCAAGACATTTGTATGTCTTGAGCCGAAGCTCAAGACAACCCATGCCCTAGGTGGGATTCAAACTGACAAGCTGTTGATTGAACAGAAGAAGCAATAACCAGTTGGCTAACCAAGCCAGTATTTTTACTGCAAAAATAGTGCTACTCTAGTACAGTTAAAGCGTCAGTTACCAAATATGGATGATAAAGCTAACCTTATAAAATTTAATTTCTGTATTAAATTATATCGCATATAATAAATAACTCTCTCTCTCTCTCTACAAACAAGAAAAAAAAATCTTACTCATCCTTATGGACTTAACTAAGGCTTTTGATACGGTACATCACGTTGTTCTCATTAGAATATTAACAGCAATAGGACTCAACGGCAAATTATTATTTAAGTTGTTCAATACATAACTGTATCTGAAGAAGAATCATTAAGCAAAAGTAGTCAGGATAAACTTAGAGCACTAATAGATATGTTCTGACTTACTGAAAGGAGCATTTTGTTTTCTACTCTAATTACATAAATGCCATCTACACACTGGCCACAACCGATACACACTTCAGTATGCAGATAAAGCAGCGCTGATTGTAGCCCATACCGACCTTCAGAAAGCAGTAGTTAAGCAAAATAAATTATAAACTATAAACTTTCCAAGGGGTTCCGCAGCAATTCCATTAAGTTAATCGTTGCTTAGTTGATTAATCGCTTGTGAAAGAAAATACAAATTATTTCAGTAAAAATTCTCGATGAATATCAAAAATGTGATATACAAAACTGTGTGTCAGGCAGTAATCAGTTATGATTAACTTGTATACGTGTTGATTAAATTTTAACGATATAGATCAGAACATAGATTGATAAGAAAATACTATAGTCCTAATTAGGCGCCATCTAAGTTGGAAAAAAACGAGAGAGAAAGTAAGTATTAATTTCGTCTTAGAATGACTGTCGCCCAAATCTTTGGTAGATTTATACAGATATACTTGTTCAGGTTTGGAGTATGTTTCAAGGCTTCTGTTGATTCCACGAACAACCTCTCTAACTTGTAAAAGCTTCTGTGCAGCACTTTTGTTTTTCAATTGATCCTATGTGCGCGGGTATCCAAAGCATGGTCTGCTAGACCCGACTTGCCAATACGAAAGTGTCGGATGTATTTTTTGTGTGCACTGAGGCGGATGTACATAGTTATTCCTGCCTGTTAATAGTAGGCTCGATGAAATGAGCAGGGAATTCATACACTCCTGGCTGGATAAAAAAGAGAATCTTTCCTTAGGTGAACCGATGAGAGTTGCCAATTTCACATAAGGTTTAAATACAGTGAGTAGTTGGTGTTTGTTAAACACTCTAGATATCTTTTCAGATGTGCATTTAAATGTATGGGATGGTGACAGTTTTGTTGTAGTCTTCTGTGGTAGACAGTGGGAGGATTTTTGGGGAGCATTTAGTATTTTATCTATCATATGGGGATTATATCCATTGGCCAGGAAGGTGTGACGTAGATGAGAAAGTTCAACAGTGAGAACAATGCCACTGGAACAAATTGCTCTAGCTCTATGGGTTAATATTTTTATAATACCATATTGTTGAGATGGTTGATGGTGTGAGTGGTTGTGTAAATATCTCCCTGAATGTGTGGGTTTTCTATAAACCGAGAATGATAAGGAACCTTCTGGAAGACGTGTGATTAGTGTGTCCAGGAAGAGCAGACAATCGTTGGCTTCTAGGTCCATTGTAAAGTGGGTTTTTGGGTGCCGGCTGTTTAAATGCACTAAAATGTACTCAATGTGCTGGGCAATGTGACTAAATAGCAAACACATCATCAATATAGCGTAGACAGAGACTAGGTTTGGGAGTGGCTGTGTTGATAGCTAGCTTTTCCAAATGTTCTATGTAGAAGCTGGCTAAGAGGAGAAAGGGGGGGGGATCCCATAGCTGTCCAATCTAATTGTTTGTATATTTTCCCCTTGCATGAAAAATAAGGCTGCCTGTACCATGAATTTAAATAGCTGAAATATAGCTGAAACGCATTTATAAAGATTTCTGGCCTCCTAGACTGAATTCGTATCCAATCTCTTCAATTTAAAAAGATGACTTTGATTCTCATCACGATGAGAATAATATTTATATGAACGTTTCAATTGTTAGTGAATTAGTCGATGTTATATGGAGGTAGCCGGGTGTTTTCCCTCCAGGAAACTCAATCTTTTCATCCCGCATACAGGCTAATCGGTCAGACATACCAAATTTAGGGAAATATATTAGTAGTGGGCGTTAGATGATGTAGTATGTGTGAGAGTGTGGATCATGTGGTATATTAGTAGTAACTTCGTGACCATTGGAAGAATATCAACTAAACCAATTCAGCTGCATAAGCTATTCGAATAAAATAAATAAATAAAATAAAATAAAATAAATAAAAATAAATTTATTTTTTTTCGAAAAAATTGGAATTTCTAAATTATAAAATATTTCTTCAGATTTAGAGATAATAGTGGTTCCAAATACAGCAGTCCTAATTTGAAATGGAAATGAGGACATACTGAAAGAACTTAACCACTCACTAACCAATAATGAAAACAACAGAAAAGTGCCGAATTAAACGAACGAGCATCTAAAACGAATGGTATATGATAGAATACCAAGCAGGATGATTACCTACAAACCGAAGTGTCGAAGAAACAGAGGCCGACCGATGAAACTGGGATGAGACTGAAACAGACCCCTTAATCTGATTCGTGAAAGCAAGAAGAAGCTCGGTGATATTGCTTTACAACAGAATTAACATCAAACGTTTCGCAGAATTAATATAATGAAAAATCAACAAGTGTATATTTCAGACTTGATACACTTGAGAAAGAGAAATATTCTAAAGTAAGCGGTATAAATGACAACAACAATTTTTATAAGTTTATCATAATCTTAATATTAGTTGGGATTTGTTATTAATAATTCAATTAGAACACCTGAACTTGGTGGCGGAGGATCGTGACCATTGGAAGTCCCTCTTGCAGCTGCTTCCCCCACAACCTAATTAGGAAAGGGGGCCTTGAAGATAGATGGATTAATAATTCAATGTATAAATTGTCGAAATAAAACGATGATTGAAATTGTAATTATTTTTTTTATTACATTGCTTAAGCTATTAAAATAATATACCAAATACTGATTAGTAGCCTTTAATAGCCTAAATATAACGAGTTCTGCCTTTCAAAGCCTTGGAGAACTGCCAACATTGACTTTCTTCTTTCTCCCTGATATACGCAATGTTTGTTTACAAAAAGCAAGCCACCGCAATCTCTGGTAACAATAACTGTGACTTTTCTTCATATATTGGATCCAATAAAGCTTGCTCAATGAGTTGAGCTCAGTAGAGAGCGAGCCTCAAATAGATTGGGCCGTAATAATAAAAGCGACTGCGTACTTCCAGCAGATGCTAGTTATCAAAGAAACATAAGAAACATTTTTTTGTTTTCTTCTATATACAGAATTCCTTTGTATGTGATCGCAATATGTCAGGTATGGTATCGTACACTTAGTGGTTAGTGAATTAAGCTATTAGCTATAAATATAATAGATCACTAGAAGAAATCTTTATATAATTATGAAACAAAAAAATATTTGTTCAGAAAAAAGTGTTTGTTTTGATGTGTAATAAGCAACATGGCAGGTCTTTAATATAGCTTGTCATTCCAGTAAAACTTCTTGTCATTCCAGTAAAATCATGATGATTCGAATGTGACCAATCAGATATATCATTTGGTATGCTGGTGTGTTAGCACGAAATTATGAACGTCTTTTTTGTTTTCAGTCAGCCCTTGCTAACACACCAGCATACCGATTCTGTGGCGTTAACTTCCATTCGAACACAAAATTTTGTTTGAAGATAGTGGAGAGTAGTTTTACTAATCAGTCACAAAAGCGAGTATATTACTTTCTTATCGACATAAGTAGAATCTGCTGTTGTCATGGAAACAGTGTTTCATATCTATCCAAACGAACAAAGGAAACTATGTTTATTAAATTCTCTCCTTCCTTCATACTGCCTCTTTTTAATCAGGACTATATAACAGTCCTAATTTATCCTCGATCTGAGGTGTGTATACACTGCCTGCATTTTCTGACTATTCTTCATGTTTCATCGAGGAAAAAAAAAACTACTGTTTCCGAGAGTTAAAAGCATGCCACTTACGTACGATTTTTGACTTAAATAAAGTATATTTTACTTAAGTAAATATTTAAAAATTCCTCGTGTCATCGACAGTATTGTAACACGACTCTTCCAAGTGAAGGTCGAATGTTGCGATAGTTTTGCTGAGCTACGAAAAAGCCTTTTATTAAATACAGCAGGGATAACGGAAATATTGCAAATGCGTCGCTATCATTCTCTGATCACTCTTCACGTTGCGGACCATTTTTAATATCTTTTGAGGAATAATTAACTAAACATGCATAACTTCATATCTTTTTTTAATAACTGCATTAATTAGACTCGACTTTGGGTTATCCAAGTATCCACTACATGGCAATCTTGTAGAGAGAGAGAGAGAGAGGCTGTATTAATTTTTGTTGTGTGCTTTTTTATCTTAATGGATGAAGATTAAACCATATAATCAGTAACTTTGATGTTCAGGCTACAAAATGACATGAATAGTCATTTTCTAGGCTTAAAAGTCATTGTCATCATACTCAAACCGTTCTAAATAAATTTTGACAAAAGATACTAACATGTGATCTTCAACCTGATTTCACCGAGTGGTTAAAGTATCCGCTCTCCAACTAACAGTCCTTATCCTTGAATCCAGGTGCTGGCTTGGAATGTTTTTGAATGCCTTTATTCAAAGATTGGAGATGAATTTCAATATCCCGTGTGAGACCTCTGCTTGGCATATGGGAGACCATCAACTGGCTTGTAAAAAGCTTCATATTTGGTCTATAGAGTAAAATTTCTAAATTATCTTAGCCACATCCATAGAACTATGGCTTATCGTTGTTGTTTGAAATGACGGCTGACGTAACTAAGGATACGAGGTGAAACTAAGTGGTCGTTTTGTCTGTTTGCGATATGAAACACTATCCCATACACACTATCTCATATTAGTTCAAATAGGTTAACAGCATTTCGTTAAAAAAAAAAAAAAACTGCTACTGGTTTTATAATTTTGGAATATTTTTCATCAACGCACGTTAGATTTTATGGTATTTTCTCCATGGATCTGTTGTGACTACAGATATTTTAATTAGAATTATGATAAGCAGGTATCATACTAGAAGACGACACAACAAATCATTGTTTGCAATGTCTTGAGTAGCGCCTTTTAGTATGGACGTTTGCACAGCACGGTTCCTAAATTTCCATTATATGTTTGATTCAAGTTGCCGGTTAGAGGAACTTCTAGAACTTTCTGGAGTGAATTTCCGAATTTGTCGACTTTTTTTGCATGTAAAGTAAAGTTTTTTATTCATTTAATTTTCCCATTCGGAAAGTTTTATTTGTGTTTTAAACAAAGTTTTAATTTAGCCCTTCATCGAACAAAAGAACAGGGAATGGTCTAGACAATAATATGATTATTAAAATTTAAGGCCATCACAAAGTGGAAGTGGTCTGTTCGCACTTTTTTTTTCTCTCTCTCCCAAATGCATTGAGATCACTTTTAGTGAAAAGTAAAGGAAGGAGAGTGGCTTCCCAAGTGCCTGCTAAAGTTAATTAGGGATTAAAGCAGCACCACCTATTCTCTGTGGGAAATTTGAATGTTGGAGTCTTTGTTTATTTTCCCACATCATTGTATGTTTTTATCTTCAGTTTTTCCCTTTTTCTGAAGAAACGTTGAGCTTCTTCTCATTCGCAATAAATCATATTGAAGTCCATGCTTCCTGAATAAATTATTTGTGATAGAAAGAGACGTTTGGGCTGCCGTATGTAGGCAGATGTTGAACTCAGATCCTTTAGCACTGTCATTAGTTTAACTAAGAGAGACTGAGGAACAACTTTGCTATTTGTAAACTACTTAATTTATTTCCATTACTATTTTCTAATTTTTGACAAGCCTCATTTTCATGAACAATGGAAAAGTTCTCCGACTGAAATTCACTTGATGAGTACCATAAGAGACATTTAAAATTAATTTTAATTTATCAATAGACACAACAGGTATTCTTTTTAATTAAACATATATAATTTATCTATAGATACTAACAGGCAAGAACTTCTGAAAGGTCACTGTTTTTGTGAAAAAACTATTTATATTTCACAAAGAATGATTTTATTGCATAATCAAGAAAGCAAATGCAGCCTTTGTGACTCCTCTGATAAATGGTGATACAGGATACTATTAACTGTAATTAACAATGAAAATGCCACATAAATGAATTAAATCATAAAGAAATAAGGAAGGCAAAAGTATATTGTAATCATCTCTTAAGCATGAAGATTTAGCTGGCTTCAAATATCTATTATAACTTTCTCAATAAACACATTTAAAATGAATTAACTTTTATAAAAAATAATACAATAATTCAAGAGCGCCTTAATTGCACATGATTCATTAAACTTTAAAATTTTCTACAGTACTCATAAACATTTCTGACATTAAAATTAGCAAAAGATTTGATGGAAAATATAATGAGTTGTTATTGCCAGAGCATTCTTTAAATTTCAATCGCTGTCAGGGAGATTATGTTAATGAGAGTACAAAATGTGAACAGCGCTATGGAACCAAATCTTGTTTTCAAGAGACAGAGAAAGTTTCTAACGAAAGATTATATTAACACAGAATTATCCCACTTTTAGTTGGTAATAAGCTTTATCGAACTTTATAGCATCTCGGGTTTAAGATAATTTTCCTGCTGTTGTTACTGTTCATTTGCAATTCTTAATGAATTTCTATTGGTTCTAAAGAAACTCTAGGGATTACCTAGCAGAAGTATACCAGTAATAGAAATGAACTACAATCAAGGTGGCAGCTGGAAAAAATAAATTACGGTATAAAATTTAGTAACTAAAATTGAAATTATTCACAAATTGTTCATAAAATATTTTTATAAAGAAAGTTTTTATAAATTATTAAAATTTTATAATTATTTTGGAAGGCATATCCTATATCTCTTCCTACCTCAGCAAAATTTAGTTGCTTAAATGCTACTTCATTTCTTTTATTTAGAGGTAATATAAGATACAGATGATCTGCCTCATACTTTATGCCGAAAATAGTCCATATAATTAGAAACATGTAAATACACGGTACATTTTATATTTTCATTTGTATAATTAAGCTTGGAATTTTGCACCTGAGAGTAAATTGTGTTATTTAATACAGTTCTGAATGAAAGTTTGAAGATTTACTTGCTCAGAGTTTAGTTGATGAAAGAGGAGCAGGTGAGCATATCGGAATGATGCAAGATAAACTATACATATTGGTCAGTTCAAAATTATAAACTATATTATATAAAATATAAAGATGTCAGTTTCTTTGTCCCAGGAGAACCTGTACACCACAATTTACTCCGCATGCTTCTATCAGTTACATTCGGATATGGTTGTATAAAGGTGGCTTGTTTCCAAAGAGACTGATCGCACTTAAATGTGAAGTCTTGATGATCACTTAAAGTTGAGACAGTAGAAAAACCAGATGTATCATCATATATCTCACTAAACCTTCGGCGTTTTTATGAGTCAAGTAAAATAGGCAAAACAGTAGACGCATTAAAGATGCGAAATGATCTGCAAAATCTTTCGTTTCTACCTTGGCATCATATGCAAGAGGTGATAACGATGGTAAGTAATCTGGATTGATATCCTTTGTAACTACAGAAGAAATGATAGATGGTGATGACTTTTCAAAACTAGAAAAATAAAGGATTGTTGTCATCAGAATAGGATAGGAAATTTCATATATACCAGGTTAAAACCTATCAATCAAATCAGCTATTTGTTGTTGTCCTCTAATAAGATTAGAGTACATAGTACCTTTCTGCTACCTGGAGTCAAATGAATCCTTTTATCAGTCTAAAACAGTTATTTAGTTCATTATGTTATTCCTTTTTTAATATTTTATTATGCTGTTATTATTCTTATTTTTGTCATATATAAAATGTTAAGCTTAGAGGCTGAACGGTAAGGTGGCAACGACATTGCATTGGATAACAGATATATATATATATATAAATATGATATACATAAATATGATATATATACACTACAAAATTCATTCACGTCAATTTGGTCACATAATTGACGTGAATGAATTTTGTAGTGTATATATGAATTTGAATACATCGATGAATTTTCATCGATGTATGAAACTTTTAAGAGTGCATAGAGCACCAGCGCTCATCTTAATCGTTCCAAGTAATTAATTGTAGGATAACTTTAAATACTTTATAAATTAATATAATTTTAAATATGGAAAGCATAGGGGTCAAATGAATAATAACTATGCTTCACGCGCCCCGTTTATGTGAGAAGCACAAAGGGTTTACACTTTGTGCTGAGATTAGTTTATCATTGGCAAATACAAGTGTGAGACACGGATAATTGGAATTTTGATACGACTTTTAAATACAGCAATCCCTCGATTAATCGCCTAATGCGTTCTTTAAAACAGACGTATTAATTGAAAACGCACTAATCGAATATAGTAACCTATGAGAAAATGTATAATTCGTTCCTCAGATTTCTTTTTTGATCCTTAATATTTTTATAAAAGAATTAGGGTATGTCTCAGGGCCTAGTTAAAGGAAAACCATGAAGCTGAAAGGCAATAAAACATATTCAGAATATAAACTTATTATTCTGCTTCTTAACAAAGAATTGAACTAACGTAGTTTGGCGGGCATTCTGTTTCTTTTTTTCATACAACTGACGGTATGACCCTATTGCCTCTTCTGCAAATTTTATTGGTTCTCTCTTCGCCAGGGTCACTCTAAGCATTGCTGCTTAAAAACGTCGATTGTGCGAAACCTATTTTCAAATTGTTTCTGTGAAACCGCTTTGGGCTTGTCAGTGATTAAAGTTTCTTCATATTCTTCAGGATCCTACCGCTGTGCATCTAAATTTAGCAGGTCGGAATCACTCAACTTCTCAAAATGAGATTGAATTAACTTAGATTCATTTGAAAAGCCTCTAAAATCATTTGCACAATGTAGAGAATGTGCATCCAAACGGCTCGCAGATTGTTAGCAGTAATTTCATTCGACTTTGCGACTTTATATTTGGCTGAGATTTCTCTGATTTGGCTAGAAAAGTCTTGGAAGGCATTTGCTTCCAAAAAAAGGACAGTTTCATTAAATATTTGTTGATCACAATAGTCTTTTACACAATATTCTTCAAAATCTCTGGATATCTTCTTATCTGCACTTGTAGCTTCGCCTGTGATTATAACATTATGTAGGCTATTTCTCTTTTTGAAACGCTCAAATCACCCTGTACTAACGTGGAATTCTCCTTTTCCACAATTGATAGCCCTTTCTTTCCAGGTTACAAAGAGACACTGCTTTTGATTTAATAAGGCCAGTGTTTAAAGGTATCCGTTTTTGGTTACAATCTTCGATCCATTTAAAAAGAAGTCTCTCTAATTCAATCATTATAATACTTTCATTTTCAGTGCATGCATGAGGAAATTCAAGTAGCTTTACCTTTCTCTTTGTAATCAGCAGTTGATTCACCCATTTTTGTGTTCTTGTCCTATCTTTGATCTGGACTCGTCTTGCTTATTTTCTTCATTATTTCAAGTTTTTCTTCAAATCAGATTACTTTTCGAATCATTTTCACGCTTTTGTTTTTTGCTCACTAATTCTTTTACTCATGATTAAAGGTTAGGAAAATAATTTAAAATAAAAAAGTACGGAAAACAATTGCACGAGATATGATCAGCAAAATGCTGTGAAAAGCAGACGACATAAATTTTGGGGGTAAATTTGGAACATGGAAATAGTGTAGTATGCCATTAAAAATAACCTTGTAAAATGTTTCAAATCGGTAACTAAATTATTTCATTCTAGTGAGTGATTTTTTAAAATAGTTAGCTATACAAAGTGTATAGATCGAAAATTTTTAAAATCTGTAACATTTATTTTTAAGATGTATATAGGCGCACTGATCGAATTTGGGTATCAAAAAAAAGGACGCACTAATCGAGGGATTTCTGCATCCTATATAATACGCTCAAAAATCGAGAAAAAGTAATCACTTGGGAAATTATTATTTTTTCGAATTGAATCAAAGAAAGGCTGAAATAACTCGTTTTATGGATTTGCTAGCCTGATTAATGACTAATATGGAGATTTTCTATTTAGGCATCTTTCATTGAATTGTGAATTCCGCTACGTCATACTCGAAACATATCTTATATAATTATATCTTAAGTATTAAAAATTTTCAATTTTTAAAATTTTCATAAATGTGAAATTTATTACTTATGGTCTAAAAATTTACTATCACAAATTTGAATACTCATCATCGGCTAACATGGTGTAATGTCCGGTGAAACTTCACTTTGGAGGAGGAAAAAGACATGCATAGTGTAATGGATGCTCTTTTCACTCATTGGAAGTATTTCACTTTGGCAATAACTCAATCACTGGAACAAAGATATTTTCAAGCATTCATCTTAGTGATTGAGTTATTGACAAGGTGAAATACTTCGAATGAGTGAAAGCAGCATCCATTACACTACGCATGTCATATTCCTCATCCACAGTGAGTTTATGCTATGGCTGGATGGATGGGATTTGCTGACAATGTAATGACACGGTTGTCACAAAATGGACTACACTTCAGTACATTATAAGTCATTATAAAATACATTAGTCCATGAACGCATGTTTCTTTGTTTTTTTTTTTTTTCGATTTGAATGTAAGCAGGATGACTAATTATACAAATATTGCAAACAACAATCGTCATTTTTGTTTTAAAGACTTGACATGTCACTAACGATTATTTTATCGCAACTACAAAAAAAAATAAGAAGACTGTCTTTTATTTATTTTTTATGTTTTTATTTTTATTTACTTTCGCAAGCTTAAAATTAACAACATATATTTTTCAATGATTGTCAGAAATTCAATCATCACAAGTCGAAGGAAACTTATTAAATTTTGAACAACAGCAAAAAAATACTCAATTAGAGAACTTTGGTTTCCATTTTAAAATTTTTGTCAGAAATAATAAAAAAGAAAAGAAGCTTGTCAAACTCATTATTCATGTCAAGCAGAAATTCAATAACTATCACAGTATTAATCGTTTCCATATGACTTGTGCTTCAATTTCAAGAACATCTTTATGTTATGAATTAAACTAGTATATATATATGAATTAATATATATATATTATATATATATATATATATATATATATAATATATATATATATATATATATATATATATATATATATAATATATATATATATATATATATATATATATATATATACACTCTGAAGTGGATATATTAAACAGCAATTCTGAATGCCACGTATTTCTTTTTGTTATAAAATTAGTGTATTATCCAATAGTCATATTCAATTTAATAACTATTGCTACATCTAGTGATGCGCATATATCTCTTGTGCATGTCTTTTCCAAAGGTTAAGCCTAAGTGCCAAGCACAAGAACTTATGGAAGGACCTATGCTCAATCCAGCCATAAGTTCAGCGATGACATCACCTCTGCAAATTATTCAATCTTACTCTTTTTCCAAAGTAAGTTATATGTAAGACTACTACCAAAATGTATTCAGGATCCTTTTTATGAGGAAAACTGAACAAAACATATTCCATAACCATTGTGAGAGTATGACTGACTCATTGTCGTCAAAACAAAACGAAAGAAAACAACAAAAAAAAAATTCAGTTGTGAATTTCAAAGGTGTTAATTATGTGCAAGTCTTTATTTATTTGTATTGTAAATTATAACCGTAGCTTCCATATTTTGTTTGTATTTTAAATTTATGAATGAATTTTGGTTTGTTTAATGCAAAGAACATTGCTTTAGATGTCAAAAATGCAAGCGTGTTTTATGACGGAGCATTCAACTTCCGATAGTCACCCCCTTTTTTTTGCCTTTATATTAATAAGAATAGGAAACCTAAATAAAAACATCGTTTATTTGCATCCACAGCAGAAAATATCCAGAATGTGGTAGTTAAGGTGCTTTCATGTAATCTCTAAGACCGCTTTCAAATAATATTCATGGAAAATATTTTTTTAAATTCTGAAAATCGAAAGAAATAGTCTGTTACATAACATATTTATGCTCAAAAAATCCTGTCTCTTTACATGCTTTATATTCTTATAGGTAGTCTTCCATTTTTGCTAATACTATGATATTGACTCACTCTACTAGGTTCCCTTTCTTATTATAGCTTCATGCTTCGTTTTATGCATCATTTTATGTCTGGCATCATTTTATGTCTGACATCATTTTATGTCTGACATTTTATGGAAAAAGACTATGACCTTTTACTTTAATCATAAATTTGAAGAAAACAGCCCTTCTGTTCTGCGATATGTACTCACCATTGACATCATACGTCCCACTCAGGCACGTACAAGTCATATAAGCATATGAAAGAGCTGCACACGTATTTTGTATATATTTATATCGCGTGATGTTTCCTTTCAAAGTTGGCGATATGATGTCATAACTTCCTCTTTGGAATTAAAGCACGCAAAAGTGCTTGAGGAAATTATTTGTGGCTGTCACGGAATAGTCAATAACAGGGGCGAATTCTGCATGCTTGCTGCGCAAGCTCATTAATTAGAAAGAAGAAATATTTATTTGTTAATAAATGCATGCATTTATAAGCATTCCATTTAGGCTTTTATTTTTGTAGACAGAAGAAGTCTTAAGCTTGGTTGGCAATGATTGAGCTTTGTGTTGTGTATCGAAGGCCGATGCTTGCTCGTCTAGTCAAAGATATCGTGGCTTGCTCGGTTTTAGGAGCTTCCTGGTCTTCACAACAGCACTGTGATTTCATTTCACGTCGTCTCACTCTGTTGCTTAAACACAGGCCATAAGCAGTCAAAGTAGCTGTAGCCAGTGAGCTTTAGCCAGCCTTTACAAGAGTCCGTGTTGCTTGGGAAAATTAAGTTGCAACCAACTTTTTATGATGATGTTATTGAACAGTTCATAAAGAAGAACCGTAGGGTAGAATTTGTATTCAAGTAGCTAAATTGAAAAAGATAAAATATCATTTGTAAAAAGAAAATGTTATATTTGTATGATTAAATGTAAATAAATGTCTAAATATATAGTTTTAAATGATCAGTAATTCATTATTCCGCTAATTAGACTTCAATCATACCTCTCACTCCCTGAATTATAACAAGAGCAAGCGTGAATTTCAAGACCAGCATTCGCCCTGTATGTTAAAGATACAAAGAAATTGTATACTTGGTTTTAATTCCCCAAGTAAGCGAAACAAAGATTTGCGCATGAAATATATTAACGTCTGAGCTACTTGTATATAGAGGCTATTGACTTCATATCACTTGCCTTGGTATGTATCCTATAATGAATTTCAAGACCAGCATTCGCCTCTCGTCAATAATGATTTTAGTGGAAGTTAACTTAAGACTGAAAACACTATCTCGCAAATATTACCAGGCCTTAAATAAACTCCAGTATTCTGAGTATACAAATTAAACAACTAATTTCCATAACAAGGCAAACATGCTTTCAGTTACCATAACATTTCCCGGTATTGCATTTCTATGCGTTAATGGCTGCGATCCATAAGAGGATTCAATTAGCTCTCTTCAGAAAGAGGAAGGTGGGGATGAAACTATGATGCTTTCTTCTTTACAATTTGCTGTTTTAAGGATACTTGTGACTCTCAAGGAAACTTTAAAATTACTTGCTGACATCTTCCATCAAGACATTATAAAACTAATCGATTTCGTAATACATTCTGGATATTTCGTATGTGAAAATAAATTTTACAGCCAAGTAGAAGGGACGGCCATAGGAAGTCCTCTTTCTCCTGCTTTAGCCAACTTTTATTTGGAACATTTAGAAAACGTCCTCTTCTCATCTATTTCCCCTCAACCATCCTTTTGGGTAAGATATATAGATGACATCTTTACTATTTGGCCTCTCAACAAAAACTCTTTACCTTCTTTTTTAAACAGTATTAATTCCTTGCATCATCGTATAAAGTTTACTATGGAAATAGAAGAAAACAACCAGTTATCTTTTTTAGACGTTCTCCTCATCCGATCACCTTCAACTATTCTTACAACTACAGTATATAGGAAACCAACATTCACAGGTCGTTATATTCTTAAAGAATCAGCCCATCATCCATGTCAAAAACAGGAATTATAAAATGCCTCATCAGAAGAGCCAAAACTAATTGTTCTACTTTTGATTTTGATTTTCTACAGAAAGAACTTTCTACTATCCAACAACACATGAAACTCAATGGCTTTTCTGAAAAAAATACTCAACGTTTTCTCAATTCTTATAATCCTCTACAAAACAACCAAGTTTCAATACGTCGAGTGCCTATTCCTTATATCCGGTATTTCACAACCTATCGCAAGAATTTTAAAGAAATATTATTTAACAACTACGTATTCACCTATTAACAAATTGTCTTCTCATTTTCCTTCTCCTATAGAAAAACGCTCAACTTTATCTCTTCCTGGAGTTTATCAAATTCCTTGCAACTGTGATCTGTCCTATTTTGGACAGACTGGACGTTCTCTTGAAAAAAGAATACAAGAACATCAATCCTCCATTCTTCACAACAAACCTGAAAAGTCTGGATTGGCTCAACACGGGATTGAAACTGACCACAGCATCTTTTGGTCCAAGACTTGCCTCTTACATCGATCCCGTTATAGGTTCGAATGTTTATTCAAGGAAAGGGTGGAGGCCTTACTCCATCGGCCCAACCTGATTCGTAATGACTGTATATCTATATCAAAAATATGGGAAAGTCTAATCAAGATTATTCATTAATTTTTTTTTTCAATCATGTCTCTACTTCAAAATGTTCCGTTTTATACTTAATACTTAGTGATATAACATCACGCTGCGTGTTCTATTTTTAACGATATATTGTTAGTATTGTAGCTTGTATTTTTTAAAACTGTTCTTGTAATACCACTGAAGATGGTTTGCTATTTCCAGACCGAAATATTTGGTTAATTAAATATCTTTCTTTTGTTTACGTGCATTTATCATTCTTTATAATTTAGCGAAGTCCTGAGAGGAATTTTCAAAGAAGATCGCTTGCAAAATAAACAGAAAAAATTCAGAAATTTAAAGAATTGAAAATGGAAGAGAAAATACAAAGGAAAGATATGAGATCAGAAAGTACGGGAACAATAAATAAATCAAAGTATGCTGTAACAGGGGAAATTGTCTTTTGAAACACTATAATTTGAAGATGCTTTTCCTTTGCGGTCAAAAGGTGTAGTGAATGAGGGGGAAACGAGAAACAATTTTATTATGCGTGGAACATATAATTACTAGTGAAGGAGAGGAGTTGAAAATTAAGTTTCCGATCTTAATATGGTTTATGGACGATTTACCATTTTGATTAGTATCATTCTGTAAAGTTTTAACTACAGTCAAGTCGCTTGTTAATAGAGCCACAACCATAATGTAAGCAGGGAAGGTTGCTTCTACAATTATTTTAAAGACACACATGAAGAGAGAATAGACTGCATAATTTCATGGTTCAAGTGGATGAACCATCAAAATTAATTATGATGTTATTCAAAGAAGAAGATAAACTATAATAAGTCAAACCTAAGATAACTTATGTTGCCTTGATTAGGTATTTAATTACAATTCTGCACTGAGTTATTTGGCCTGGAAAACCTAAGCTATGTGGTATTAATTTCCTCTTAGTGATCTGGTTTTTCTCCGTATAAAAATATAAAACTGAGATGCAACATTTGGTTCTATTTACTTTATACAGTAAAAGGTGAAACGTAGGTATTTCGATACTTCGGAGGTTATGACATTGCTATCCCGTAGACGAATTTAAATTCCTGTAGAAGACAAATATAATAATAATTTGATTGAGATAGGAGTTAATTTAACAGAGCAACATTTTAAAACGATTTCTTAAAGTTTTCATTAAACATTCCACGTAGTTCAGGTAAGAAACCATCGGGTAAATATCTGAAGGCTTTTAAACGATCGAGTTATTATTATTATTTTATTTTTATACAGATTGCTCTGATTCTGATTCTTAGAAATGAAAACTGTTACTAATCATATCGCCTATAATACGGATGAAATCAGTCATAATGATTAATGGCCCACTTCATCATCATCATCATCATCAGGGGATTCGAACAGACATTTAAACTCCCGCGACCTTCAACGTATCATTGGATTAGTTAACCATAATTCGAGGATCAGGTGGTTATCCCTGTGCCTACCAGTATTCATTTGTCTGTAAATTGCTTGTGTTCTCCTGGAGTTTTGTTTTTATTTAGTCATCTGCCGCTCTAAGACTGTCAATGGTAGACGGATTCGATAGTTAAATGTGTGATTTATTGAGGCAGTTGCTTTCTATTTTTCTCTCAAAAAAAATCTCACGTTTATAAAAGAGAATATACCTTTAATTCCTTCCTCCAACTAGGACAAGTTGTTTTATTGCCACTGAAAATGGCCTAATAAATTAACTCCTATTGGGTGCTTAAATCATTCAGTCACGAAGACACATATAAAAGATGTAATAAATAAATCTCTGTGCAAAAAAGTGCGGAAAGTTACGGTGGAAGAGGGAATATTGCTGCAGTTACTTCGCTGTCAATATTTTAGATATTTTTTATTAGAGGCATAGTTCATGCAGCGATTATGATATTACTCGAATTTCAGAAAGGGAATTTCCATTCTCAACGTTAAAAGAATAATGTTCGCCTCTTACTAAATGACAGCCAACTTCTTGATTTTTGGCTATTATTGAGCATATGGTTCGCTGTTTTAAGTTTAATTACATATGGTTTATTTCGTTATTCAAACTAGGAAAACAGTTGAAAAATTATTCTTTGAAATAGAAATGAACGATGTCATCGCATATTGGTGCCTCTCTCCTTCAATTTGGTACAGTTGTGAGAACATTGTTGAAGGTATTTATATTCGGCAATTATACTAGGCATCTACACTGCTTGGAGAGAAGTCAACGGAGAGTTTGAGATAAAACAGCCAAAACGTCTACTTTGATAAGATGTAGGATCTCCTTTCTCTGCGATGACTACAACAATATTACGGGGAAGACTTTCCAAAAGCGTACGATAGCAATCAATGGGAATTTTAGACCCATCTTCTGTAGACATGTAATGAGGTCCTGGACTGTTGTTGGGCGGACGTCCCTTAACCTAACTCGATGGTCCAATTCTTTCTGCAGATGTCCAGTAGGGTTGAGATCCGGGCCCAGTGGAGGCCAGTCAAGTGTTGTGACTATCATCTCCACCACACAGTTACCGCAGCAGCATTATGATATGATGCATTGTTTTGCTGATGAAGACAATGGTCAGTTCCATAGCAACGCCACAAAGTAGGAAGAACTTCATTGTCCAAAATATTCAGATACTTGTCGAAGTTTAATATTCGTGATGCCACAAACAGAGGTCCGAGGCCAGATCAGGAATATCAAGACCATACACCGGGATCTCTGAATTTCATAGTTGGAGTTATGCACTCTGGTAAGAGATGTTCACCGGGCACCATTACCCTCACGCCGGATATCTGTTAGAGAGAAGGTATTGAGTGATTTGCGCTCAATAACACAGCTATCCAAACTTCTATATCCCACTGCATGCGCTCTTTGCAATACTGAAGACGACTCTGCACATTTGTTCGGGTTATGTGAGACTTGCGTGCTTAGATTCTACCATGGAAACCCATGTTATGAGCATCGGTTATGAATGATTTTGTGCGCATTCTTGTTCGAATCAATGTTCGTAAATCCGCATTCAACGTGTCAGTCGACAAATCAAGGTTTTACATATTAATCTTCGTATCACCGTACGGACACATTCGCCGATTGTAGTGGACTTCCTGCGTTTCCATCTCATTATGCTGTCACTGATTGTTCACCTGTGATGGCCCAATTTCCCAATCATTTGCCGAATAGATTGGCCTGCAACAGTCTTCTTACCCCCAAAGCCGCTTTCAAACTCCGTCAGTTTTCCTCTGGCAGCTATTTCACCTGGACACTATTTCACTGACTTGGTGGCATCATATTCCTCCTATTTATCCCAGCTAAAAGCACTGGACTAATTCCATGGTACGATGCATTTGCCTATGGGAGTGTCCTCTACCTTTTCTTCAAGCAGTGTATATTCAAAATTTATTCCAATGTTTGTTCAGGTGAAGGCATATTGAGGTTTTTGAGGTGAGGGAGTTGTCTCAAAAATCACTTTTTCTTTTAATTTGAGAGCGATGATATTCTTAGGGAACTTCAGCAACAGCATTCCAAATTTCGTCGAAAGGAGTTGAGTGATACAACCTGAAGTGAAGCATTTGAGAGAGAAAAAAGGGGAGAAGAGGAAGAAGACGAAGAAGAGGAAGAAGACGAAGAAGAGTTAAATAGACAGCCCTTTTTTGATCATTTCCGATATTTTCACAGTACTCTACATGCGTGTGTGATTGTTTTAATTCTATATAATTCTACACGTCTGGAAGACTGAGTTCAGTTGAATGTTATGTCAAATAACAGAAATGATTACTAATATTCAACTAGAAACAGAAATTAATGCAGGTAGAATTTGTTCCCTAATGATTATTGTAATAATTATAGTCAATAATTTGCTACAGTAGTTACCTTACAGTCACGGTATCGTTTTAGAGTCACCGCAAGTGTACATTCATCGGTAACTCTAAATTAAAGTGATGAGATCTACGCTGTAGCCTTTACATATGCTTTCTCGGATTGCTTTCTTTGTTTAGTAGGTATGGTAAACCAGAGATTCTAGATGAAAAAAACCATGGCATTGTTTTTTTGTTGTTGTTGTCTAAGATCACTAAGTTTACTTTCTTCAAGAAGGCCTAAAGAGGTTTTCCCATCTCTGAGAAAAGCATCTTTTACTTGTTTTAAGAAGTTAAATGAAACTTACGCCGAGTAGTTGAAATAAAAATAATTCTGTCGTTAACTGTTTTAAGAGTATTAGCTGTGTCGACAGGTTAATTTTAATCTCCATCAATAACAATCTATTGAAATGAGCTGTAACCATACTGTACTCAAAACTAAAACTACGCAATATGTGATCTATTCTATTCTCCTACCTTAAATATGTTTCGAATAAAGATATCATTAAACTCGTTCCTTCTGAATGCCAAGCAAGGAAATTGAATTAAAACTGTATTAACTTAAGTGGTACATTATACTTGGAGCTTAAAACTGTTTTTGAATTATCCCCATCCCTCGAGCGAATTAGTGGTTTGTTCGCATACACATTCATTCGGATCATCTGGTCTTATATAAAAAGCTGAAAATCTTTTTTCCCTACTTTTCACTGATTTTATCTTTTTTCGCTCTACTTTCGTTTTTTTTGTTTTTTTTTTGAGTACTCTTCCTAAATTAAAAGGTATCGTCAGTGTCTTTATTTCACAATAATTATTTTCTTGGATAATTTTCGATTCCTCTTAAGGGAACTAAAACCTGAAACGTTCATATTATCAAAGATAACATCACAGTTCTTGCGAAAGCAATAAAAATAAAAATTAATATTCAAAAATTCACTGCTCATCAACATTTAATAGGCATATCTTGAGTAGATTTTTGAAATTTAAGATATATTCTATTATCGTAAAAGATAACGTAAATAACCCACACGTTTGTTCCAGTTAGGTGAGTAATTTTACATAAAAATTCAATACTCCAGAGTTGCGCAGACAACCGCAGTCTCTGCGAATTAAACTCATATGTAATAGTTAGTTCGCAATAGCCACACTTATGTGTGCATATCTGCATAATGACCGAAATACTGGATTCGATGCAAGTGACACTTTGATAATGCCTGATAATCATCTACATAATGATTTATTGGTGTACTCTGAATATTAAGCACGGAGGGCTATAACAGTCGCCGTGTTTGAATAGATCCCAGTGAAGCCCAACGTGATTTAAAGTAGGTTTATCTGCACAAGCTTCCAGAGCAATGTCCAGGTTCTTGCAATTACTGATTATTTTCTATCCCACGTTTAAATGAACTTTGATACTTGATACGTGGAATACTAAAGTTTTGTCGAGCCATTCCAAATTTATTCGACTTAAACCATTTACAGCGGGGCAAAAAGGAAAATGCATCGAAATTATAACAACTCCACACTCGCCTGATGGAATTTTATAAATTTAAGGAATTACGCTACTCACAAGAAGTTATTCATGTTATTTAATTTTTCTTTCAATCCAATTATTTTTATTGTCAAAATCAGGCAAGACAAAGTTATATGTCTAAAGTATATTTCTAAAATATACTTTAGATATTTCTGTGTATATTTCTAAAATGTGCGTTTATCTTTTGACACACTAATGGCACTTTTATAATATGCACTGCCATTCCATAAAGCTGTTTGAATAACGTTCATATTTTTCAGATAAAATCATAGTTCTTGCGAAAGCAATAAAAAATAATATTCAAAAATTCACTGCTCATCAATTTAAAATCTATTGTATATAAATAATTGCATGAAATATTGACCTGATGTACCGTATATTTAGTCGTTTGAGAATGCTGAAAAGCAGTTATTTTCCATGTTAAACCAGTTCAAAGATGGCAATGATAAACTATAACTATTTGAAATAAAAGTAATTATTACTTTACTCGTATCTATTTATTTTACCTGAGAAAATTTAATTTAAAAAAATACGAAAATTAATTAATTTTATTCAGAAAGCGTGTAGTTATCAATTCCAAAAAAATGTTCGTAGTTAAATTAAATTTTTTATCACATGGATTTTTTTTTTATCTGTTGGGAATGTTCAACTTTATTAAATTTCATTGAGTCAAAGGGTATTGCAATACATAAAGTAATCACACTTCTCTCTTACTAAATGGTCCAATTAAAATTTAAATGGGACTGGCTCGCGAATTTTAATATGCATTCTACATAAAAAAATGAGTAAAATGATCCAGCCAGAATATGAGTTTTGCGAAACTTACCTAAAACAGATTGGGGTTCAATTGTAATAATGGATAAATATCACGTTTCTGTTATTATCTGGAATTATTTTGAAACTTATGGCTAAACAATCTTTGAACATGAATCTGCATGAAACAATAGCTTGTCTATCAATGAATGGACTTTCGCTCTTTCCTTTTTTTATTAAAAAGATGAATTATTAAATTGAATATTTGTTTATCGATCATGGTTTATCGATCACATTGTCTTTGTGAGAAGGGATTGGAAAGTTTTCGTATATTTTTGAGGGTCTGCTTCAGATCCTTATTTGACTGATGGACTGAAGACAGAAAAAAATTATATATTCTTATTTCGAATACAATGCACAGTGAAAATAAATTAATTGATATAACTAATGAAGAAATAAAGAAATCTGCATACATTAGATATTTTTTGGAAATGTAATAAACTGTGAAACCACACAAAACGTATTTCACTTTACCATTGCTGCCTTAACAAAAAAAAAAAAAATAATAATAAATCAGAAATTTAAATCTTCTTGCTATTCTTGAAATACACGAAGTAAAGATCGAACTTTACTTCGAAACAAAAAGTTCCGAATTAAAGAATTGTTCGAACTGACTCCGGAAATAAACGAAAATATAGATGGCATCACTGGATGAATTTATAACTTTGAGACCGTACATATGATAAATCTGATATTTACTTTATATTGTGTTCATTGGATGGCAATTTAGATTGTTTGTGAGATCAGATCAAACACGTGAACAAGAACGAGAAAAAGAACAAGAATTTGGACTACTTCAGACATACTGTTCGGATCATTCGGCTATTGCAAGAATCGTATAAAATTTAACGATATTGCTCACGATATAAATTTTCATATAGAATCCTTTACAATATACTTCAAATAATACAGCAAAAAATAAACTACATAGATTTGTTGGATGTGCCATCATATTCTAAGATAGAAATGTTAAAAAAAAACCTGGAAGAAACGATGGAACAAATATCTCAATAGGTTTGGATATTATGTTATAAAATACCTTGAGGATGACACTTTGTTTATATTCTAATATGTTTATAACTGAAGCATGCCGAGTAAAATGTTTTCTAAAAAGTCTTTTTTTGGTTTACCCTACTTGCTACTACCCTTCCATGATTATGTGAAACATAAGTAGAATGATCAAATCATCTACCTACAGCAGCGCATGCATAGAAGTCAAAGTGACACCACCTGAATGGCAAAATATTGCCATAGAGATCTCTTTGTAGGCAAGAGAGAGAGAATTGAAATGAAATCCGTAGCAGGAGTCCATTTTTTTTTTGACACTGCCGAGTGATTTTGTGATGTGCCAAGGTCATTTATTCCCCCCGCCTGCCATCTAGGAAAACAAATATTTTTCAAGTGATTTACAGTGCGTTTTAAAAAAAGGCAAGGGACACTATAGTGTCTGGAACAAACAGTCATGGCGTCCAACTTAATAAGATGTAGGACCTCCTTTTGCTGCGATTACTACAGCTGTCCTACCGGGCACATTTTCACAAGCATATGATAGCGATCAATGCGAATATTGGATCATTTTTCCTCTAGACATGTGATGAAGTCCTGGGCTGTTGTCAGGTGCGTCCCGACGCTCCAGTTCGCCCCACAGATGTTCAATAGGGTTAGATCAGGGATCTGTGGAGGCCAATCACGTGTGGTGACGTTCATGTACACAAAACACTCAATTACAGCAGCAGCCTTATGACTGTAGAAACGCAACAAAGTAGGAAGCATTGCATTGACCAGAATATTCAGAAACCTCTGGGAGTTCAATGTTCGTGGCAACACAAACAAAGGACCGAGAGCAAAAAAGGAAAAAGAGAATCATACCATCACAACGCTACTTTCCAATTTCATTGTTGGGAACTAAGAGCCGTTCACGGGACATCCACCACACCCACACATTCTTTCTGCTCGGTAGAGGGTAGCGGTCCTACCATGCGGTTTCACCATGGAAACCGATGTTGTGAGATGAGGTTCTGAATATTTTTGCGCAGATCCGTGTTCTAGTTGATGTCTGGAACTCCGAATTCAACATGTCTGCCGAAGAATGGCAGTTTTTACATATTATCCGTCCTAAAGTTCAACGGTCACGTTCGGTGACTGTGGTTGGTCTTCTACTGCGTTGGGAGCATCATATTCCTGCAACAAATTTCCTTTTGGAAATTATACGATGAAACAGAGGTTGAATTAATTGTACAGCTAGAGCTAATGGTTTGTAAAGCTTTAAATATGATGGTAGAGAGCAAAAAAACGATAGCCTCAAATTTTTTATCAGAAGCAAAGAAGAATGTACATTTTGCAATAATTTATTATAGTCATAGTTATTTCATTTTTTTGTTTAACAAATCGATCACTCACACTTCAGCAAAATTAATGGAGTGTAAAATTACGTTGTGTATACACTCGAACTGGGAAACATGTAGACGTGGACGGGAAGTATCGATAACTGTTAGTTAGGAAGAATATTGTAATTATAATTTATAAATAAAAGTTGCTGGCTAGAGCCTCCGTAAATCAGTCGCTTTCGATGATGCCCTTCGGTTAGAAATATCTGGGTGCTAATCCCGTATACGACACGAAGTACCTTTATCAGGGTTTCTCACCCGAAGGTGAGTTAGCGGGTCTCGTACAGAATTGAAGTGATTTTCCATTTAGGAACGCGGGCAGGAGAGTACACGCACTCTACATACAAAATATACTTATAAGCATAGGACTAACCACCACCTTATCCTGGAATCCTGATTATGAAATTCAAGGATACCTCGGGCGGTTAAGGGGGTGCTTTAGGGACCAATTAAGAAGTAGAGGGGTATTAGTTAGTAGGGTTAAATTCTTTCATAGGATTTATCCTAGATTTGCATTTAGGTGGTTTTACAATGCATATCAACATTAAAATAAAATAAGTTTAAAACCTTTCTTTAATTTAAATGTCAGTGTACATAAACGTGATTTACTTGGGGGGGGGGGAGATTCAAAAGACAGACGAAAGGTTATTAGAAATATCTCCGTGTCTATAAGGAACACGTATTTGTTACCTGGTGTAAAGAAATTCGTATACTTTATTATGAGAAGAAAAGTTTTCTTCATCTCTTTGCAAATTTCGTTTGTCCAATATGCTTGTATAACGAACGATTAGAATAAATCTGTTATAGAAATTCAGCGTCTGTATATTTGCATATTCCGTTATCGAGAAAGGCAGCGAAATCTGATGAGACGTCCGACCTTGTTGAACGGCATTTGTGTTTCAAAGTAATTTCTAAAGAATGACAAATGGCGCCACTTATAATATCCAGACACAATTTGTTGTATGAAAATAATGTATTCTTTTTAGTTAGGCTCAAATAAATGACAAATATAGTACTTTGAAATAAAGTTATGAACCACTACGAAACCGTTGCTATAAAGATCTGAAATATTTTATTATTCTTGAAACAATTATCTTTCAAATTATCCCATGATATTAATATTTTGCTAAATTGGAATAAACTTTCTTTTATACCTTAGATTCTATTTAGAAATAAAAAAAAAATTAATTAAAACTTGTTCAGAAGCAAAATTTTATTAAAACACCATTTAATTTTGTGTATCATTAATTTTAAATAAAAAACATATATCCTATACCGAATATATCTCGTGTGGTGGCTGGTATAAGAATAACCCTAACTGTAGCCCATGCATGTCGTACGAGGCGACTAAAACGGGTATTCGGGGAAGTTAATGGACGGATGTGGTGCTGTAGATAATGAAGTTTTAACTGAGGCTCGACTGTTGCTGTTACCCTCCTGCCATGATCAGAGCTTATAGCTCAATAACATCCCATTCATACATTTTCTTCTACAGATAACGAGGAAGATGAAAAGCATTCTTACTTCACCCATCTAGCCAAATATATATATATATATATATATATATAATTCTTGTACTTGGTTATTTAAAGGCCAAACGTCTTTATCTTAAATAGCTATCTTTTTCATCCGTCATTTTTTCTCGAAATGAACGAAACATGAAAATTTCGAATTGTCACCAGAGATATTAATAAGCCTAAAGCTTAGGAACACATCGATTTATGCTAAATACATGGATTCTACCCATTTATACGAGCAACCTAAGATCTGCTCATCTACTTAAAAATCGTTACATTATAAGAAACTTCAAAGAGACCTAAACATTTTGAAACCATGTATGAGTATAAGTAGGTTCTGAATGTGTGTGTGTGTGTGGCTCCACTCAGTGATGGCCCTCCACCCACACACCACCACCGAGCAAAATCGCTCATATTCCGAAGAAAAGCATTCACCGACAAAGCCTCACCGGGCCGTGCCGTAAAACACCTTCCCCGGAGACTCAAATTGCTCCCTTAAGGCAAAAACCTTAGGAGAGCGAACTCAAACTCTCGAATCTCTGCGCCCAAGGGGGTAACAGCAACAGCCGAACCTCAGTTAAACTTCATTGGTACAGCATTGCCATCCATTACCCTCCAAGGATATTAATCTCCGCATTTCACGGTCGATTCTCAAGTCATTTCCAACTCCTTGTCGTAAATTATAGTCCTTATAAGGACTGTCTTAAAGGGGCGAAGCAAGAATGCTTTTCATCTTCCCCGTTATCTATAGAGGACAGTGTACGGATAAGGTGTTATTGAGCTATTAAAGCTCTGATCGTGGGAAGAGGGTAACAGCAATAGCCGAGCCTCAGTTAGAACTTCATTGGCTATATCATTGAATCCATTGCCCCCCAGGGGTATTATTATTATTAATCACCACATCTCATGGTCGGTTCATGGTTCCCCCAACTTGTGGTAACTGAGATATACAAAGTAATTAGTATGAAAGTTATATTATTAAAATTATGGTATATATTAAATTTTCTTCATTAGTTTAGTTTCTGCTTCATTAGTTTACTTAATATAATGATAATTTTAAATATATTTAATTTATTAGTGTATTTGAATAAATAAAATATGTGTTTTCATAATTAGTTTTAATATATATTAAAAACATAAAAGGGGATTACGTAAAATTAATAATTTAAGAAAACCATTCCATAAAATCCTATGATTATTTCATACCCATCTAAAGAAGGACTAAAAAATAAATTGAAGTATAGATATTCCTCTCAAAAAATTAAAACAAGGAACCGTTTCTACCTGCACTGTATAGTAACCCCTCTATTCCAAAAAAAAATAAAATAATATTTATTGTTTCATTTTGCTCGGTATCCACAGGATGTATATGAACACACTATTAGAAAAGAGCATTCCAGTGATTGCCTTGCAGAGAAGCTATACATCGCGATCAATACAAACAGTCTCTTATTTCCGGGAATGGATTCATTACATTCGATGGTCCTTGAAAGCAACCAACAGCATCCGTTCCATACATAGAGTATCTGCTTCTTAACTGAGGTGCAGATTTCGATGTTGAGAAATGCTCTTCGCATTAAACGTTACATTTAAATTCAGAAGACAAGCAACATTGTGCTGAAGATTTAACAAAATGATAACAAAAAATTAAATAAAAATAAGAACTTAATAACAATTTGTATATAAAATAAAAATAAGAAATAAATAGTTTTCTAAAAAAATAAGAGGTACTTAAAAAAGGAACGAAGACACATTTTCATTCATTAATTTTTTTCCCATCTCTTTTTTAAATATTTCAAGAAAATGAATAAATTTCTTAAAAAATTAATTACGTGCATTCAGTGTGTACTGTTAGACATATCTTTGTATACTGGAAAATCAAGTTCTTAAGATTTTAATCACATTTGCGAGGTCTGATCTATTATGATAATTACCTGCATTTACATCAGCTTTAACATAGCAGAAAAATAACGCATTACGACTAGCCAAATAAAGTATTTTTACTTTTAGATAAAAAGCCATTATTCAAATGATGCATTCTCAGCATTTTGACCATTATTCAATAAACGTATAACCATTTATTTTTCGGTATACTATGCAAAAATCTCAACCAATAAATCTGTCGGTATGGCGACACAAATTCTTGAAACATAAATCATACAGGCAATAAGAAATGTGTGAGATCAATATATCATGACATCCACAAAAGGCAATTTGATATTGAATAATAATAACTAAAAACTTATCTAGCCATTGGAAATCACTCTTTTCATCATCGCATATGGATGATGACAGATATTTGTCTAGAAGTCAAATTACAGTTTTATAAGTTAGTGTAGCAACCGAACAAAACATGAAAGAAATCAGGAAAAGGTTTCTTTTCTAGCAGAGCTGTATATTTTAATGGCCACCCTTGAAGCTGTGAAATAGGAGAACGTGAGCATGTCATCTATTTGCGAAATAACAAATGCTCAATTCAAATAAAACACAATTCGCAACGTTAAGTATGAAATAACAATATAGCGATTAACACAACAGCAATCCATTTCCTGGAATAAAACTAAAAACTATAAATGTATGATTAGTTTGATAATCTTTATTGAAACAGGAGATCCATGTAATTCTAAACCAGAAAACTATTAGCTGAACCTGTATCATGCCTGCTCTTCTTGCGCTACAGATTAATTAATTCAATCAGTCTTTAGTTATGGTTACCACTTTTTCTTTTTCGGCACTACTTGTAGGACCTAGGCCTCCCATTTTTGGGTTGCTTTGCGGGAGTAAAAATCCCAGATAAACTTGGGGAAAAAACCCTGCAGTCCACTCCCGGACTAACTTGGCTATGTCTGAGAAAGGTCCTTAGCGCCTTAAGTCGGTGACGAGAATCGAGCGCATGACACTCCTCTCTCAAACATATGGTTGCGGAGTACGTAACCACGCGGCTAATCGCGCGAACCATTATTTATTTATTTGTTTATTTATTTTTTTAAGTCAATTTCAATTCCGATGCTTTGAATTATTATTTCTCAATTTCTGACTCTAGTCTTAATTCTTGTTCCAAGCTGAAATAGTAACCGTCACAGAGTGGTTCTAAATATTATACCGAACGTAAAAATAGCATGCTATTATATATTACATTTTCCAAGTGATTCCCAACAAAAAATGGTTGTAAATCTACAATACATTATAGAGTTACAATCTTTACCAACGTATCAGCAACGTCAGTGACCTAGGGAGTATTTTTATCATTAGTTTTCTGAAATTTTCTTTATTTGTTTAATAATTTTATTCAATTTTAACATAATCTAGAAACACTGGGGTAGACACCAAATATGAAATTTTTTCAAGACATTTCTGGATCTTATTAAGCAAAACAATGGTCTCACAAAGTGACATAACCTTTCACCTCCTACCTACGAAAAAAAATTCCTCTGAACCACCAGATAAAGTCAGCGTACCTGAATATGTAATAGTGTATGGCTCCATTGCTGTTTTGATTTTCAGGTAAGTTTTGATTTCATTATTGAAAACGTCTGCTTCCAACACATGGCATTGAGATTTCCAGAGATTTTCTGTTTACTGTAGAGAAAGCAAAACATCATTCTCAGGAAGCGCAGTTAATAAATATTTATGATATTTAAATCAAATAAGCCAAAGGATTTCGTACTGGGAGCTGAAGTTATCTTCGCTGAAAGCCGAATTACTCTATGCAACATTCTAAGACGAAGTAGCGGATCTACAGTATACATTTTCCACATGATCTTCATGTTAAAAGAATTATTCGATAATAAGCAAAGAACTTTGTTTAAGATTGTTTATAAACAAACTTGGCTGGATAAGCATTCATTGGTCGTTAATTCGTGAGATTTTAGTTAAGTAATAAGAAAATTTAACTTCAGAATTATTAAAAATTAAATTAGAAAATTATTTTCTCATCCATCTTAATTCCTTCTGTCTTTTGGATTCTCACGCACTTGGTTTATTTTTTATGGTTTTGTTTTTTGTTCTTATTTGTAAGTGTCCAACTCTAGCCCACTCCACTCAAAGTAAGGTGAGGTGAATTTTATAAACATATGAGCAAAGAGAAACTGAAGCCTTCTTGTTTTTCTTTCCTTCTTGTGGATGGGATTCAAGCATTAATCAGCGAATTCAGAAAAAAAAAAAACTGTCTCTTCCGAAATATGCAGTCATCTAGCTTCAACGAAAACTCCATATATTAGGTACCTAGCATTTCGTTAGGTTCGATATATCATATTTATAAAAAAAAATGTTTTTGTTCTGCTATAATGATAAAAGTCTGCTTCATTACAGATGTATTTTGTTTATTTACCTTAAAATATGAGGAAAAATAACATCATAATCTATTCTCAAGTACAATGATATAAAATTTAAATGAAAAAATGCTTAACGGTAAACACTTACAATTACCATCGAATCAACTGTATAGAAAAATATATTCACAGTAATCCACAACAGTTTTAAGAGAATAATTTGAATTCTTTATTTAAAATTTTGAGGATTTAGTGTAGGAGATGTAGAAATCGGCTGAAAATTAGATTAGAAATTTTATTAATTGAGAACTCATTCTTTCATAAGTTAGTTTTGAAGTCATTCTGTTGAAGTTTTGGATGTTGAATAATGGATGTCGAAATTGGGTTCAAAAATAAAACAATTCAGTTATTATTATTATTATTATTATTATTATCACAAGACACCTCCAAGGAGTCCAAAGACTCATTAAGGGCACCTACTCCGCACGACAACGAACCGCATCATCTACACCAACACCATCTACTGCCCACTACCACCATCATCACTAGTATTTTTACAGATATCACAAACATCCATGCTCACGGCAGGATAATTATGAAATTACTTAGCACAGATATGAATTCTTAGAAAACCTAGCGGGTAATATAATTGATTCTGTCATTAAATTAAGATTTTTTTATATGATTCCCAATCACCATAGGTTGTAAGCCTATAGTACATTAGTACTATAGACCTAAACCCCTTTCGCGAGTAAACTAGGTTTATTTTCTATTTTTATTCATTTTTAATTATTTTTATTCATTTTTATTTATTTTTATTATTATTTTTATTTTTATGATTTACGTATTTTTATTTTTTACAGAGTGCAGAAACCATCCTCTAGAGACCAAACATGAAACTGTTTTAATCCACTTCAGGCCTCAAATGGTCTCACACCAGTCTATGAAATTCATCTCACCTTGATGGACGGTATAGCAATCAAGAATGTATGATAATATAAGATTGTGTGGCAACTTAAACAAACTGTGAGAAGGAAAGGTAAAAAAAAAAACAAGTGTTTGATGACAGGATAGCTTGATCAAGACCCAGAGAAACCTTATATTTATGGAAGTTGATAGTATTACTGCCTTAGAAGGCCGAAATATAAATTTTGGCCAATGTTGGCAACTTTACAAAGAACACATATAATTGGAAGATAATTGCTGTTGGGAGTTAGTGATAAAGTAATCCTATTTAGGTAGTATTATCACGGTATCCTGTGCACCCCTCTTGAAGTGTACATCAGGAAATGATTAAAGATGAAAATTAAATTTAAATAAATATTGCATTAATACAAAATAATAAATGGAAAGTTTTTCACTTGGTTACAAAGTAAGTTATACTTTGACAAAAAATTTGCTTTTCTCAAGTAATTTTAAAATAATTAATAATATTGCATTCATTCAAAACATGTTTAATAGTATTTCATTGGTACAAATACGGAACATATAGGGTTCTAAAATAACCATTAAAATACTTAGTAATATCACATTGTATACGTCGAAAATTGAGTGGTACAAAGAGAAGTATTTAATAATAAAGTATAATATCGAATATAAAAATGAATAAATACCAAGTTTCAAAACAGTGTGATTCTTTAATTTTTCATATTTAGCTTAAATACGGAATTGTGAATTAATTGCCTTTGATATTTAATATCTCACATTTAGGTTAAATATCTTCTCTTCTTCCCTCTAGGTATTAGGCCTAGTGGCCGTTACGTGGCTAGCCTTAGCCCTTCTAAACCGTACCCGTCCGGAGGATAAGGTGGGTAGCCTTATGCCTCCCAGTGTGTTCTCTGTAGATGCGTGTGTTCACGGGGGGTATGTTTGCCTGCTTGGGGGAGGAAAAACCCCAGATAAAGTGTGGAGAAAAACCCTCAAGCTCCTCACGTCGGCGACGGAAATCGAACCCAGGACACTCCTTTCCCAGGCATATGTTTTGGTTGCGAAGCCCATAGGTACTCGGCTAAGTGCGCGGACAGGTTAAATATCAAAATGCAAATTATTGATATTTTATTATCTCATATTTGTTAAAAACAGTTAATGATTTTAGATAAGTTATTTTGGAGTCACGAACAACCTAGAAACTTATTTTGACTTCAGGAATTCGTTCAATCGCAGACAGAAGCGCATTCCATTTGTGATACGTATGTTCTATTTTTTATTTGTGTTTCTTAAAAAATAAGAAACGATGATGGTATAACATTAATTCTATTTTTATAAAGATATATACCAGAACCATTATCGGGAAAAAAAACATAGTAAATATTATTAAAATTAATTTATAGTATTCATTAAAATTATTATGAAAACAATAAATAATAATAGATTAAGAAAGTGGAGAAATCAGAATTCACTTTTGCAAAAACTTAAATGAAAATAAACTATTTAAATCGGGAAAATTTTGCGAAGAATATTATTCACTGACTTTTATGAGTTCATACTTTCTTGTTCTTTTAAGATTATTATTTTATCTTGTAATGATCGTTAACTGCTAGATCAGTGAGTAAAATACATAGCACTGGCTGTGAATTTTACTAACAACGTGTTACCGAGAATTGGGTATTAAAATTTTTATCAGATAACATTTTAATAAAAATGCTTTTATGACTAAATGAAGCGTAAACAATTATTGGAAAGACAGGAATGGAATAAATGCATTTCATCCAATGAAAAGCAATGCATTGGTTAACTACGTCACAGGTACCTTGTGACGCAATGCTTTTTTTTTTTTGGTCGAAACAAATTCACTTGAAAGAGCAATGATAAGTGGCTTATCGCGTCAAAAACAGTAGGTGTGGCACAAAATCAATTCTGTGCAGATAGTAAAAGGAATGACTTCTTTGCCCTTTTGCTGGTAACAGAAGGACGCAACGCCTTAAGTTGCAGCAGTATAATGAGTTTGTGGTTTAAGCGATAATAGGATGTTTTACGAAGACGATTTGTTGAGGTTTACAAAAATTATTCAAAAACACGAATATTGCATATAATATATGCAAAAACAAAGTTTGGGCAGAACTATCTAATTATGTTTTTTTTTTTTCTGAAATTCTGTATAATATCCAGATAAATGTCATCTTTATGGCAATTTCCTTTATGGCAATTTCCTTTATGGCAATTTCATTGAAATTGCCATAAAGGCGGTGTAACAAAATCAACTGAGATTTTGTTACACCGACAGAGTAATTGGTTTAAGGCTTTCTTCGTGATCGTCCCATGAAAAAACTTATTATTCGTATTAGTTGTAGTAGTAGTTATCGCTTGCGTAACTTTCTGGTAAACTTCATAGCATTATATGTGCATATAAAAAAGTGTTTGTTCGATTCATAACCCTGATAGTGGGATTTTTTGAGGCCTTAGTCAAATTATTAGATCTTTCGTGGAAGCAAGTAAAATACCACAACACTCACTCTTTCTTCCCCGGCAGGTTATTAGAGATAATACCAGTTAGAGTAGGCAATATGAAGGCAATTGTCTTCCATTATCTTCAATAAACTGCAGGTGAAGACTAAAGGTTAACACCAGCTGCCAACTGATGTTTCAACGATAAAGCTAAAAGAGTTACGACTCCCTTTGATGAATGAACGACATTACAGAATTTAAAATGATTATTAATACTTTATTTATATAATCAAAACACGGCCAAAATAATAATTATTGTTAATAATTTCACTGTCATGTAGTTCAATTCAGAGTCTTCCAAAGAATCTAAGAATCATCTGCCAGGTACCGTTGTAAAATATCGAGTATATATATATATATTACCTGTAAACCCAGCTTTGATATAAATTTCTTGACTGACTGATTTTTCTGATTGCGTTCTTCTGTTCTTCTCCTTCAGCTGCTATTTAGGTGTGACAGTTTTCTTTGTCTTTTTTAACACAGAATTATAGAGGCAGATAGTGATAGATTAATCTGTCTGTCGGAAAACGCAGTGATGTTTCATATATATATATATATATATATATATATATACATATATATATATATATATATATATATATATATAATTAAGGCACTTCACGATGTATTTCAGTTGACAACTTCTAGGTTAATAAATATCTACATTTATTCATAAACTGCTACGTATTTCAGGATTAAAACGAAAAACGTTTTATAAAATTTAATACGGCAAGATGAGCCAACAACTTTATTTATATATATATATATATATATATATATATATATATATATATATATATATATATATATATATATATATATAAAAGATACCAAGTTATTTTAAAATATAAACCTGATTTTTTTTTACTTCATTTCCCAAGTAAGCAAACAGACAAGTCAGTCAAGTTTGTGCCTGCAAGTGTTGCAAGTCTAGCTAACCCTTGCAACACTTGCAGGCGCAAACTTGACTGACTTGTCTGTCTGCTTACTTGGGAAATGCAGTAAAAACAAACCCGGTTTATATTTTAAAATAACTTGGTATCTTTAACCCAAGGTTATATTATACCCAAGGTAAAAAAACTTTCTACATATATAGATATATGTTAGAAATACCAAACAATTTTAAACCTGGTTTTACTCCATTTCCCAAGTAAACAAACAGACAAATAAGTCAAGTTTGCGGCTGCAAATGATACAAGTCTAGCTGATCCTACAGGTAGTGCAAGACCAAGGCAACTACCTGTTTGCTTACTTGGGAAATGGAGTAAAACCAGGTTTAAAATTGCTTGGTATTTCTAACATTTATTATACCCAAGGTAAAATATTTTCTACATATATATATATATATATATATATATATATATATATATATATATATATATATATATATATATATATATATATATATATATATATATATAGGGTGTTCGGGATAAATTTGACAGTTTCGTAAGGAAAAAGAAAATCTTCTTTGTATCTATTAAATTTAATGAATTGACAAAAAAACATTACAGGCAGAGTTAATTACAATACTATCAACAAGATTTACTCAAAATAACCACCATTAGCATCGATCACAGCTTCAATTCTGCTTCGGAACCTCGAACAAGCTGATGCTACAGTCTCCCTGGGAAGGGCCGCAAAAACTGTTTTAATTTTATCCATTAACTGGGCTTTTGTATTACTGGAAGTGCGATTGGTGTCTTTTTCAACTGCGCCCCATACAAAATAATCCATGGGGTTAAGGTCTGGGGAGTTTGGAGGCCAAACATTTGGACTGGTGAAGTCGTAGAAATTTTCAGACAACCATTTTTGACTTTTCCCAGAGGTGTGGCAAGGGGCCGAATCCTGCTGCCATACATACGGCCTACCATTGGCTACCCTTGTTATCCAGGGCTTGACTACAGTTAGCAACTCCACGAACAAAGCCCGAATTCCAATGCCAGGGTTCTTCAACACCTGTTTCTGCAGATTTGCGAGGAATTCTGCTGTACGAACGCAATCAGATCGTCTGCTAGGGATCTTTCTTCTTGCTACATCCTCGTAGTCACCATTGCAAGTCTCTAGTTCATGCCTGATTGTTTTTACTGTATTCAGGGAGCATTGGGCAGCAGTCGTAATATCCTTATTTTGATGGCGGGCACGAATCATCATGATACAAGTTATTCTCTTCCATGATTCAGGTGGGTTCCAGCTATCCATCCTTTCTGACATCTTGTATATGAATGAAGAAGGGTCCAAACTTTTAAATGAAGAGAAGTGTGTGTTAATACATGTAACTTACGGAAAAATATAATTAATTATAAATATGTCAAATTTATCCCGAACACCCTGTATATGTAGAAAATATATATATATATATATATATATATATATATATATATATATATATATATATACACAAAAGTGCCCGCGGACTGCCACTGACTTAAAGTACGTATAGGTACATATATACCATGAACTTAAAGTACAAATCGAACATACTATATACACCCTTTTTTATATACTCTGTTCTACATCTGTTAATTACTTAGTAACATTACTTACCTTAATTTAATTAGTCCCTCATAACGATTAGATTGTTATGAGGGAAATCGTTTTGATGTCCCTCATAACAATCTAATCGTTATGAGGGACTTTGTGATGATGCCTTTGTCATTTTGCCTTTGTCAATAATCGATTGACAAAGGCAAAATGATGTACATTTTCTTGGTCGTAACATGGACAGATTTAATTTAAACAAAAATTTGTTGGATATCTGTTCACAACATAGACTTATATCTTGATGACGGTGTTCCTCATTTCACACGTTCATAGAAAAAGTAACTTTCGTGATTCTTCACCATTCAGGGATGTATTCATTCTACCTTTCATTGCTGATAGAATATCTGTAACGGTTTTTGCAGAGAAATATTTTCTGATAGGAACCACAATTATTTTACATGAAAGAAGTCTCCGGTAATGCGTTGTAAATGTACGTATGGCCCAACCATCTTGTCACCAAGGATACTGCAGCAACCAAGTAATGTAAAAAATGTTGAAAAATACTTTATATTTTGCTGTGCATTTGATCGGGAGAAAAAAAAACATCACTGCTTTGTCTGTGGAATCAAATGTTGTTTTCAAGTTGCTTGTTTAAACAATCTGCAGCATTTCAACTACTTCTTTGATATCTCAATGTGGTAAATACAATAAATCAGTTCACAACTTTCATACTTAGATTACATTGAACTTTACATTTTACATTATATTTTCCTGATAATGTACATTTTTTTTTCACTGGACGTTAACGGGTTGACAGGATATTTGAAAAAAAAGTGTCATTGGAGAAATCCCGCGCACGCGTGCACACACACACACACACACACACACACACACACACACACACACACACACACACACACACACACACACACACACACACACACACACACACACACACACACACACACACACACACACCAATGCATATCTCTATCTATTTGCAAATAATGGTTCTAGGAAAATTCACCGTAAACATTTTTGGCCAGGGTCGGTCAGATGAGTGTCGATATTTTGACCGTATAGAAAAAACACGATTCACGATTGTTATCTGATTGATATACGATCAGTAGCTACAACATGCCGGCTCGGGCGTCGCCCGGATCAACAATGTCCACGATATCAAGCTAGCGATTCATTATCATACTCATTACCTGGTGGTGATATCTGTTTCAATTCATTAGTCAGTTCCCCAATGCTATCTAAATCTACTTGTTTTTCATATAACTCACTACAGTATCTTGTCCATCGCTGTACAGTTTTATCTTTATTCATCAATACTTTGCCTTTTTCGTCTTTAACTGTGGTCTATTTTGGTTGCCACCTACTATTAATGGTTCTAATCATTTAGTACATCTCCCTACTTTTATGCTCTCCATAGTGTTACACATCATCATATCGTGGTCAACAGCAAATTCTAACATTTTATGACCTTGTTCATTTCTTTCTCCGAACTCATCTTTTGCCATGACTCTTTCCCAACCATCATTATATATTCCGAGTATGGCATTCCAATCTCCTTCAATAATTAGTACATCTTGCTTTGGTATTGTCTCTGTCAGATTTTTGTATATTGCTTTTATGCTATTAATCATAGAAGAAAGATTTCAAGCAAAACCATTTAATATATCAATAGTCCATATATAGTCAATATCCTCATCTGTTCTGTCAGATATGGGTGCACATATATGGACTATTGATATATTAAATGGTTTTGCTTGAAATTTTTCTGCTATGATTCGTTCGTTCACTGGTTTGTAGCCAGAGAGTGCATTTCTAGCTTTTTTCATAAGAAGGAAACCAACTCCTGCTCCATGCTTGGTGTCATGCCATGACCATATGACTTCGCATATAGTTATCTCTCCTGATGATATCCATCGCAACTCCGCCAGTATATCACACCGATATCTCTTCATTTCTTCGAGAAGTAATTCTAGTTTTCCTGCCATCCAAAGTGTCCGTACATTCCATGTTCCTACTGATAATAGTTCGAATAGTTTCAACTTCTGTTTCCTTTCGGTGTCCCACTTTTCGATCCAATCCTCGAAAGGAAACGGAACTGCTTGGTATCGCGAACCTTGTTGATCCGGAAGACGTCCCAGCCGGCAGGTTGTCCATCTATACGATTCTGTTGATCATACAGACATCAGATAACAATCGTGTTTTTTTATTTACAGTCAGGACATCAACACTCATCTGACCAACCCCTCCTCCTTTATCCAGGCTTGGGACTGACATGAGACCCCTAAGGATTCCATGGCGGTTTTTTCTGCTGAATAATCTGCTGTAAGTTAATTCTGATTTGCTTCCTGGCAAATCAGAATTAACTTACAGCAGCTTATTCAGTGCCATAAAGGGCTTACTTTCATCATTAGATCCTGAAACATTAATTATTGACTTCGAGAAAGCAACTATCAACGCTTTTTCTAACATCTTTACATCAACGACTATAACAGATAGTTTATTTCATATGGCACAAAATCTTTATCGCAAAATTGTTGCCATTGGTTTGAAGTTATGCTATCTAACATATGCTGAATTCGACACGAAAATTAAATGCTTCACAGTATTAGTATTTCTTCCAATGAGCGATGTTACTGATTAATTTGTTGAATTGACGATCCACAGCAAAAAGTTAATTATTAACCAGGATCTCCTTTAATTTGCACAATTTTTAAATGATTTCATTATGTTATATATCACTGACATTCACCTTAATAAAGACTTGTCTTTGTAATGATTTTATAATACCCTTTATCATCCATTGATTATTTACAAAAATTGATGAAAATTTCTTTAAATTCTATTGAGAATTTAAAGGTATAAAGGTCAGTAGAAATCAGCTTGAAGACACTGCTTCATGCCGGTTTCTAAGACTATTGTGATCACCTACGTTTTAATTCCACATAGCACCTTCTTAACGAATCTTTCTCATTCCTACGTAATCTCACAAAACTTACATTACTCTCATAAAACTATTGCTTTTTATTTCGTTATAGTGTGGTAAATTGCGTTATCATCGTCACATGCTCTCTAAAACATTTTTCGCAAGAATTTCAGAAGAAAGAAGCAGAGTTCCTTATTCTCAAATAATGTTTAATCTGATCTATAGTACCATAATTGCAATCTTCCCTAAGGATCACCCATTTTCGACTTATGAAACTAATTTGACTAACCATTTCCTATACATCACCGTTTATGTCTGTAGTGTCCTCAATATTTCCTGAATGAGACTGCATTTAAAAATGGCCTTCTGTCACAAGTAATAATACCCAGCTAGTAACCAGGTATTCATAGAGACAGGGTCAAAAGACGCTTATTTGTAACCTCTATTGAAGACAATGTATGTAAACCTTATCTTCCGATCATTATTATTATTATTATTTGACACCTCCAAGGAGTCCATAGACTTATCGAGGGAGGGCACCTGCTCTACAACTCTGTCTCCACCACTCAATCCAATCCACCGACCACAACTACAACAACGCCATCTGACGCCAACCACCACCATTAATATTTCCACAGCCAATCACAAACATCCATGCGCAAGGCGGGATTCGAACCCGCAGCCTTTTTGCTGGAGAGCGGATATACGCTAACCATTCAGCCAGCCAGGCTTGCATATCATGCGAGCATAAACACAAGACACAATGTATCTTGTAAGAGAATAGCATTTTAAATGGTGAGGATTAACTAAAATAATAAAACAACTAAAGTTATGTTTAACTTTGGAGCTATGCAAAACAAGCAAATTTTATCAACATGCTGAAATTTGGAGCTGTAATTAGACGTGAAATTACCTTTGTGTGTGTGTGTGTGTGTGTGTGTGTGTGTGTGTGTGTGTGTGTGTGTGTGTGTGTGTGTGTGTGTGTGTGTGTGTGTGTGTGTGTGTGTGTGTGTGTGTGTGTGTGTGTGTGTGTGTGTGTGTGTGTGTGTGTGTAAAATATCAACCAGTTTTCAAGTAATTTCCTGTATGTTCTATTGTTGCCAGTAAAAGTTGGTAGCTATTTTTAATCAAAAATAAAAATACGCATACGAATGGCTCTTCAAAGAGAAACTTACGAACTTAGAAACTTATGCACTGAGACTCGGAAAACATTCAAATCCAATGCATCTGATTTTTCATTGAAGCAGAATAAATTAACGATATTCATGAAAAGAGGAAGAAAAACTAAATCATTCCCAGTTATGTAGAAAGCTGTTACAAATGTACTCATAGTAGAAAGACATTTCATGTGGTTTCCCAGTAGCAGAAAAGAGAGCAGATAATTGGGGAAAAATTAAGCATAAAAACGACAAATATTCTGAAGTACAAAAAACATCCATTTCTAATAAATAATACAATGCAGAAAATATTCCAAGTAATTCTACCTGTTCCAGATATTTATTTGGTGTTGATACGCTTAAACAACCACACAGAAATAAGATTCATGCAATATATATGCACTCTACCATAGTGATCCATACGATGTGATGTGGATCACTATTGGAGAACTAGAACCAAACCTCCAGTAATGGGGAAGATACAGGTTTTATATCATTAATATTGAGTGAAAAGTATAAGATAGATAAGCCAGACACTCCGCTAGAGAAACAAAACACAACTTTTTTTCACGGCACTTCAGATCTCCAATGTTTGTTGTGAAGAACATGTAAGCAAGAAGTTTTTTTTTTTTTTTTTTTTTTGTGAATGTGAAGGTGGACCTACTATAGAATTTTTGAATTCAATAGTAGGTCATTAAGAAACGACATTTCTTCTTTAGTGAAACTGATATCTCTAGACAACTGTTTTCTGCCTTTCCAACGTTCAAATAAAAATAATGCATTATAAAAAAATTACACTCTTTAGTATCCGATTGCCGTCGCAGTTTAACTGATAAGACTTAGGTTCCAGAGGACGAGAAATGTTTTTAAAATACCTTTACAACAGAAACTGGGTTAATCGGTTCCATGACAGTGGCGGCTGGAATGAATACGAGGAATATTTCATCCAGAAAGCCAATAAAACTGTCCGAATGCCAGGAATTAACAGGCATAAGCATTAGCCACAGCATGAGTTGCTTCGGTCGAAATTCTGACAAAAGCATCACCTTATTGTTCCAAATGGTAAAGGATTTGTACTGATTATTGGGGTTTACAGGAGAAAGAGAGAAAATAAGTCGTTTCTTCAAAGTTAATCTTCGAAATGCGATAGCGAAATGCACCACTGAACTATAAATATGTTACTGTCATCTTCTTATTTGCTATGTAATTTAGACGAGAAATACATTTCCGCGTTTATTACTAGCTTGCATGACATTATTAATTTTAAATCCAAGCACATAACACTAAGAAACTACAAAACATTTTATTTCTCATGATTTCGATTAATGTAAAGCTGCAGTTTCCTTGAAATATTAGCGGTTATATTTTGAAAAGTGAATAGAGAAATTCCATACCTGTGAGTTTGCCTTAAAAAGCAAATAGTAAGCATTTTGTAACATTCCGTCATGTCGCGTGTAATTTCTCATGGGTAATACGAATTTTTATATTCGCAAAAATATATCCTGTCAATTTGTCCAGAAGGCAAAAGGTATCAGAGAAATGGCCTACAGAGGATATGCAGTTCTTGTGCATTTATGAAAGGCACGAGGAAGAATGAGTTTGGGAGAGGTAAGGAAAGGAATTTAATGTCCACATTGATTTAATCTTTTTCTAAGAAGAATATTTTCTTTGGGAGGTATTTCAATAAGTTTTGTCAGAAATGTCAGAATTAATATATTGGATAACCTGTCGAAGGTTAGAAGAAAAAATAAATTTATTTATATAAATCATAAACATACATATTTAAAAGTTGGATTAGAAATAAGATTTGCTTATAAAACAAAATAAATAAATCATTAAATAAAATAGAAACACTGTTTTCTTACAGTCTTCTTACACACGCACACAGAAATATATATAAGTGATATATCATTTCTGTATGTGTTGACTGATCAATTTCCAACGCATGGAAGTATCTCAAAGGTTTCGCACATTATACGTCTGTTTATAAACCAAAGATTAAGTATATTTACATGCCATCAGTATAATATGTTCTGCACTACCACTGCTACTCAATCAGTTGGCAATTATTGTATTTGTCTTCAACCTTTTTTATGTTTGATATGTTGAATTACTTCAGGAGAAAAAACTTCATCAATGGTGACAAGGAGTTTCTCTTATAATGGTTCGTTCATGGCAAGGAAAGGGATGATGTCTGGGAAAACTCATTTCAGAACATTACTGGGAGTGGAAACCCATACTCATTACACATTTTCAGAATTGCCAGACCTTTTTTAGTTCAAAATGAATTTTCGGTTCAAAACTATGTCAGAGTTTCCCTTGCAGTCTTTTCTTGAGTCAAACCTTCAAATTTTGATGACGACAATATTTTGGACGAGGAGAGATTGAATGTCTTCACTGTGACGACTGTCTTTTCAGTTCAGATATCAAATTCTCGCATCCATGTTCCAATCCCTACAAATTTCATGTAAATGATTAAAATTGAATTAGCGTTTCTTCATGTAAGGTGAAAGGCCCGTAAATGAGTCCGATTTTAGTTAAGGTGATCTTCCATTTAAAATCTTACTTCGTGAAACAATACATCCAGAAAATGAGCACATGACGTTTCCACTCAGAAGTTTGCTTACAATAGATGTGAAGGTGGATATTATTAGGTCATCCCACTACGAAATTGTACATCGAGTTTTGTATTTCTGCCAGGAAATTTCGCTGATAATTTACTGGATTTTCGTTTAGATATTTACCAGTGATTTCTTCTACTTCTCTAGAACATTCTCAAGTCTCTGTCCTTTCAGCTGCACTTTTATTTCGATAAACAAAACGTCAAAGGAAAATCAGGCCAGTAAAGCACGCAGGCGATGGGGAGCATGTAGTGAGTGGCTAAAAGCTATTGTACAGATAACGCCATGTACTGCAGGAAATGATCATAGTGAAGTAACTGGTTTTAAATGTACCACTACTCTAGACTAATCCGCAGATATCTAAACCTTAAACATCTAATTAATGATGAAGATTTAGAATCCATCTCGTAGGTGCATAACGGGGTATCATAACGGGGCACCATGCGTTGTATACCTTCTTCGTAGAAGGTTGCCGCCTGTGACTCAAACCACGTATTGACTTCTTCTTTGACCTCGTCATCCTCTTGAAACCGCTGACCACCAGGAAAGATTTCAGATATTTGAACAGGTAAAAGTCGCTTGGCGCGAGGTCAGCACTATATGGGGGATGATGGAATTGTTCCCAGACGAAGGTGGAGAGACGTTGTCGTGTCACTGATTGAATTAAATCACTCATTGCATGTTCTCCATAAACCTTAATAATTTGCCGATGAATTTCAGCTGCTTTAACGTTCCTCGCATTGAAGAAACGAATAACTGAACATAATTTCACATGTGGCGGGCGAATTGATTTTCTTAGACATTATAAACACACACCAAGACGCATACGCACTGCGAGAATGTCTGAAAATGGCTGCCAATGCCTTGCTAACGAATCAACAAATTCAGCCGCATGCGCACCATTGCGTTTGCAGCGCTGCAGTGAAAATATTTAAAATTGGAACTTACTTTCTGGACGTCCATCGTACATTGGCGATATTAGTGATGTATAAGTTACCTAACATAACAATACACGACGACTACCAGCAAAAAATCGTACAGGCTAAGCACACATTTGGTGCCAGTTTAGGAACTTGTGAGCATGTCGTATAGATGAAAACTTTTTACAAATCCATTATCCCCTCATCTGGTAAGTACTGTTCTCACATTTAGGGTATAACAACTCTAAATCAACTTGTTATTATCCAGAAAAAGGAATACCCTCTTATAAACTACAACCACTATCTTACAGACCACCTGGTTATACAGAGGCATTCATTGAACACGTTTCACAGAACTGAAAGTCATTATTTTCCCAGTTTACTTTAAATCTATAAACACACATTCTGTAACTGATTAATATCAATCTACAATCGAACTGCAAACCTTACCTATCTGGAAGAGGATTCCTGATTCAAATGACCTAAATATCTCATAATTGGAAATAACAGGCTAAGTAATTTGGTTATATATAAACCTAATGGATGTAATGATTGTGCGGATAATCTTATCTACAGAGGTCAACAATATCTGCCAATAGGTGTGTTCTTTGATCGATTTGAAAACTCCGCACAAGGAAAAAATAATAAAGTTTTCAGGAAGCAGTTTAGTAGGTAGTTGGGAATTATAATGGAAACAGCTAAGACTTCGATGAAGCCAGCATATTCTATCCTGTTAATTGGGTATATTCTCTTTTCTCTGGTGTAAATTCTGCGATATGTTTTATTTTATTTCTTATTTTATCTTGATGTTAAATTCAATCATAATTTTTTAGCAATAAGATATTTCGGAATATCTTTTAAAATCAATATTGTGAGTAAACTTAAAACGACGATTGTTACAGTCAGAGGAAATATAAAACAGGTGATGACTGTTGTTGGAAAACATCTTACGTTCTTCTTTTTTTGGTTTACTTATCTTAGTACAAGGTCGCACAATTTTTCTCATTTTGCTTTGCATCGAGAAGAACATTTCACCATCAGATTATTATACTGATTGATTATTATATTTAAAAATCAAAAATATGTGTGCAGCAAATACCCCTGGGTCTATGAACAAAGGATTTACCAGATGTTATTTGGCGATATTCTGCAGTTCAAATTTTATTTAGTATGAAATCTTACATACCTGACATGAGAAATGCTTTCGTGTGTTTATTAAAAAGTTAATACCCGGAAAAACTTTAGCGCTTCTTCGTTATACACATTACATAACCGATATTGAATATAAGTTTGGAGGATATCACAATGCCATAATGGATAGAACTTAATCCTGACACGCTTTCATAAATTACGAAAAGTAGAAAGCTCGAACAAGCTGTTTTTGTTTTTGCATTATCATAAGAAGCGAGACTAGAAAACATTAGGCACATAGGAAATTACTTAGCTGGTATAGAGGAAACATTATCTGTGCAATAAATATAGTTCCTGTCGGATTAGTATGAATAAAAAGAATGCGATGCCAGAAAGGATACTTACAGAGAATTAATGTGAACAGACAAAACAAAGAAGAGAAAGATAAACCTCGAAGAGTGGCATTCCTAAAGGTTTACCAAGAAAAACAAAAATTCTCCATTACACCAAGCCAGATATTTCTCAATTCCTGTTGACCTTTTGGAGAGTCTAAGGCTATTTGTTAATAACGAATCCATATTTCCAAGAATAGAATACGAAGATATTTTTATGGCTTGATTTTTCTTGAATTTGGTTAGACTGCACTTGCTAATTATTCTATTTGGAAATTTATTCCAGCTATTTAGAACTTTTGTGATGAAACTATATGTCTATACTACATATTATTTCTTTGTTTGTTTCATATGAAACTTTTGGTTTCTATATATGTTTACTTCCATTAAAATAATAAAAAAAACCTTCCTGTCTACTCTTTAATTTATTCAAAACGTTTATCTTTGAGTTTCTTATTCGGCTAAGAAATAATGTGGTATTCAATATCCACTTCATTTTGAATAATTTTACTACGCCGAAGTGAAGCCATTGGCTCGTATTTCAGTAATTGTATTTGTGCACTTTTTTGGTAACTCGTATAGAAAAGATATAAGTTCTGACCATTTATTTATAAACGGGATGGTAATGTCTAGCAATGCTGTAGCCAATGAAGTTCTAACTGAGGCTCGGCTATTGCTGTTACCCTCCTACCATGATCAGAGCTTTAATAGCTTAATAACACCTTATCCCTACATTATTATCTACAGATAACGGGGAATATGAAAAGCATTCTTGCTTCGCCCCTTTAAGCTAGTCCTTATAAGGGCTATAAGGATAAGGATTTCGTATCCAAACACAAGTAGTACAGTAGTAAGTAAGTAGTGCAACATGATTTACAACAAATTAGGATACATTACAATGAGATTAGCTTAGATTTGGGTGGTGAATTATACAGGGAATAATAATTAAATATGAAAAAAAGGAAACTATACATAACTTATATACAATAAACATGGTCAGATATCCCTCCAGTATCTTTCCCAATCACCTGCTCTTTCTGTGCAGGATATAAGGTCCTCTTTTGCACAAGGCGATGGAAGAAAGGGAAAAGAAAGAAGGTGTTCCATGGACTGGGGTGTCCCACACTCACAATTGTCTGAGCCAGTGAGGTAGCCCCATGATGAGACCTCAAAAAATTCCGAAACCGGTTGGAAGCTTGGGTGATGAATGGCAATACTGTAGCCTGTGAAGTTTTAACTAAGGCTAGGCTGTTGTTTTCACCCAGGCCTGCGTGGTGGGGTAATGAATGGCAATGCTGTAGCCTGTGAAGTTACCCTTCCAAATTAGCAAATGAGTGGCTCTGCTCGGTGGTTGGGGAGCCTAATACGGTGTAGAGACAATTTTTGGGATCCAGGGGATTTTACCAGTTCTTGGAAAGGTATCCCCGCACTTAAACAAAGGGAAACCGGTCTGGGTGGTGACCTTCTCTCATAATGTAGAACAGTAATACATCTCCTAGGAGCTGTGTTTTACATTATGGGAAAATACTAGGAACAGTTATCGGAGCTTACTCCACCTTTACTACGAGTCACCCTAGCATTGCACTATCAGGTGTTGGCTTACGCTTGGACTCGCCGATCTTTACATAGTTTTCTATATTCGGCATGAAACTCTCAGATTAGATTTTCTATCTTTGAGTTTCTTATTCGGCTAAGAAATAATGTGGTATTCAATATCCACTTAATTTTGAACGTGTTATATTTCTTGATCACATTCGCATAAAAACGCATTGCTTCTAATTAATGCAAGTCACATATCTCTACACATCCATCGTAATCATAATTTCATGTACTACCTTTTTGATACTGTTGTGGCTTTTTAAAGACAGTTAATCTCTAGCCTTTAACCGTTTCTTTTTTTTTTAAATGTATAGCTTATATGGTATTTATAGAACTATTAAAATAGACAAACTTCATCTTCTATTAGAGAAAATATACAGAATAATAGTTTTATCCGAAGGTAGGTATGAAGTAGTGTTGATCCTAATTCTAGCACATTTGCAAAATGTTAAACGTCAGAATGAAACAGCATCATAACATTTATGATCTACGGAAAACTCGAACGAACATGCAAATAACGCAAATTACTATATGAGAACGAAAAAGAAGATAAACAGAGACAAATAATGAATTTTCAGCATACATTTTGTCATATAACCTAATAAAAATATGCATCTTTGCATTAATTATAATCAATTTTTTCATTAAAAAAGAAAGAAGCATTTAAAAAAAAATAGGTTATAATTAATTATTTACAAAAAGTATGCTGCCTTTGAATTAAAGTAGTAAATATCTGTAAAGAGTCAATTGTCAACAGAATCTTCAAGAAAATTTCTTTTTTTTTCCCATTAATAGTGAGTATCGGAACACTTAATGACTTACTGCTTCTGTCCCTCTCATACAATATATATATATATATAGCATTAAGATATACATCATTGTCGGATCAACTTACACAGATATGTATTAAACAAAAAATATATCACTTGGTATTAGCGCATACTGCATTACTACCCAAAGTCATGGAACATACCTTCTTCGAAAGGAAATACTGTATTTAAAATAATATGCAATATGCAGATTTTGTTGCGTATTAATTTGAGATTAGCAGTTCTTTCGGAAATCAATAAATTCGATCTTCTTTGCAACAATCAAGGGATTTTACGGTATTTCCAGAGAGATAACAGTTGGACGTTATTTTAGAAAACCTTCTGAAGAAATGAAAGTTTACAGTTAAGAATTTAGAGAAATGAATAATATAATTAGATATAATATTATATATAATTATAGTCAAAAAGTAAGATACAAATTATAGAAGAAGTAATAGATAACAAAATATGAAAAGTTTAATAATTATCTCGCATTTCGAAAAAAAAAATAATGTTGCTAGATGAAAATAGACGAGATATCAAAGATAAAAAAACGCATAGTAGAAACGGAGAGAGAAGTATTTTTCAGGATTGTATAACATCATAGCACTGTCGAAAATTCTGTGACATGGGAATGAGTAAAGAAGAAAGAAAAAGAACGTACACCGGAAATCCAAAATTTGGAAATTGAACAAGCATTGAAAGATTTGGAATGTATAAAATGTCGTGAGATAATGGAATTACAAGCCTCTTTTTGATGACGAAATAATTTAGATCGGCCAAGTTTCTGTTTTGGCATATATGATGTGCTAGGGAGAGGGAGAGTTCTATTTTTAATTTGTAGTCTCCAAAATCCGAGACAACAATTCTGGTTAAGAAATCGTTGTAGAAATCGCTGATATGAGCAAATCAAATTAACGAAAGCTAATAAATATTCCTTTACTCGTAAACACCGTTCTGTCATTATGTGCCCAAATTCATTGAACACTTTTGAAATCGTATTAGTATTTCCACGCTTGCTGGTTTGTCAGGTCGCTCCATAACACTATTTTAAAATTGTATCGTGAGAAGCAACTTAGCAGGGAAATCGAAGTAGTCGAAATGCGTCACTTGTTCAAAACATTGTGAACCTTTTTAACTAACCAAATTTGGATTCTTGACTAGTTTTAACCTAAAATTTTAATAAACTGTTTCTGTCGGGCTGTCTATATTGAACAGAGACCTGATAGAGCAAATTACATATTGCGATATAAAGACACCCTTAATTAGTCTACTTAAGTATATATGCGTACATGTTCGACGTACTGCTGCAAAGATAATTGGCCATAACCTTAGTCGTAAAGCCTGCGAACAGCGCACTTTATGCTATAATAGCCTAATTAAGGGTGTCTTTATATCACAAACAGTCGACTATTTTATGCGCTCGCCTCTCTCTATGACATTTCGTAGTAAATTGCTAAAAAAGATGATTCGCTTCTTATTCTACATAGACAGCCCGACAGAAACAGTTTATTAAAATTTTAGGTTAAAACTAGTCAAGAATCCAAATTTGGTTAGTTAAAAAGGTTCACAATGTTTTGAATAAGTGACATATCAAACACAACACAGTGTGTGTGTGTGTGTGTGTGTGTGTGTGTGTGTGTGTGTGTGTGTGTGTGTGTGTGTGTGTGTGTGTGTGTGTGTGTGTGTGTGTGTGTGTGTGTGTGTGTGTGTGTGTGTGTGTGTGTGTGTGTGTGTGTCGCCTTCTTTAATTCGCCCTGTAAATATAATGCATGAAAAATCTATATTCGGTTTTATTATTTAGAAAATCTGATTATAGTAGCTAAGTTTTGAAGCGCAAGTCTTCTCACACGAATAAACAAAAAAGAAAAAAATAATAATTTTGTAAACCAGAAGAAGCAGAATCATTTCATAATACGCTTAATGATATTGCATTGATTAAGAGAGAAGTTGTGCTGCTTAACAACTGAGTGTTTTTTTTTATCAAATAAGTAATATATATAAGTATATACATTTAATATTATTCATTCGTACCAGATTTATTACTGTTATATTTTATCTGTTTTACTCTCAAATATTAGCGATAAACGATAAACAATTACAAATTCCAAAACTGTAAAAAAATCTAATCCAAGATATGAAAAATATGTGAAAAATGAAAAATCTGCAGACGTACACCGCCCGCTGGATGATATTCAAACGACTTGAAGTAAACTGAATTGAGATAAAATACAGCAATCGAAATCGAAATCGAATAAATTCGTGAAACCAGAGATGACAAAAGATGATTCGATAATTGCATAATTTCGCCAATGCCACTTACAAAGAGAAGCACATATGAGAAATACGTGTATTGAAAAATGTGCTTAACAAAAAGGATACACAAAAATATATGAATCTCAAATTTAAATAAGTTAATAATATGAAGATATAATTATTGGTTTATATGTGAGTGAAATATAACAAACCATCAGTCCCTTCGATTTTTTTTTTTAGAATTTTGTCACCATCTTCTTCTTTTTCTTCTCCTCTGTCCTCAAAATGGTTTCAGTCTCTGAATATATTTCTCCATTTCCCGATGCATTTAAAGATTTTATTTGAATAATGAAAGAAATTCATCTTCTAGGAAATAATGCAGAAACCATATTTGAAAACGTTTTTTTTTCTTTCATTATTTACGTAAGCAAATTCGAAAACACTAGCTTTTTTCGGTTTCGCATTCTTTGGGTTTTGTACAGAAAAATACGTGGCGGTGTTTATTCAAAGCCAACTTTTAAAGAAACTGAATATAATTTTGCAATAACTTAAAAAAAGTTGAATAAGATTTTTTTTTCCAAATAACAATAATAAACAACTAAAGAAATATATGCAAATCAGATTTCAAAAATTCAGACTTGGAATTTCGTTTTGACAGTATTCCTTTCCATAAAGTTCAGTTTCCGTTGCAGAGATTTAATCACTCAGATTAATAATTTACTCTTGTAGATTATAATAGGTTCTTTGGTGAGACGACTTCAGTGTCTAAAAAAGTAGTAGTAGCCAAGGTGTAGGCATATTTTTGGAAACACAATTTTACAACACCTTATTGATAATTTAAGCAGAAGTTGGTTGATAGGCAAAAGAGAGGCGATATGATAGAAAAATAAAATTTAATTGAAGGGTTTTAGAGAAATAATAAAGGGAATTTGTTTCAGCACTTGTCATATTCGTAAACAGCGGAAGTTTGTTTTGAAAGAAACAAACAAAAAAAAGATTTCCTTATATTCGTATTAGTACTGGTTTCCGTTTTCAACATATTCTATTAGTCTTTCTTCTTTATTTGCAATTGTAATTGTAATTGCCGGTCTAGTTGGCTGAGTGGTTAGTGTGTCCGATCTGCAGCCATATTGCTGCGGGCTCGAATCCCGTCGTGGGCATGGATGTTTGTGATTGTTTGTGAAAATACTAGTGGTCGGTGGTAGATGGCATTGGTGTAGTGATGAAATAGTTGCGATTGGTGGAAACGGAGAGGTGTAGAGTAGGTTCCCTCCCTCGATGAGTCTTTGGACTCCCCGGAGGAGTTTAGTAATAATAATGATAATAATATATTCTCTAGTTGTAAATTTGCGCTATATCATGAGAGAAGTCTTCAATTTCTTTACAGTAAGTAACTGTTTGTATGTAGATTCGGATAACTCTAGGTACATCTCTTTTTTCTGATCTAGACAATCATTGCTAATTGATCAGATGCAGCAAAAAATCTAAGATAACAGTTCTGTAATATATTTTTTTTCTTCATAACAAACCGACTCTACCTATTATTTCCTTATCCTGTTCTACTCAATATCAGTTCTACTCAATATTCAATATCCTCTTTAATATACCCTATCTTGCAAATCCAGAAAGATCACATTTTAGTCGCATTAACTGTACTGTTCTTTTGGGGGACGCTGTAACTTCTAGAGAGCGTGTCCCCTGGGTGACCGATATGGGAACTCAGGATATATGGTGGGTGGTCCGAATATATTGAGTAAGGACTTCCGGACCAACAGGGCTATAAGGGGCAATGTCTCCTCTAAAATCTACTATTTCCCCTTCAGTATAGCTTAGTCCTCCTATGGGATTAAATGTGGAAGAAAGCTAGTTCAGAAGCCTTAACGCAGCAGCCTTACCACTGGACTATCCATCTCTTGGAGTCACTTGACATGGAGAACATTAATGTATTTTTAAACCAATAGAGAAAGGTAATCGAAATGAATCTATGGAAAACGACCTTGGAATGGAAAAGGTAAAACCAAAATGGAAACGATGAAATATAATACATATAGCAAACTGGAACGTAAGAGGAACAGCATATAAAGAAATAGAATGAGACCAAATATTACATGAAAGAAATTTTCAAGTATTTTGAAAGCAGTAATCACTGAAACAAAATTGAAATTAAAGGAACCATGAGAACTGAAAAATTGAACTAAATGTATAGTGGAGTTGACAGAGACCAACGATCATAAGCAGGTGTTATAATTTGGATTCAAAATTCCCTTTCAAAACAGTTAAATATTATAAATTATGGAATAAACGAACAATAGAAGCTAGAATAAAAATAGATAGAGATTATTTAACAATAATTGGTTTATATGCCCCAAAAGAAGGAAGAGGAGATGATAATATTAAATTTTATAATGAGTTGCAAAATATATATAATAAAATTAATAAAAATGATTATGTAATATTAGCAGAAGACTTAAAATAAAGAATTGAAAACAGAAAAATTAATAATAATATAGGAATATATGGAGAACATACTCTAAACAGGAATGGTAAAAAAATTGATCGACTTTGTAGTTTATAATCTTTTTCTTCTTCTTCTTCTTCTTCTTCAACCTTCTGGTTCTGTCCACTGCTAGACGAAGGTCTCCTCTCCGCCATGATTTTCCAGATCACTCGGTTTTCTGCTTCTCCCATCCATCTCACTCCTGCAATTTGTTCCAGTTCATCTCTCCACCTTCTTCTCGATCTTCCTCTTTGTCTTGTTCCATCCATTGGTCTCCACGCTGTTGTTTTTCTAGTCCATCATCCGTCACTGCATCTGGCAATATGGCCATCCCATCTCCACTTAGCCTGTTTAATGTATTTTACAATATCAATGACACCTGTTTGAGATCATATCCAGATATTTGTCTTCCTATCTCTTAATGTTATTTTTAGCATACTTCTTTCCATGCGATGTTGCGTTGTTCTCAGCTTTTTGTTCAGTGCTTCTATTAAAGTCCATGTTTCTCCTCCATATGTTAGGACAGGAAGTATGCACTGGTAGAAAGCTTTCCTTTTTAGACTCGTAGGGATGTCACTTCTGAATATGGCTCTCATTTTCCCATAAGTCATCCATCCACGGTGAATTCTTCGTTCAATCTCTTTTTTTAGCACTCCTCAAAGGATAACAATTGCCCCAAATATACATATGAAGTAACTTGTTCTATTTCATGCTTTTCAACTTTGATAGTTGTATGGTTTATGTATTTATTCATCATTATTTTTGTTTTTTCTCTATTTATTTTTAATGTAATTTCTCTGAAACTTCGTTTAACTGATTTAGCCTTTCTTCTAGATCTTCAAGATTATCTGCTATCAGGACAATATCATCTGCAAATTTCAGATGATGCAGCCTTTCTCCATTTATGTTTATTCCTTTTGTTTCCCAATCAAGGCTTCTAAAGACTTCCTGTAGTGCAGATGTAAATAATTTGGAAGATACGGTCGCCTTGCCGGATGCTTTTTGTATTGGGAACTTTTCACTGTTTTTATATAATTTAATTACAGAAGTTGCATTATTGTAAATATGTTTTAGTGTTTCAATATATGGTTTCTGTTCCCTGGGTTTCAAGTTCTTTTAGTGTTGCAGATGTTTTAACTGAATCAAATGCTTTTTTCATAGTCTATAGGCATAACGGTTTATTGTATTCAATTGATTTTTCAATGAGCTGTCTTAATGTGTGAATATGGTCCAAAGTATTGTAATTCTTCCTAAATCTAGCTTGTTCACAGGATTGCATTCCCTCTAGTTTAGATTTTTTCTATTATTTATAATTTTTGTTAAAACTTTATATATGGTGGGGAGTAGGCTTATAGGTCTGTAGTTTTTAATTTCTTCCTTATTGCCCTTTTTAAAAATTAATATTAGAAGTGAATTGTTCCACTTTTTCGGAATTTTTCTCTGTTTTAGGCATTTATTGAAGAGTTTACTCAACTGTTTGATGACAAGGCTTCCTCCCAGTTTTAAGAAGTCTACCATAATTCCATCTTCTTCTGGGGCCTTTCCATTCTTCATTTCCCGCAGTGCCATTTCCACTTCACCTTGTAAGATCTCAGGGGCATCATGTTCTTCCTCATTTGAGTAATCCATAGATGATTCTTGGATATCCCGGTCTTTGTTTTCATAGAGTTCAGTATAAAATTCCTGAATTCTGTTGATTATTGCATCTCTATTTTTTATCAGTTCACCATTTTTTCCTCTTACAGCAGCTATTTCCTTTGTTCCAACTGATAATGTTCGTCTTAGGACCTTCATATTACTATTGTTTTCTATTGTTTCTTTAATTTTCCTAGTATTATACGATATAAGTTCATGTTTCATCCTTTTACGTATAGTTTTACAAATTTCCGTATATTCTATTTTATTGATGTCATTCAAATTTCATTTCAAATCTCTTCTTTTTTTCATCAGATCTAAGGTTTCCTATCTTAGTTTTTCCTCTCCTTGGTGCCTTTTTGCACCTCCTATTTGTAGTGCACAATTCAAGATAGATTTTGTTAATATTTCATTAGCATTATCGATGGTTGTAGCTGTGTTTAACTTTTTTAGTTCATTTTTGACTGATTCTCTATAACAGCTTTTATTGTGATAGAGATTTTGTAGATTCACTAAATTGGACTTTTTTTCTTATGACTTTATTCCGTTCCCATTTTTTGTTCATCCATACTTTTGCCCTTACTGGTATGTGGTGACTTCCTGTATTAAATCTATTAAGCACTTCGCTATTATTTATTATATATCTTCTGTTGGAGAGGATGAAGTCTATTTCATTGTAATTTATAATAACCTTGAAATAATGAATTCTTTCTATGAACATAAAGACGTACATAAATACATGTATGTATATTGAGGCAGCAAGAGGATGGAAATCAATATTAGATTAATTAATCTTAAATGAACTAGATCAAAGTTCTCTTTAGATGATATAGTTCACAGAGGATATGCAATAAGTAGAGGCCAGTTCCTCATTCAAATAAAATTAAGATTACCACCTAAGTGGCTACAAATAACAAGAACAAAAGAAAATTTAAAACATTTATTTATAAAAGTAGATTATTATTGCACAAATATACGGTGGCTATATGAAAAAAGGATTAACGAATATTTAGATAAAATAAAACAAAATAAAGAAACAGAAATAGAATGGCTTAATATAAAAAATGATACTAAATATAACAGCAAAAGAAAGCTTACAAAAATTCAATAAAAAGAAAAAAAAATCTGAAGATACGGGACGATACAATCAAAGAAATAATCAAAATAAAAACAAGCATATCATAAATGGTTAAGCAGTAAAGGATCAGAAGATGAAACAGAATGTAAAAGAATAAGAGCAGTCAGAAGAAGACATAGAGAATAATGGAACAAATTTGATTTTAATTTAGACATGATTTATATAAAATAAGACCCTATATGAGATTTTAAAACTTATAAGTACCGACACTAAAGAAAACATAAAATTAAACATCAAATTGAAATTAAAAGAATTTCTAAATTTCTATACATAATTGTGGACATATAAATATTTTAAAAAAGATAACTGGCAAACATTTAAATGAAAATGAAAAGGAAATAACTAAAGAATTTGAAATCAGTCTGAAAGAAACAATAAATGAAAAATCACCTGGGGAAGATAGCTTATGTTCAGAATTATATAAATATGCTGGAATAGAGTTCACTCCTATTTTTAAATAAAATGTATTCAACAAGTAATCCACCAATACAATGGAAAAGCAATTGTGAATATCTTTAAAAAAAATAGTAGTAGAGATGACCCTAAAATTATAGAGGTATAAGTATTCTAAATTCCTGTTACAAAATATATAGTAGAATGTTTAAATAACAAACTAATGAAATATCCTGAAAACTTTATTTTAGAAGAACAGAATGTATTTAGAAAAGGACGATCAGGTATAGACCCGACCTTTTGCCTAAAATTAATAATAGAGAAGAGAATAGAAGACAATACAATTTAGAAACACGTGTTACATTTATTAACTTTGAAAGGACATTTGAGAAAGTTAAAAGAAGCATTTTATTGAACATATTGAAAGAAAGACAACTACGAAATAATATTCTAAAAGCTGTCATACTTATGACAGCTTTTAGAAATATATTAAAATAATCAAATACACATAAGATTAAATTATGAGCTATCGTATACGAGAGAGATAAACTAAGGAGTCCGACAGGGATGCAACTTTCAGCAACTTTTTTTAATATTTATCTAAATTCAGCAACTTTTTTTAATATTTATCTAAATAAAATAATAATAAAATTGAATAAACATTTCCATTAAGGTATTAAGCTTTCTCCTACTGTGAACGTAAAAACCCTCTCCTTTTACTGATCACCAAATAATAATTACAAATTCTGAAAATAACTTACAGAAAGATATTTCAAATTTAAATGAGATAACCAAAAATTATGGTATGATAATATCAACAGAAAAATAAAAAACGATGGCCTTTAAAGGACAAGATCCAGTAAGAACTAAGATAGTAATAGATAACAAGATTTTAGAACAGATGAATTCAGTTAACTACCTAGGATGTATGATTGCATATGAAAATGAAAAAGATATAAATGTAAAAATTGCAAAATATTTAAAAATAACAGTTTTAATTAACTCTATGTTTAAACCTAACCTAGTTCAAAAAACCAAACAAACTAAACGTTTACAATAAATTAGCCCTATCAGTCCTATTGTATGGAAGTGAAATTTGGACAATAGAACAAAACGACAAACAAAGATTAATAACAGCGGAAATGAAGTTTATGAGATAAACTGCAAAGTATAACCTATTCGATCACAAAACAAATGAATAAAATATGAAAGAATTAAACCAGGAATCAATAATAGCAAAAATTAAAAAATATAAACATACAACAGAAAGATTACTAAAACAAAAGTAAATTACAAACCACTAGGAAAAAGAAAACCAGGACGTCCTCTTAAGATATACAACGATGAATGACTTCTAATGCCGAAATACGTCACTCTAGTTCTACAGTTTAAATAATCCATATGTTTAATTTCCAGCTGAAGCATAATCTGATTACCCTTGACACTCCTGTCATGCTTAACTGCATACTGCAGTAGTAGTTAGTCTGACCTTCAATGACAGCAATTTTATTAATATTCGATTCACTTTGGAAATATGGATATAATTCAGCTCACTGGCCAACTACAAATTAGTGAATGCCTATGGCATCACATGAGATTATCGTGATGCCATAGGCATTCAGAGCTGCCGTAACATCAAACAGATGATAGGTAGTCTGAGTGTTCACTAATTGGAGTATAATATTAGCAGAATATTTTCTTCTGTGAAAAAAGATTGAGTAATCATACTTTGTCTTTTATTTTATATAAAATATCCAATGAAATCATATAGCTTAATGGAAGTGACGTGATAGAAAAGTAGAGCAATAAATATGTTTCTAATTCATTAGAACAATAAGTAACATAATCACCACATATGAATAGGAAACTATGCTAACATACGATAGGTTGACATACTTATTTCTACTGCAATAGCTCTACTTGATTGAAAAGATGGTTTCTAAATTATCAGAATAGAATAGATATAAGGGATATTTAATTTCCTATTCAATGTATTGGCTGTAGCTTTCAGTTTCATAATGAAAAACGTTTCGCGTCCAGATGCTCTGGTCGCTCTCAAAATATTTCCTTTAGCAGATTCCCATTATCAAGAACATAAGAAAACATTATCAGCTGTGTTTCCAAAATATATGTTATTTGTTCGTATTCCGAGTGAACACGTCATAAATGGGAACCAAAATAAATAAATAAATTATCTATTATAGTTTCCAAAGATCAGATGTCATAACTATTAGAGAAATCAGAATTGCCAAACGTTTAAGATAACTGTATATCACTTGCTCTTTTCCGAAACATTATTCTACGTATTTTGTATAGAATAGAAATCCTAAATGAATTTTTATATATACTTTTATATACTTTTTATTCAAGTTTAATGATTTATTGTTTAGTTACAGCCAAATCCTATAAATGTCATCATTTGCATAATATAAGGAGTTGCGATTAACATCTCTAGTTGTGATATCAGGTTTAAGGGTGGTTTCCGTATAAATGACGAATGACAGTATAGATAGGTGCATTCTTATCTCTCACCTAGATTTGTGCCTTCTCTTAAAAAAATAAAATGAAATGAGATCCTAATAATAAAAAACACAAGATTTCTAGAAGAGTAATCATGGAAAGGAAGGAATTAATAGTGACGGCATTTAAGAGTAAACACTAATGCAAACGTTTTTATTGGCAGACAAATAATTCAATCAGCGATATGTGGTCATTTCAAAATAAGTAACTGAACGATTAAATTTATTTATGCCTACAGTCTGATAGAACGTTATGCTAAAGAAAAAGTGGAGAAATGCTTGAAATCTTTATAGAAGATAGCTAAAAAAAGAACATAGATGAAGTTGATCATGTAATTGCGATTGTAACACTGTAGATTCACCTCTAGATTCGGTAAAACTGTGGATTCAAGTATACAAAATCAAGGAAAATGTGATACATTGTAAACTATAATACAAACAAATTCTCAAGATAAAATCTTTCTCTCTCTTGTCTCTTGAGTTAAACAATGAATTACTTCCAGTGTTGCATAATTCTCGTGAATTTTCATTTTTTTTTTTTTTTTTTTTTGCTTAGTAACTCTGTTAGAGAGAGATCTCAAAGAATAATTCTAGGAAAAAAAGGAAAAAAGGAGTAATAAACATAACTTATTTTCAGCAATTATATATTTGTCTTACATGAGACTAATAATAGACGCATGTTATTTTAATAATTTTTACTATGCGACACAAATGGAGGACATTCTGTACGACACAAGAAGGAAAGAGCACAGCGTTATATGGATAAATGACGATACCAGCTACTGACAACGCTTGTCAGTAGCTGGTATCGTCATTTTCCATATTATCCCCTTGGAATGTAATATAATAGCACCTAATTTTTCAATATCACTCGGTGACATAATCGATAACACGTTGGCTTATTTTCTTCTTTGCTTAACATTGAATCAATTTCTACGAAGCATACGTTGATAAAATTCATGAAAATGTGTCACACAGAACTGACTACTTCCAGCAAACAACGATCCGTTTTCTACAGAACTCATTTTATCACACGGGAAGTATGCAGTTACTATTTTACGACGTGTCTTTTTATCGTTTAAAAGTATGTTCATTTATGTCACTGAGTAGTATTCAAAGATAATAATCTGAATTCCTGTAAACTTATACGTTGGCAATACGAAACTGTCAGATTTTATGGAAAAAAAACGTATACTAGAATATTAATTAAAAACTTTAATTAACACTTTCACTATTTCGGAAATGCTACATTACCATCTTCAGGGATCTCTCATATTTATACTTGCTGCAGTGTAGTAAAGTGTCTTTCCTCCAGCGTATTTTGTGGTGGGTGTCCAAAGCATGATCAGCAGGTCCTGAATGGATGTATTGGTGGAACCGGATATAGTCCTTATGTTCAGATATCCTGATATTAGCTGTTCTGCCTGTTTGGCCGTAGCATCACACTTTGCAACTTCAGAGGACCATGTGTACTCCAGGCACCTCTAGGGGAAGTGGCTGGTCTTTGGTGGAGTGGATAAGAGGTGCTAATTTTTTATATGCTTTGTAGCAAGTTGTCAGGTCATATTTTTTTAGGATTTTTGTTAGCTTTTCAGAAGTACCCCAGATATAAGGAACGGTGATAGATTTAAAGTAATCTCTATTATGAAGGTGGGGGGGGGTAAGTGAGTTGTGGTTAATTGGTTTTAATATTTTTTGGACTTTTAGAGGTTGTAGCCATTTGCTACGAAGGTGTTAAGAATATGGTTAAGTTCAGTAATTAGGGCATTATACTTCAGTAGTTTTCTTCAGTCATATTTATATAGTGTTAGTGCCTGCGTGCACCTATCATTATTTTGTGATCCCTGATGATGGTATTGTAACATTACCGATATATAGGAAGTATTAATTAAAGTTTTTAATTAATATTCTAGTATACGTTGTCTTTTCCTAAAATCTGAGTTATAACAATCTGAAACTATGGAATGTTGGAGGTAAAGAAACAGTTTCAGTCTTATATCAGGTCCAAGTCCAATGACTTGTTACAAATAATGTGGGTCTATAATGGGAGACATTTTGGTGTAATGGTAGGAAGAGCAGAAGAGATGTGTGGAAGAGGAAGTGGAAGCAGAAAAGGAAACGAAATGCTGCTGAAATGAGTGAATTAAAGCAGGAATTCGGAAGTTCATAAAAGAGATCAAATGATGAATCGTTTAAAATCAGAGAAAAGAGCGATAATTACAGAGCAGAAGATTGGTTGAATAAGCTTGGTTGGAATGACACATAAGTTGGAAGAGTATATTTGTGGGAAGAAAAAATGTTACATCGATGAATAAGAACAGAAGAAGCAATGAGGCACGAGTTTTTTAAATAAATTGACGTGAAAAGTTTGTGAATGCTGAAAGAGATAGATTGACATGATGTGCAAACATTATTTTAGAGATATGTTAAACAAAGTTGAACGCCATAGTGAAATAAACTGGGATGAATATAGAGATGAGAACGATAATAGGGAAATAGGTTTTGTAAAGGTTAAAGAAGCATTAAGGAAGATAAATAACGAAAATTTATCTTCCTGGGATGAATCTGGGATGAATATAGCGATGAGAACGATAATAGGGAAATAGGTTTTGTAAAGGTTAAAGAAGCATTAAGGAAGATAAATAACAAAAATTCCCTGGAATAGATACCTGTAATTTCCTGTTTAACTAATCTGAGCTTCTAAAAGTTTTCCTAGACTGACTAGACTGATCTGGAAAAAGAAGATGACACCTGATGATTACACCGAGAGGATTAGTGCTCTGAAATATAAAGAAGGCTCAAGAAGGGAGTCTCAAGAACGGCAATAAGAATAAAGATAAAATATAGGAAGATGTAAGATAAGAGCAGTTTGGTTTCTGAAAAGAGAGATCAGTTAACGGTTTTTTTTTCTCTAAGAGAAATAATAGAGAGTCACTAGTTATTTTGGATAAAAGCCTATTTATTTCATTTTTTTAAATAAAGTTTTGGGAAAATTTGGAAAAGATAGTCAGAGGAGAAAAAAATATGCACGTTAAATGTTACGAGTGTTGATGATAATTTTGTAATTCGAAAGAATATATAATTAGTAACGGTCTGTCACAAAAATGTTATAATTCCATTGTTTTCATTGTGGTAATTGATAGTGTCGTAGAAATGTTTAATGACAAAAAAAAAGAGCTGCGTTTGCAAAAGAGGAACTACAGAAGAGGAACTACAGACGAAACTGGACAAATGGAACGCATCATACAGAACTACAGATTACATACTAATAGCAAGAGTAGCTAAAGATGGTTTTACACCGTAGAGAAAATGCAGATTAAGATTATTAGACTCAACTGTAAGTCTCGAAGTAGTGAAAGATTTGGCCGGATGTTGAGGTGGATTTTAATATTTTTAATACTATAAATAAAATAAAATTTTAAAATCATCCCAGCATTGCTTTAAGTGTTGCGTTTCTATTACAATAATAAACAAATACATTAGTTTTGTATTTCAAGTGGTAATTTTTAATATGTACTTTTGAATTGGTGACTATGATATGATATCAATGATTACTTTCGTATGTCTCAGCTTTGGCGTTTTGTAAACTAATTATGGACTATTGCAAAGGGTATTGTGGGATTTTCTTAGTAACTTAACTATATAAGCTGCATAATTATATACAGTTTATAGTATAGAGGAAACTGATCTGGTGCTTAACGTCAAATTATAAATTATTTAACATTGACGTAAATTTGAAATCATTTAAAGGATATATTTGTTGTTACAAGCCGTTTCTTATGTGGTCTATGCCTAAATACAGCTTGGTTGTTCGAGTGTAAAGCGTATCCACTCTCCACCCAATAGGTTAAGGGTTCAGATCCTATTGTGGCATGGATGTTTGTGATGTTTGTGAATTTTCTTAGTGGAAGAGAGTTGTTATCCCCTATGTGAGACTATGGCATTTCTAATTGAAATTCTAAAGTGCATATTTATATTTTAGTGTTTATTGCAGGATGTTTGGATTTTTTAAACCTTAGTCAGCCCATGCTACTAATGAACTTTAGGCTGTAAGCCTAATAAACGTTTGTGGTGGGATTTACATAAAAAGGAGATATTTCTAAACGTGATCAGTCAACTGTTTATTTTCTTTTATTCTTTCAGCTGGTAACAGCGATAATCTCTGGTTGGAATTTTGAATCCTTTAAAACAACTTTTACATCTAAAAATGAGTTTGCCAATCGCATGCGATGGCAGCAAGAATTTCCTCTTGGAAACATTGTTTTTCCTCGGCAGAAAGAGCAAACTCGTCTTAAGATAAGCGCAGTTAGAAGACATAATACAATCATAACATTAGCTACTTCAATATTAATGCAAACCAAACTAAACCACTAAACCACTTCAAATAAACCAATTATTTGAAGGATATTAATTAAGTAGAGTGAATGCCTAAAATAGCAAACACTGGATTATTTACTAACAAAACGTACTAGTGCTTGTGCTCTTCTGCATAAATAAATATCACCTGAGCACGTAAGGGATATCTTCCAAGAACCTCAGGAAAGCAGACGTAGAAAAATATAAATCGCCATGATCACGGTAAATGTATAAAGAATTGACCAAATTTTAAAACTTTTACATTCGCAAATGTTTTTCCGAATTAATTTCTAAATATAACATGCAATAAAAATAGGAAATTTTTTCACACTGACAAAATAAGTATGTTAGTTGGGAGTAGTCACTATGCAATTAGTTCCTCTGAAAAAAGTTTGATCGTATTCCAAATTCACGTAAAATCTTCACATATAATTTAGTTGTTACTACTGACAACAGTCAAATACGCGACTATCGCAACCGTCACTATTGCACATTAGCGATTTTTTAAATCCGTTTCGTATATGACTGAACAGCACTCTATTTGCGAAGTAAATCAAATATTTACTCCAATACTTAAAGTTATTTCTTTCTTCACTTCTTAACTTCTTTACTGTAGAAAGAGCCAAAGAAAATTATACCGATAATTTACCGAAGGAAATTTTCTTCCGTTTCTGTGTTCTTTCTTTCTTTTTTTGTACGGACTACGGACTGTTGATCAAAGAATGAAGTTAACTCGAAGTAATGTACTGTATCGCTCCAGAGCACTCCCTTAATCGCATTCAAGAACATCAATTACAATGCACTTTTCGATTCTTGTCTTTTGTTTGACTTTTTGCGTTTGTTTATTCTGATCTGCCAAAGTGATGTCTGCTACTCAATTTTCGGAAGAGATTGATTTTTTTACCCTATAACTGAAAATGGGAAATTACCTATAATCAATATTTATTATAAGAATATTTTTACCGAAAGTTTAAAATTACGAAAAATTTTTAAATTATTTAAAATACACACTTATACTAATTGTTTTACAAAAAATTGTTGTAACTTCTTTATCCACTGTTATATGTTTTTATAGTAGCAACAAAATTTCCATTTAGTTTACCAGCAGTTCGTGAACATCTAAAAAAACTTTTTTAATATTCTAAACAAAATGCGACTACATAATATCGACAGATGCTAGCGGGAAAGTGTTGTACGTAAAATATCCATAACATATCTTCTCCACACTGTAGTAAAAAGAAAATGCGAACAATATTTCGAGAGATGAGAAGTCAATAACTTAATTGTCCGGACTTAACTGAGAAATGTGAGAAAGAGTCCATGCGAGAAAACGCATAAGAAGAGTTTATGGCTACGGTAGTAAGAGTCACACTTAGGAAAACGGAAGTGCTCATTTTACCGGATGTGACATTATGAGTTTTCTCGGATGTGATTCTATAACAGAATACACGAAGACTTAGGTAACCAGACAAAACTATGTTGGTATAACTACATCTGAAAAGGGAGCATTCGACGGACAGACTTGTCTGGAAGAAATCCCATCCAGAACACTTACATCAATCCTCTGTTGAAATCCGAAATTGCTAGAGAATATAACCGTACACTCAAAGTCGTAAAGATTGGATCCGTAGTTTCTTATTATGATAGGTATAGTGCAAGTGATATGGTGGTAAGGTTGTAACCAAAACTTATAAAGAAAACGTAATCTTTGTAACTTTACAAAAGTATGTTCAGGAAGTATATTGCGATGGTCTTAATTTCAACGATGGATGATAATAGGAAGACAGTGTCTTCAAGCATGAAATCGAGAAAATATTGTGATATCCAATTAATAATAAAAAACCCAGAAAACGTATCATTTTAATAATAATAATAATAATAATAATTTTAATTGCAATAAATTATATACGAACAGAATCTACCGTTGTCCTGGAAACAGCGATAAACGTATCAGCAGTAACTGAGAAGCTTACGTGGTGTTTGTGTCATAACACAAGAATTAGAATATGCTGCCATACTATAGAGCCAATAGCGTATAGTGAATTATGTAGTTTCAGGTAACTACTTTCCTATATCTCGTTTGCAAGAAATCGAAATTTATCCAGGATATTTTTATTATTTCAGCAGTACATTCAGTTTGATCGAAACGGCACGGGATGTAAGAACAAGATGCTATTAACACATAGGAGAAATCTATCTTTAAACGTAGATAAGACGATTTTGCCTTTCATGCCAATTATTTAAAAAGATAGGGGAAATCTATAAACAGATAGGATCCCTCTTATCTAATTTCTTACCATATTTGTGGCTCATTTTGAACATGGCAACTCAATTGGTATTGATAATTACATTTAGTTAAAATGCATATATTTGATATCTAATAGAACATAAAGAATATTTAGAAGGCTTTTTTTTTAATTTCATCTAAAGGAGAGTTAGCCGATCTAACACGGATATGGCAATTTTTATTATTAATTTTTTTTCTCAGATTCTGGACTTTCTTCAACCCGAAAAATTGGCAAACAGGTCAGAAGATGAAGAAGAAAAAAAATTAATAAGCATAATCCTCTGCTCTCATAGCTTTAGTTGCTTCGTCTATAATCCCAAACAAGAAAAGCTATTTTCTTGCATCTTTCTGTATCCAGGATTGGTACTCATTTGTTTCTAATATATCATTGTACGGCCGTAGTCTGAAACTGAACTGAAGTCATTCTTACAAAAATCAATAACAAAATAAAATGAAATAATTGGCATTCACCAAACCGCATAAATGTACTTCATTATTGACAGCACTTTAACATATGACCTCTCTCTCTCTCTCTCTCTCTCTCTCTCTCATTCCATCAAAACTAAATAGGACATACATACTTTGAATTTCTTACATGAATATTTTCTCCAAAAGATTATATATTTCCTAAAAATGTTGAACTACTATACTTACCTGTGGAAAAAATAAAATCCCCTTCGCACACACACACAAACACACATGACATCACAACTGCATATATATATATGTGTGTGTGTGTGTGTGTGTGTGTGTGTGTGTGTGTGTGTGTGTGTGTGTGTGTGTGTGTGTGTGTGTGTGTGTGTGTGTGTGTTTACATTACTTACATTAACTAATTATTTTATTCTTCTAGCTATTCTGTGACCACAATTCGAAGTCTTTCATGCCGCAGTGAGACTCTAACTCCTGGCCTGTCTAAATTTAAGATGAAGAAGGCTGGAGATTCTCACCACACGATCAGCCAAGTATGTTCATAATTCTCATCGCCACCACCGTTAATACAACTGTTATTTGTCTAATCAGAAGACCAGTGGCGCACTCAGGATTTAATCTTGGAGGGGGCCGATCACTCAAGATTTAACCTTGGGGGGGGGGGGGGGAGGCCGAGTTGAGTAGACGATTTGCGAATATACACTACGCATCGCATACGAGCTATGATGAGCATCTGCAGTGATCGCCAATACGTGATACCCGTGACTCCTCTGCCCTTGCTCGGGCAAACGAAGTAGCGCCCGAGCACTACTTCGTTCGCCTTGCGTTCACAGCGGCTAGGAATCCCGAGCTCTATAGGTTATTCCCACCTTATGTGACCGAATAGGAATTTATTTTATTGTTGCGAGATAACTTTCTCAAGCAGCATGTGAAAGAAGGAACTCAATGTCAAAGAGTGTTGGTTTTGCTCATAGCATCAGAAGGGATCTCTGTCAAGAATATGGCTATTTAACCACCAATTGGTGACAGTGATCATGCTGTTCTTTCTTGGGAAGTATCTACTTGTATTGAAGCTCCGATTAAATCAGGTTACATGCTGAATTACAAAGCTAGAAATTATGATCAACTTAGAACACTATCTTTGGTCCCACGGTATCAGTTACTGAATGGGAAAAAATGTCAGCAGTGCATGGGAATCTTTGAAAAAGTGCTCGAATGAGGTGGTATCTGAATGTATCCCTGGTGTTCGAAGAGTAAATAGGTTGGGAGTGAAATGGATGTACAGCCTTATTAAGCTAGAGATCCACAAGAAGAAGATGATGTGGAAAGAATATCGTGAGAGTAAGCGTGAGAGGAGTTATGAAATATATAAAGCTCAGGCCAGAAAAGTAACAAGTATTGTGAGAAAAGCTAAAACGGAGTATGAAAAGAAATTGGACATGCAAGCTAAAGGCAATCCAAAAGAATTTTTATGTAGCAAGCAAAAGAAAGAATGAATGTGAAAGAACAAGTTTATTGAATGCAGATGGAACACGAGTGTCGAAAGCTAAGGAGATTGTTCAGTAAGTGAGTGCTCACTTTGCTAAGATATATCAACCATGTGTATGTAGCATGGTGCATGGTGCTACTGCTACGTTGGATGAAGAGTTAGAGGTTCATGAAAGTGAGGTTGAAGAGCTGTTGCATAATATGAATAGGAATTTGTCAATAGGGGACAGATAAAATATCAGCTCGTTTGCTAAATGTTCAGCTGAACTGGCTAGGCCTTTCACACATTTGAATAACTTGAGTCCCACCTCAGGAATGATACCAAATGAATGGAAGGAATGTATAATATTTCTCTTACACAAGGGTGGTGCCAAAACTGATGTGTCTAACTACCGATCTATTAGTATCTCTGGTGTGGTAGTGAAGAATTTAGAGAGGTTGGAAAGAACTAGCATACAGAAATAGGTAGACAAGCATTCTATACTCTTCAGGGAACAGCATGGGTTTACTAAAGGAAGGTCATGTTTTAATAATTTGCTCATATTTTATAACAATGTTACGGCCCAGTTGGATAAAGGGAATGGATACACTATGATAATGTTGGATTTTTCTAAGGCATTTGATAGGATACCACACGATAGGCTGTTGCGTAAACTGGATAATATGGGATTGGAACATAATCTATTGACTCGGATCAGGGGATGTTTGACAGACAGATTACAGTGGATGTGAATCTGCGAGATTTAGGATAACCAGTGGTGTACCTCAGGGTTCAGTCCTAGGGTCATTATTGTTCAATCTATACATTAATGACATCAAGCAGGATCTATCATCAGATTTGCAATTGTTTGCTGATGATGCGAAAATAGGCAGGGCAATCAAGGATGCTACTGATATTGAGCAATTATAAAATGATTTGAATAGACTGAAAATCTGGGCAAACGAAAATGGCTGTCAGTTTAATGTTAGTAAGTGTAAAGTTATGCACTTTGGCGTGATTAGTGTTCCAGCTGCATATTATATTAGCGGGGTTATGCTACAAGAAACTGAAGAGGCAAGGGATCTTGGTGTATTGGTGGATAAGAATTTAAAGTACAAAGATCACATAGAAAAAGTTGCAAATACAACTCAGAGGATAATTGCTATGTTGAAGCGAACCTTGACATGTAAGGATAAGGAAGTAATTTTTCCTCTTTATAAGGCTTTGATAAGACCACACTTGGATTACTGTGTGCAGATTTGGTCTCCCGGGTTCCAAGGGGATAACGAAGCTGTGGAAAGGGTGCAAAGAAGAGTTACAAAGATTATATCTGGATTGAATTTAGATTATGAAGAAAAATTGCGAGTATGTGGATTAGAGCCTCTGGTTCACAGGAGAAAGAGGGGTGATATGATGGAGGTCTATAAACGTTTGAATGGATGTTATAACATTTCAACCGATGAAATTTTTCGTTATATAGAAAGTGGGGAGAGAACACGGAGTCATCTATGAAAGTTAAATTTATTTGCAGTCAAGAAAGGGGTAAGAGCTAGGTTTTTCTCCCAGAGAGCAGTGAGTGAGTGGAATAATTTCCCCTTGCGGGTAATGAGTGCATCTAGTGTGAATGAATTGAACGTAGGTATGATAGCTGGGTTAGGTAATTTACAGCCTCCCTCGATGAGTCCTTGACTCCCTGGAGGTCTCAGATAATAATAATAATAATAATAATAATAATAATAATAATAATAATAATAATAATAATATCAGTATAAATTAAAACTAATTAAGACTAAAGTTATGAACATTTTTAATTTTGAAGAAAATGTATGGATGGGGTAATATATAGAGCTAAAAGATGGGGTAATACAAAAAGCACTTATTTAGGTACTTATTTCATTCCTTTTTAATTTTTTTAAAACCAATTCTTATAAAAAAAGTGTCGCTAATTTTAATTTTATATATAATTTTTAACCGAAAACATTACTTTTCCTTGTGACTGACGATTATTTCATTGTTAAAATATATTTACTTTTATAATAACATTTTTTACTATTTTAACTTTTCTATTTTTTATTAAGAGATGGAGCTAAGATGCAACTTTTACCAGTGATATCAATTATGTCACGAAAATTTGTTAATAAAGAGATGACCTCTCGAAGTTTGTAAGTGCATTTCTAAATTAGTAAGTTTGAAAGTAAACAGCACTTTTAAATTAAGATTAAACATATCTTGAATAATTTGAAAAGTAAACGAACTCCTCTCCTTTCAGTTCAGCTTTTGATTATTTAACTAATACACTTCATGTACAAATAGCATAGGTATATATAATTCGAGAGCTAATAGAGTTGAAAAAAAACTAAAATAATAATGATAATGTTTACGATGATTTGAATTTTAAACTCTTCAAAAGTCTTAATATTAATGTAAAAAGTCTTTGAAACATTTTTTTACAAATAATTTTTAACATACGGATCTATTTACAATAATAAAGAATGCCTCATTAAAGTAGGTTATTGACAGATAGATATTTTATAGTGATTTTGGATCCAAGTACTTCAAATGGGAGAGTTCCATGCCACAACGTATTAATAGTTAATTTTGCGACTCCTGCTGTTACTTCGTTTTATTTGCTGTATCTGTCAATCGCATGTACTCTCGGACCAGTTTATTTACACAGGCATAGATGCCAACTTTTGCTGGTATATAATACAAGCTATATATAGAATGTGCTGTGTCAGAATATCGGTCGATCACCCTGTCTGTTATTTGGGTACAATCACACCGTAATTGAATACGTGCGCTCCATGGTTGATTATGAAAGAGAAACATTACGAAATTTGTGAAAGTTGATTCCATATTTATAATTTTAATCTATAAATTCCTGAATTTAATTCTGAATTTTTTAATTCTATAATAATTTTATTTATGTTTTTCTCTGTGAAAGCAATCGGCTCATGATTTTATTTTATTATTATTATTATTTTTGCACTGAAGATAGAAGAATTGTTTTTAGTGTTTGCTTTGACTGCAGCGTGTGCTTTTATTTTAAGTTCAAGCTATACCTCTACGCTTCGGGATGAAGTCCTATTTATCATTTTGCATTGTCAACGATTATTCTCATTGACATACAAATGAGAATTTCTGACAAGTTTAGTTAGATGATGATTTTCTTCGTCTGATGTTACATCACAACCTTCTCTGCCAATGCGAATATCTTGGCTCATTTAATTCATAGCCCATGGTATTCATATTGTATAGCGGAATTTTTCATTGCAGGCTCGCGCGTCAGAAGCTTTCTTCAACATTTCTTGATTCGGCACAGGCTAGCACTCTTAGAGACACTTTGTCTCTAAGTATAAACAACCACACCGCTTAGGCAAATGAACTCAAGAATCTGCCAAAAATATTCCATTGGGATTCTCGTCTGACTCGATCATGTTCCGTATTAACTTCTCCTACCGCATGCCACAGATGAACAATTGTAATGAGACCCGTGAATCTGAACAGTGAATATGATGAAGTCCCATTCGTGTCCTTGGAACGTTCCGAACGGTCTTCGTCTTGTAACGAAGTGCATTATACTGTAGAAATTGTAGAAAGTAACCATTACTAGGTGGATAACAAGTGAAAATGAAAAATAGCCTTCAAGGAGGCTGTAACATTCATAAATTACTTGATGGATTCGTCAGACCTAATTTGAGCCATGCAATTACTTTCTCAAAAAACTCCTGTTGTTATCCTTCCTGTAGTGCTGCCACAAGGATGAACCTATTGATTTACGCTGTTTCGCCATACTGTTGTCCTGCTGCCAGCGTGAAACAGTTGAAACTGGGATCCGTAATTCCATACTTGGCCATAGAACTATTATTGGCCAGATATTCTGGAAATGTTAGACCATTTTAACGAGCTTGTGACAATATTAGGCGCACATGAACTCCACTAAGGCAGCAGTTTTAATGAATCTTTTAATGGAACGTTTGCCGCCAACTATTGACATAGGATTTAGGATTGATTGTTTAAAATTAAAGGCCATTGGGCTAACGTAGAATGTTGTAATTCGTTCTGCCAGCCACTTTGTATGTTTTGTGAATAAAAAAATTTACCACCTCCATAAGAAATTATAAAGATTCTTCACACCTTAGAAATGATTCAAACCTAGGTATTTCCTACTGCAGGATGGCTGTTATGGGCGTCCACGCGACTAAGATATGAAGATGTGACATGGATAATAGAAGTTTGTCGTTGAAGATGATTACAATTTTGTGAATATTCGGGTTGTCACGATGAGAGAATGTCAAATATTAGTAATAGAAATGTCTTTGGTACCGTGCAAAATAAAAAACAGTTACCTTTTTAAATTTTTTTCTAATGCTATACAATTGAATAATCCCATGCCAGGACTAACGGGAGCACTTCGTAATGCTGTTCTTATCTTGCTCTTAAAGACTGTTCTTATCTTGAGTTCATAAGAGTTAGCTAGTCCACAGATGTTTAATATTTACATCGTATCTGTTTAATATTCACATAATATTAGTTTTAACATAATAATATACTTTAAGACTTTTCTTGATGATTTGAACTACTGGAATTCACTCTTACAGCTAAAATATTCTGAGTTCACAGTTCTTGCAACGAATGTTTTATTTATTTATTTATATAGAAAGAACAAAGTATACTCAGATGTTAATTTTCTATGCTTTTATGTTTGTGACAACGAACAAAGTACGTTGAGCTTTCTGCAATGTGGAAGGAAAAGATAAATCGGGAAGTGAGCTGAATAAATGTTATGATCCTTAGCTTTGCCATTCTTGGAGCAATGCCTACTAACGTGTTGAGTAGATGGGATCTCATGTATTAGATTCCCGATACCACGACAGTAGTTTTAAAAAATATTTTATTGTCAAAGTTTGAGTCGGAAAACAGTAGAACTTCGGTTCTCCCATCCAAGATTAAACAAAGCTGCTTTTTATGTATGACTTACCAGAAACCTTGTAGAAATTTTTAAAAGTTTTAAAAAAAATTTCTACAAACATTCTTGATGAGTGAATCAAGAATGCTTTTAATATTCTCCGTTGTATGTAGAAGAAAATGTATGGATGGGGTAACATAGATCTATAAGCTCTAATCATGGCAGTAGGGTAACAACAAAAGCCGAGCCGCAGTTAAAACTTCATTGGCTACAGCAGTACCATCCATTACCCTCCATGGGTACCCATTTTAGTTGCCTCGTACGACATGCATGGGCTACAGTGGGACTATGTGTAAATAAAGCCCTCTCTAAAAACTAAGACGATCCCCGGACCACTCCATTAAATAGTATTAGTTTTAATCCATAAATAATAAAATTATTAAATAAAACACTTATTTCATTTTTAATGTACGTTTTACAACACTTCTATATATGTTTAATTATTTTCTGTATAGTAAATTATACATTTTTGAATATTTAAAACATGACTTTATAATTCAATGTTTTCAAAATTTCTTTATAAAGACAATGAAATATCTGAGGCCACATTTTTAAATTATTAATGCATTTGAATTGGCATTTGTATAAGATTTATTAATGCGTTGCAACACTATTATTTAAGAGAGTTTTCGATATCCACATAATGCTTCAAGTTTTTGTGACGTTAGATATACAATATAAATCTAAAATCCTTCTTTCATACTTGCTGAATATGTTAAAGAGTTGCAATATACGCAAATTATACTCTCATTTATATTTCAGAAAATGATCTCATGCTCTGTTTATCTTCTTGTAACAAACTTCAGATTCCTGAAGCAAAGATCTCAACTCCACTTGACATCCTTACCAATTAGTTCTACAAATCTTACTAATGAAGGTTTTAACTTTAATGAGCAGCTAAGGAAGATTATTTTAAGTAAAGAAGTATTTTTTTAAGTTCAAGAGATGTGATACGATAGAGAAAAACTGATAAAACTGCAGGTAAGTTTTCCATTACGATTAATATTAACGAAGGTGTAATCATAATTATGCTTCTTAGCGGAGCATTAAATAGCGACAGAAAATTGCTGAAAAAAGAAAAAAAAATAAGAGAAGGGGGGGACAAATAAAACGGTCTTCAAATTTTCATTTTAATTAGTAAACTAAGAATTAAAATTCATTGAGATTTCTGTGGAGATGTTTGAGAGATTTTGCGGCTATAATAAAATCTCTCCATAGTAAAAATGTAGCAAAGTGTGTGTGTGTGTGTTTTCCTTCTTTTTTTTTTTTCATTCCTTCTAATTATTCAAGTTTTACCTGCGAAGCTGTATGAGGCCTTTCATAACTAGTACTCACAAAAAATAATTAACTAATTTAAGGAGAAACATATATAGTTGTGTTGGGCTAGTCAGTTAATATTTTAAACCTATTTTTTTTTAACTTATTGAAATTGAAAAAGAGAGAAAAGTGCAAATATAGCATAAGTGATCCCCTTCTTATCGCAAACGATGCCGTAAGTTTTCAATTATGACTTCTAACTTTCAAACAATAAATTTCAGAATGTGCAATTTAATTTACAAGTAAAATTTAATACAATTAAATGTATCATTAAAGTTAATTAACAAGTTAAGAAAGGCATCCTTTTGGATGCCTTTTTCGCAGTTTATTGTCAACTCGTGTGGATAAACCAAATACTTTGGAAAATGTGGACTTTTGTAAAATAAGGAAAGCGAATATTAAAAAAAAAAGCATAAAAGAAATATTTAATGTAGAAAGTTATATTTAGTCTTTATTAACTATAATTAACAAAAAACAGATATCTGGATTATAAGACCAAAGGTTTAATACACATATGTACAAATTCGTCGACTACTTTCGCTAGCAAAACTGACTAGCTTTGTCAAGACTAAACGGTGAAAAAACTAATAAGTGCAAAAAAAAAAAACACGAAAGAATGCAGTAACGGTTTACAACAGTTAGACAACAAAATTGGAAGACACCGCGTGACATGGCATGCGTGAAGCGATATACTTCAGTCATTGTTATAAATACGCGTTACATAGTTTTTGGCGGACTGTAGTTCCGCTAAACTTAATGAGTTAATAAGATTTTTCCATATGTCCTTTAATATTACCCCTTGGTTTCTATTAAGGTTGATTCCTGTTCGTAGCTTCTTTAAATATTCGGCATCTGTAATCTTCCTCCATGTATGGCATAAAGCTCTTATCCCAATCTATAGCGTGGTTTGAAGTTGAAATATGCAGGTGTTTACAGCATACCTTGTACATGTGGACTATCATGCATAGGCCAAACTTCGAGAGGCTTAGAAATTAGACAGAAGGAACATGTCGGAGACGTTAACCATAACAGAACAGACCCCTCAGGTTTGGCGCATCACTTCTCAACTTCAAACCACGCTATACATTGGGATAACAGCTCAATGCCTTACATGGAGGAAGATTACAGATGTCGAATATTTAAAGACGCTGCAGTGGTCCCTACGAACAGGAAACATTCTTAATAGAAAATAAGGAGTAATGTTAAAGGATATATGGAAAAATCTTATTAACTCATTAAGTTTAGCGGAACTACAGTACGCCAAAAACTAAGTAACGCGTAAATTAAGGATATAAAAATCCCTTATTTTACAGCCAGTATGCGAAACTCTGAGATCGAAAACTACGATCTAAGAGTTTCATGCCGAAAAACTATCGCTGAATCCAAGCGTAAGTGAACACCTGGTAGTACAACACCAAGGCAACTCGAAGCAAAGGTGGTCCAATAATCCTATGCCTCATGAGAAATGCCTCATAATGTAAGGCAATATTACATCTCCTAGAAGCTGTTTTACATTATGAAAAAATATCAAGGATAGTGAGGGAGCTTGCTCCACCTTTGCTTCGAGTTGCCTTGGTGTTGCACTACCAGGTGTTCACTTACGCTTGAATTCGCCGATAGTTCTTCGGCATGAAACTCTTAGATCGTAGTTTTCGATCTCAGAGTTTCGCATACTGGCTTTAAAATAATAAGGGATTTTTATCCCCTTAATTTAATTAACTTCGCCAGAAAAAAGTCGTTTAGCTTTTTATGTAACTCGTAGTTTTTGGCGTACTGTATACTATAACAATGATTGAAGTATCTTGCTTCATGCATACCGTGTCACGCAGTGCCTTCCAATTTTGTTGTAACCCGTTACTGCATTCCTTCGTGTTTTTTTTTTGTGTGTGTTTTTTTCGCATTTATTAGTTTTTTTCACCTTTTAGTCTTCACAAAGCTAGTCACTTTTGCTAGAAAGTAGTCGACGAATTTGTACATATTTGTACATATTAAACCTATGGTCTTATAATCCAAATATCTGTTGTGTTAATTATAATTATGAAATATTTAAATTTAAAATAATTAAATAATGACAAACTAGCAAACGAACAAATTTAAATCTACTTTATTTTAATTTCATTTTATTTTTATAAAGTATCTATATGTTTCTTTCCGTTTTAAGCAGTAAATATAAAGTTCTTTCTTATTATTCGATGTTTTTGATGTTACCCCAATATCCATTTAGAATATTTTTTTCTCTGAACATTAATATGAATTGAGAATTTCATTTATTAGTTGAGAATTAATAAATACAAATGGCATTATAAACTAAATTGTATAAAAATCGAAAAATTGTTCACATTTCAAAGATTGTAATAATTATTGAATGAATTATATCCATGAAAACAAAAAGGAAAGAAATTATTTCAATTATTATTTCAAAAGAAATTATTTGAATTTATAACAAACGAAATATGTATTTACGATGTCGTTTTTTTACAAATGCATTTATAATTTTTCTTATTTTACCATTGAGTTAATAAGACAATAGTTCAGCTAAATTTTTGTCTTTATTGTTGTTAACATCAGTAATGCTGAAAGCTAGAAAATGACGAATCACAGAAAGGAAGCAGATTAAATAAATTTCATAATGTTTTAGTTTACATAACAAATAAACGACGTGTACAAGTAAATGTATAAAACATGAGATTCGCTGATCAAATAGGTAGAACCTGAGCTCAAGTATATCACGAATAACTAACATTAAATGAATATCGTTTTCTTGCACAGTTCAAATATATTAATTAACATCTCATTATATCAGTTAAATGAAAACACATTGATACACACCTCAAATTACTTCTAGCAATGCTTTAACTTTACTGACTCCAAGGGTGAAGCAAGATGCTTTTCATATTTCCCGCTTTATGAAATGGGTACAGTGATGGAAAAGGTTTATGAGCAATATGATCGCCCTGAGAGGGCTGGATTAACGATTAACATTTCTGGCATAAATGGTGAAGCAAAATGCTTTTCATACTCCCAGCTATCTGAGTCGAAAAAGATTTGTGAACCAACTGCTCGCCCTGAGCGGGCTAGTAGATTAGATATCGGGATTGGAGGTTAAGATGGATTTTGGTCTTTTATGTTTGTAGTAAACCTTTTCGTCGTAGTTCGCAGCTAGTTGAACCAATTTATTGGGTTGTACAGATGCTTTTGAAAATAATTTTGTTGCTATAGTCTGCAGGAATGTATAGATAAAGAGGATATCTGTGTCCCGGTGTAGTTGCACATTTCTTACGTACCATGGTGCGTTTAAGATAATTCGTAGACTTTTATTTTGCACACGTTGTAACTTGAGAATATTAGTGTCAGCGGTATGACTCCAGGCTGGAGAAGCATATGTGAGTATAGAACGAACCTTCAGTTTGTAGATGAGTAATTTGATTCTGGTGTTCAGCTTACTGTTCCTGTTGATTAGAGGATAAAGCTGGGCAATGGTTTTGATATCTTTCACAGAGAGCCTTGATATGGCAGCTGAAAGTTAACCTTCTGTCCAGTTTTACACCAAGGTATTTCATCTCTGTTTCCCACGGGATTTTTGTGTTGAATAGGAAGATGTCTCCTTTAGGAAGCATCATTCTTCTGGAGAATAGAATGGCTATGCTCTTCTGAGGATTCACTTGCAGCCTCCACCTGGCGAACCATTTCTCAATTAGTAGTAGGTTTTCTTGCAGTTTCTTGGTGGCGAGAAGCGGCTGTAGAGATCTGGATAATATCGCTGTATCATCCGCGTAAAGGGCTTTGATAGATGAAATTGGATTGTGTGGGATATCATACAAGTATATGAAAAACAGAATAGGTGCCAGTAAGGATCCTTGTGAGACTCCTGCGAAGATGCGCTTTTGTGCTGATACCACGCCTCCAATCTTAACTTGCAACCGCCTGTCAGACAGGTATGATTTATTTAAGTGAACCATTTTCAATGGTATTCCAGTTGAGATAGGTTTATGTAGTAGAGGGCAAGTGTTTTTTTTTTAATTTTATTTTTTTTTAGCTGGGCGAAGCAAGAATGCTTTTCATATTCCAAGTTATCTGTAGAGGAGAGTGTAATGAGGGTGTTATTGAGCTATGAGCTCTGATCATGCAGGATGGTAACAGCAATAGCTGAGCCTCAATTAGAACTTCATTGGCTACAGCGTTGCCATCCATTATCCTCCCTGGGTACCCATTTTAGTCGTCTCGTACGACATGCATGGGCTGCAGTGGGGCTATTCTTATCCTGGTCACCACACGGGGAGGGAAAGTGATCCTTATAAGGACTGGCTTAAAGGGGCGAAGCAAAAATGCTTTTCATCTTCCCCGTTATCTGTAGAGGACAGTAGCGATAAGGTATTATTGAGCTATTGAAGCTCTGATCATGGCAGGAGGGTAACAGCAATAGCTGAGCCTCGGTTAGGACTTCATTGGCTACAGCATTGCCATCCATTACCCTCCAAGGTTATTAATCACCGCATCTCACGGCTCCTCCCTCAGGGCAAGTGGTATCTTCCATAAAGTTATATAAATCATAATTAAACAAAAATAAAAAAGGTGTATTGTACTTCAATTTAACTGCAATAAGAAAAATTAACTAATAATTAATCTAATTCAGTAGTACTAAAATAAATATTTTTTTTAGAATTAGTATAATATAAAACAAAGCTAATGATAGTTTAACAAGTAAATTAAATATTGATTAGTTTTTGTGAACGCATAACTGATTAATAAATATGCATTTATCTACCCTAGGTGATGTGCGGTGTTTATGCATATATTGTAACAAAAAAAAAACATGCAATACTTTTACTTTTAACAATTTGATGGGTTATTCAATAAAAATACCCACTCTTTTATAGATTTATTTTTAATTAATAATTAGTAATAATCAATAATCAGTCAATCAAGAACTGACAGAGAAAAAGTAACTTACAATGGCGCGAGAAGCTCATAATATATAAAATGACCTTGGTAGACAAAGTGGATTACATGTTAAAGATTAACATGAATAAAATATAAAAAAAATAATCCTACAGAAATTATGGTCACTAGGTTTATCTCGGATAATTAGCTTTAAGGAAAAACAAGATAAGGAAATAAATGGAATAATCACACTAGAAAATAAAGTATCTATTAGAAGAGTTATTTGCATTCTTAAAAAAGAAATATTTTTATTATCCTTTTTCATACGGTAGTGATACTTGTACAACGACTGAAAACAGGAAGATAGACTGAGTGTGGTCCAAGGAGTCTTGAAGAGAAGAATGGTCCACCTAACAAAACGAATGGGAAGTAGAATCAATAGAATTAGAGATGACTGGAGTAGAGGATATTGTGAAGTAATGTAATGCACGAAGTGGCCATATTAGTAGATTAACAGCTGAAAGATGGTGAAAATTACACAATGGATATCAAAAGAGGAAATAAGAAAGAAATTAACCAAAGAACAGAATAAGATAGAAGAATGATCTGTAAAGGTTTGACATGAGATGGCAGATAATAGCTAAGGAGAGAAATAACTGAATATTTATAGAGAAGGCCTATATCTAGTATTGGATGGAAAGAGACTGAAGAAGAAGAAAAAGATAAAGAAATCTAAAACTGATTTTCTCATGCAAATCGTTTTTGTGATTATCCTGCAGCTTTTGTAGCAGAAATGTTTTCCTCTTTTTACTTTTTGTTATCGAAATTTTTTAAACAAAAAGTCTAGGAACAGAAATTAGTATGAATGTTTTAAAAATTTAATCAAACTATCTTTAATACTAAATAATACTAAAATAATAAAATGAAAACGAAACAAAATTTAAACCATGTATTAATTCGAGAGAGAGAGACAGAGACGAGAACACGTGCATATTGGAAGAAACATAAAATGCAATGAATATCAGATGAAAATCTTTATGAGCCTTCTTCGGCTGTTTTCTTGTATGTGTGCATTATATGGGTTACGAGCTACGTGATTCGTGATCGGAAAAATAGCCGAAAATAAAGCGTGCTGGCTGTCATAATCGATGACATCGTGAGGCTTTATGATCTCTCTCCGAGAAGCTGCACTTATCATTGAGGCAGACAAAGAAACAATACTGAAAGTCCGGAGAGTTGTTTATTACAGCAGGTCTTCGATAGGAGACGGAAAATTGATTAATCTTCACAAAGAATAATATCATTTCGTCATCTAAATTATCACGATAACTCTGGAATGATCTGTTAATAGTCCCGTTCCAGGAAGCTTTATTATATCATACAGAATCATTTCATATTTTAACCCAAAACTTTCTATAGATATATAAACCCCATTCATATATACATTCCTGAAGAAGAATCATAATTCTTTAGTACTTAAATTTTAATGCTTGCCGATTAGTTGGTAGTTGGATTTATTTTCCCTTTCAGAACTCCTTTGAAATTGATATACCCGAGAAGGTTAGTAAATTCAGAACATTAAATAATAGAATAGAATTACAGTGCTAATTCATAGCATAGAGAGAGAGAGAGAGAGAGAGAGAGAGAGAGAAAACACAATCATTTTCTGTTCGGTGTATTATCAAATGTTGCCTGCTGCAATAAAATTGAAGTTATGACGTAACGAACTGCAACGTCTGTTTTTTTATCTGATTCTGCAAGAAGAATGAAATCATCATAAACCTCGTTTACTTACTCTCAAACAGCTTGACGGTTGCTGGTTCTTTACCCTAACATTTACCATAAAGTTCTGGATGCGTTCCTTAAAATATATCAAGCATTGATAGAAGCAGTGAACAGGATGTCTTATATTTGACAGGTTGTTGAATTAGGCTATGGATGGTTACAGAGTTGTTCAATGACCAGGTATCACTAAGCTTCGTCATTCTAACTGATAAGCATATAAACGGAATACATAAAGTGCATATACACTATCTGTACAAAAGTAATGACTATTACAGACTTTGGACTTCTACACTGAAGTCTAGAAATGCTATATTTCATGCAACAGTTTAGACAACTCTTCCAACGATAAATCTTGTAAGCCACAGATTAAAATTATAGAATGCTTCTATTGTGTATATGTTTCTGAAGATTCTACATTTCCATAGTATTCATAGGAAGGTTTGACTTAACCTGTTCTCTGAAAAATTCTTTAACCTTTTTAGTGGAATGGATGAAAATGTTGACATCCAAGAAGATGTCAAAGAATCACTTGTGAGGGAGAGATGCGATCAACCACAGATCGTACGCTGTAGAATAAAAGTTGCAAGGTACTTTTATGATGTTATCAGACTATCAAACAACACGCTATTTTTTTTTCTTCAAAACCATTTCACAGATATAGCTGATAATAGATTCGCCAACGGTTTAAACCTAGAAACAACTCGTTCTGAATTCAATTGTTACCCATGCCAATCATTATCGATCAGAATTGTGGTTTATCAGTCACCTCTCTTCGTTGAAATAACAGTTCAATATCTGTGCGCCTGTTACTACTTTAGGTGTCATTTAAACAGTTACACTGCTTTATCATCAGTATAACGACTAGAAAGACAGAAGGTAGGAGAGTTATTTATTTCACTATACTCGCCTTATGATATCTTTAACTCAAAAGCCTTAATTAAAAGCTATCTTATGGTTCAAAAGAAATTTATTAATTCTCTGACCATTCTCTATTGGTGATAAACTGGAAATGATATTTCATTATTTTTAAAAGCTTTTCATCATGCATAGCCATAATATTTATATTAATTAGTGATATGTAAACATTAAGATTTGCTTCTTAATTCAAAGTCTGTAAACTCTAAACTTATTTTATGAGTTTTTATCTGCTGTCTTTCAAAAATAATTCTTTCTGAAGAAGACTAGTTTTGACTTCAGTTTTTATTACAGAAAAGTTAGTCGACGATATTTATGAATGCAAGTCTCATATTATTATTATTATTTGATTTGCTCCAAAAGTAAATAAAATGATTTAAATCTCGCTTGCAATTCATGAACTATTCAACGATTATTCTGTTAATTTGTGAATCTAATCCTCTTTGGTTGAAAAGAAAGTGAGTTCAATTCCCATCTAACCCATAGAAAGTGTATGGGTTTTTCAAACTAAGGTCAGTTATTTGGGCTCATGTGAAAATAGTAGGGTTTTTCTTTGTGTAAATCGGAGTTTTGAAAGCACAGTCATAGTCAGACTTACTTTGGATTAACTCTGACAATGACTATGCTCAAAATTATACATAAACAACTAGCACCGACCCTTTTCCACTATTTTTATTCCGCTGTTTCGAAAAATATTTACTGATATAAATCTTTGTGATGTCCAAAAGTATTTTAGTCGAATTTCGTTCAATGACCTCAAAATTCTTTTTTTTTTTTTTTTGTGGAGAATCAAAGCTGATTAATATGGAAGTTACTGTGCTTTCGTATTCTGCTTGCTGTCTTTTCAAAAATATTGGAAAAATACGATCTGTAAATCGACGCTTCATCCTGATGAAGTATCTACTCCTCCATACTGGTTCAACTAAACTGCTCAAAACTTCAACGTAAAATTACTTTTTGATTGTTTCCATTCCCTTCCCTGTGGACTACCTTCATGGTGCACAAAACCTTCACGAATAACAAAAAATTGAAAAAAAGCAGCATGTCTTTGGTGTTGATATTCCCTCATCATGTTGTATTCTGGTCTTGTGGAAGATGGATCATTTCGAACTGATGATGTTGCTTGGTTGCGGAAAGTTTTCTGTCCGTACTCTTAAAACCCAAGTCTTATCATCTATCAGAATCTTTGTTTCGTTATTAGGTATGCACTGAAAATATCAGAGCCCAAGAAGTAAATTCCTCGTTATCTCTCTGATAGCAGGCATTTCGATATTTCTGTCCATTGTTGATCTACTGTAGAGCATTTGGATCACTCTCTATAGAGATTGTGATTTTCTTTTTTTGAAATAGCTGAACCGCTCGAAATACTTTTAGAATTCTGGTTTCTTATTACAATAATAAATTATTATAATAAAACACAATCAAAGAATGTTACAATTTTTATAAACCATACTGTGATCAATATTCATCGATAATCGACAACCTATATTTGGATAGATATAATTTAAAATGGTTTTTTATTTAAATAATTCGATACGAAATTCCCCACATGAATCCTTATCCATATCGATTGCTATCCAATTTTCGGTAAAAATAATACATCATGTCATGCAAAAAAATAAATAAATAAATACATAAAAATAAAACCTTTCGTAGGCTCAAACGTATTTCTCAGATTAGAAATTAATTTAATATTCACGGACAACACCAGAATTTTTCCATTTGTTAAAATTTCCAAATTTGCATAGAATTCAGTTCCTGCCCTTTTATTCAGAGACACACGCGATTTATAAACCTTCTGGTTTACAGACATTAACAAAAATGTAAGTAATCAAGTTAAAATGCATTTCTGATAATTTTCATTTAAAATTTTTGTTGAAGAATCTGATTGAAAATTAATTCCTGCTTTAATCGAAGTAGATATAATTTATTTAGATTCCGGCTTGGTAAAAATTAAGACTGTTTGTATAACAAAGCAAAAACATTACAAATTTCACACAGCAGATTATAGTAAAGTCCAAATATTTCGTCTTCGCTATCCACATACTGAATATTTTGATTTATAGATGGATGCTTTCAATGAAATCAATGCTTCCAGCAAATGCTTCCGCATTTTTCTTCCAGCTTGGTCAGTGGAAATGAAACTGGGGGATCAGTTGGAATTGTTGATATTAGACAACGACAAAAGATAAATTCACCTTTTGGTAGTAGGGCTGCAGAAAATCAATAAAGATAAAGTGTCAAAAGAGGTCAGGATGATTTTCAGAATCTAGATAGGGGTAAGATAGCAAATAAATTATTCAGAATGGAGGAAAATGAAAAGAAAAGGTTTTGTCACAGAACAGCTATAAAGGTGTATTTTAGAGATAGAATTCTCTGATAGGAAGTACTGGATCATATGAACGAACATGTACAATACTAGTTGCGAAAGCATCATTCGGATATTCGTAATGTAAACGAACTCGTACATTTTTTATATTTCTAATGCAATAAACAGGGAAATGTAAGTGCAAGAATAGTTTTTCTTGTTGGATTTTATGGTGTTTTTTTTTTTTTTTGGCTTTGATATTGATTTTAAGTGAGAAAAGTTTTATAACACCATTGTAATTCTATTAGTATATGCTTTTTTTCATGATTAGTTTTAAAAAAGAGTTAATTAAAAGTAGAAAAATGCAGTGAGAGAGGAAAATCTCTTGGATGTCTCTGATGCAGATACCACCCCAATTTTTTTGCCATAACATGTCCTCGACAAACCTCTCTACATTTTACACTACACCGCTTCCTCCAAGTACAGTCAAGCAAAGTAGATGGAAGCAGGAGTTTGTGCGCTATGTAATCTATACAAAATTGATGTGCAAATATTATAGATAAAAGTATTCTGAAAGAACGTACTTGCATTAAACCTCAGTTTTATCCTTATAATTTTTAGTTAATAGTACTTTCTCAAAATAATAAATGAAGTAAATCCATTTAATCCATTTATTATAATTTAGTAAATCCATTTAATTCATTTATTATTATTTAAGACATTATCAAAGAAATGAATTTTTAATTATGATTTATCTTTATGATTTGCATTTTGCGGGTAAAACGTTCAACATCCGCTTGTGAATTGCCTTTTTATATCCTTGGTAATACTCTGATACGGATAACGTTCTTCGGCACATGTTTTGGCAGTTAATCCAAACGACATGTAAAAAAATAAAAAAAAAAAATAAAATAAATAAAAAAAAACGCTGACTTCAATGCATCAGCTGTTTGGATTTTTCGTTACAAAACAAACTTGTTCATAGAGAATACACCGCATGCATTATCCGAATTCTACTCCGTCAAACAGAAGAGAATTCTTTGTGAACAAACTAAACATGCCATTTAGGATTAACCATGAAGCCATAAAAAGCAGGTGGTGACTGTAACCATAGTAACAAACCGTAATATAAGTTTTACGTTCTCGGTGTGGTGCACGTTAAGAGAACAGATGTGTGAGTCAAGTAAAATATAGATGTCCTCGAAACAGACTGCATGGAAAAGCACAACCTTTGAAGCGTAGAAAATGTTTGGTATATGCAGAGAAATTAATCGCAAAGTTCACAATTTAAACATTCTTGACAGCTGGTAAGTAAAAAAAAAAAAAATCAGTTGAGCAGCCATCCAGATTGGAAAGTGTCAGTTGAATCATTTTAGACATCTGAAATGACTGACATTGCAGTTGTCCCTCTATAAGTAATTACAGAGTAAGACATTAGCCTCTATAAGTAAGCTGCTGTCATCATTCATTTTTGCTCAAATCTGTTATGTTGTGTAGGCAAATAGCGAAGTGAACAAATAAAAAAAAATTTAAACCGCGATGGTTAAGGTATCTGGAGAGTAATGTATAACGTCGAAACTGAATATTCTCCTGAAAACGAATATAAAGATAAATATTAGAGAAACTGTTAATCATAAATCATTAATCTCATAATCGATTCACTGGAAATCCAAATTTTGCACAGCTATGTGCTTCATCATCATAGTAATTATACGCTTCCATTTAGTGGTATACGTCTTTCATTTTTATCATTTTATGTAGTTCATAGGCTTCAGGATTCTCAGTTTAAGCTGAAACTGAACATTCGTCAACTTTATTCATTTTATTAGGTAGTGGATAAGACAAGATATGTGATGAAGATGGGAGGGGAGGGAACTCGAGTTCCTTTTTTTTGGGGGGGGTATCATCATCAAAATGTGTTTTCCCTGACTAAATTCAGCGATTTCAGACATGTTTTCTTTGCTTTCAATAGATTTATTGTAGATCTGTTTTTAAAAGCCTACAACTGTCATGTTAAGTTCCATTGTACAGGGTTGTTTATAAGGAACGAATGGGATTAAATATTAAATAACTTTTATTTATTAATGATTGTTATTATTTTTTGTTACAGTGAAACAGAATCTGGAGATTTTTTATTAGTTATGAAAACCCACATCACGTGAATGCCTTCGATTTTCGGCTTCAAAAAGTCAGGCTTTTTCTACGGCATGTTCCATGAGACAGCTATTAATGTTTCTGGCTCAGCGCACTAATTTCTGCGCACTAATTAAGGATGTTCTTCAGCTTTCGGATTGTCTGGGGTTTGTTCACATACACATTTTCCTTCAGGTAACCTTTTTCCCATAGGAGGAAGTCGGGAGCGGTGAGATCTGAAAAAATAAAATTTAAAAAAATTAGTAATCCAAAAAGTAATTCACATTTTTAAACCTCTTCATGAATGGGTCACCCTGTATATCCTTGACAACTTGAAATCGTTTCCTCTTAGGAGTGTTTTCAGTCTAGGGAAAAGCAAAAAGATCGCAGGGTGTTCAAGAAGGGTATAGGAAATCATGGAAATGGTTTGGATACTCCAGTCCACATGGCACAGCACAAGGATAAGAAACAAGACCTTGAGGACCATTTGGAGGCCACTTCCGACGAAATGCATATCGACATGGAGAACTGTCATATAGGTAGATTAGTTCATATAGGGGCCTAGTCTAAAAGAAGGAAATAAAAGTCTAGATAAAACACACCATTCTTATCAAAGAAGCCGATCCTCATTTTGTTGACATTTGACTGGGGGAAGTCTCAATTTTTAAAGCGAGATCGGAATTCTCCTTAGCACTTAAATGCAAATTTTAAAATGAGAGTAGCACTCAAATTTTGAATTGATTACTGGATATTTCCTCAATTGCTTTATGACTATTTTCTGTTCGTTACTATGATGGTCTTACCAAGTTTTCTGCAGAACTTTATACACATGTGTTGCTTCATACACACACGAAGTATTATGAAGCACGTACATTTTTATGCATCATTCGTGATGCCAACTCTTATCACAGATTCTTTTGTCGAATTATCCCACATTTTCCAAGTAATCCTATATCTTCTTGTGTACAGAAAACTACAAAAAATCATCAACCCGGATATTTTGACCAATCTCAGTATCTTGAATCCCAATATTAATAATATTTTTCTGCTTTTCTTTCCTTCATTCTTTTTTTTTCCCTTTCAGTACGTTGAAGGTGCTAGATAACTAGAAATTTGTAAATCTATCATATTTGGGTCTACGCTAAAATTGAATATAAAATAAGAGTTTTAGTTGTTCATTCACTCTAGCTCTTCGAACTAAACCACGTGCAGTTTTATCTGTACCCCTATGTAATCCATGATAGACGTTATAAAAAGAAACAATAAATGGTATTTTTAAATAATGACCCAAGTATACAAAATCTACTACAGAATTCCTTATCACTGTCTGGATAAAACTTATAATGTGCAGTTTCCACTTGATCATTCATGCGAAACCAAATCTTCCTCTTCAAAGTAAAAAGTAAAAGGCAAACTGACTTATCTCGTAAACGGTGGAAAGTCCAAAGGAGTTTATCCTTGAGTAGATATGATTAATGCATTTTGAAGATACTGAAACATAAATCTTTGTAACATTTTGTAAAACTCTTCAAACATTTGTATTTAAAGTAATGAAATTACTTTCGATAAAATCAGAACAAGTAGAGCATTAAAAAAAAAAACTAAAATTATTTTTCTGTCAGAAAACATGAGCATGCAGAATGATGTGCCATTTTTATTTTTATTTTTTAATTTTCATCGTAATTATCTGTAAGTCAATAGGATGGGTTTAAGGAATAATAATAAGATAGCGTATATGATCTTTTCATTATTCAAAGCAACGTTTAGTGTGGTAAAAACGGAATTATTTCAAATTTTAATTACTAGTTTAAAGGACAACTAATCTGTGAAAACTAAGACGGAAATAATTTAATCATATGTATAAAGTTAACAATTAAATCAGAACTAAGATTATGTGAAACTCTTTCCCGAAGTATCGAGAAAATGCGCCTTAAGTACTCTGATTTTATATGTTTTAAGCCTATAAAACTTCGATTATATCATTGTTTGACCATGGTTAGAATAATAAACTCAACTGAATGCAGACCAAGTTTTCTTCGTTATATGAAATATATGTAAATTGTTATAAATATATGTAGAATTTATTTAAACAATAGATTCAAACAGGTAACTAGACCGAGTCTCATTTGTGATTATGATATGCTAAAATCTTCTCCCCAATAAAAGAATACTCTAGCACTTATTTGTAGCTGACACATTTAGTGCTTCTTCAGCACACTAACAGCATTCCGTTCACTACAAAGAAACCCTGCATGTCGCTTCACTTTACAAAAAAAAGAAGACGCAAAAGATGTGACAAAAAGGAAACTCTTTGCTTGGAAACTAATTAATTAGTTTCGTCTTCAAAAAGATAGAACGAAAAGGTTAAAGATTCACAGCATTTGCGGTGTTGAAGAGAGATATGAAACATAAAGGAAATTACAATATACTCGTACATATATAAAAATTTACGAGAAGAGAGGATCGCTATAGAAAGCTATAGCAGGGTATGTTATAAACTCCAGCATATTTGAAGAAAGGATGGCCATCTTTTGGAGATGGTCATCCTTTAAGAGTTGTCTAATCGTTTCCGTAGGTTTGAAAGTCACCCTTATTCTATGGGGTTTGAGGAGTCTTGCAACCTTATTAGAAACTATCCCCACGTATGGAATGACGATTGCAGAAATATACTGTGTGTCGTCTCGTTGTCTTTGTGGGGTGGGGGGTCAGAGAAAAGTATCTTGTGGACGAGTCTCCGAGGGTAGCTATTCATGGTGAGGTTGTTAGATATCAGAGATAATGCATCCTGGAGATCTTGTTGATCTGTTGTAATGCGGAAAGTCTGTTTTTTTAGCATGTATACAATGCTAAGTTCTTGAGAAATGTGGTGGGAGGAACTAAGGCAAATAACGTCCTGTATTTCTGGGTTTCGGTCAACTAAGAGGCTGAGACGACCATTCGTTTGCTTCTTAATTAGGGTGTCCAAACATGATAATTACTTATCTTTTTCAAGATCTAGAGTGAATTTGATTGTATGGTGTAATATGTTGATCTTGTGTAGAAAATCAAACAGGTCCTTTTTTGTGTGGTTCCAAACAATGAAAATATCGTCTACGTATCTCCACCATACTGTGGGTTTAGGGTCTACTTGAGATAAAATTTGCTAATTATAGAACGTTCCTTCCTAAATAACAACAAGTGAAAACATACAAGCGCTATGCATGTATCGTACGCGTTCTGTTTTGTCAAATATAATTGGAATCGGTTGATTTATAGTCTGTAACAGTTTTTAGCTTTAAGTGCCTTATATCAGTTATGTACCCTGAAGATGCCAACAGCCTCAGTTGGTGAAACTAGTTGGTATAACATAGTTGTTCTAAAAACATACTTGATCAATAAATCCCAATAGAAGTTATTTCCATAGTTTTCGTGGTCAAGAAAATAACGTTTTAACATAGACTTCAAACTGTTATGGTGTAGTATTGTTTAATAAAGAAGAACAAAATTTTCACCATTGAAAATCTGTTTCCCACAGTGGTGACAGAGTTTTTTCCTCATGGAAACTAGGTTTATGTTTCTTTTTATCCCGAAAAATAGGCAAACCACCAAGAAAAACGCAGACAGCAAACAAACATTATACATTATTCGCACAGTCGCTGTGAGAATGTTCGACTGCCATTGAGCAGGAAGCACGCAGGCTTAGGCTGCCATAGGAACATTAGTGTAATTGGTCCTTACAAAATCTGCTTTAGATTTGCTTATGATTTTGACAGTGCTGATGGGATGTAGTATTAACTGAGTGAGAAGCTGAAGTTTTTAACTTGACCCATTGAATTTCTGCTGAGGGTATGTCTTGGATTCTTTGTCAGATTAGTTATATATATATATATATATATATTTCACGTAAACCTAAATACTGCGTTTATAAGGCCTCTAATTCTTAATAGTCTGCGGTACGTCAATTGTGGGGGTCCTGTAGCCTTATTTCATGATGGGAAAACCGAGTTTCTGGTTGGCGAGTTCCAGCATATAGTTGTGAGATCGGTCAACTGATCAGATGAAAGGCCCATAAGGGAGTTTTTTTTTGTTCTAGATTTTAGAATTCGATCCTGGGTCTTTCCAATCAAAAGATATTATCGCTATCAACTGAGCTGCGAAGACCAAATGGAAAAATCTGTATTCTGAATATATGGATGAGTACCACCATTCTCCAATAATTTATCTGCAGTTATTTAAACAAAGTGTCAGAAGAAAGGAAGAACCAACAATAATGTTTAGGTTAGAAAGAACATAAAATTGATCTGGTGTCCGATTTCTAACGCAATCTCAAGTTTGCCTTGCAATGCACAGGAATTTGTATGAGCTTAGCATAATAAAGGCTAACTGATTTTTCATCTGCATCATGTGTTCAATATTTTGCTTGTTGCTGAATTTTTTTGTTATCAGTATTATCCATTTAGCCAGATGTGAACGACATATTGTCGATCCGATGTAATGTGAAGTCGCAGTCGATGGTTCGCTTCCAGTTTGTGTCTTTAAAATTATATAAATCCACACTAGAGGAGGAGGGATAAAAGGCGAAGCTAACCTACTGCAAGCAAAGAGCAACTCTAATGCTGGTGAAGGTCTTTAGTGAAAGATGATCAGCACAGTAAAGAATAACTGCTGATCAACACCATGTTCAGAGGGTATACGCAAGAGTTTCAGAAGCAACACTGATCTTAAATGAAATCTTCAAAACTCAAGTTGAAAAATTAGAGATCGCTAAGATAAAACGACTTATCTATTACAATTAAAAGTTATCATAAAAAAGTCGTGTACGTTAACCAATATAAGACTTTGTTATCCAACATGTTATAGTTATTTACAGATGATAAAATATTTGTTGAGTATTTTTTCCTTTACCAAATAAATTAAAACAGCTCATCTTACTCGCTAGATGCAGATTTATGAATATACTTAATCATCAAACGCCATTTATTATTTTCATCACACTTTTCATATAATAGTGTAACGTTTCGTTGTTGTATTAGTAGGCGTTAACCTGCAGGAAAGTACAGCTGAAGTAGACTTAAAAATCAACAAAAAATACATAGAAACCAATATTATTTTCAAGTGGTTTAAATGTTTAATGTTTTGGGAGACAAAACTGAAAGAAAATTTCGATGACAAACATGAACAAAATTGCAACTCCAAATTTCTGAGAATGAATGAATGAAAATGTTTCACCAATATTATTAAGGATTATTAGTGTCGTAGAATTAATTCGTTATCATCATCATCGTCATCATCGTCATCATTATCCTGTTTCCTGAACGTATTTGATTTGATGGTCTGTCACAGTCAAATAAGTTGGTTTTACACAAACCTTAATTTTATAATAGTGCTGTTAAGCCTATATACATTTTTGCATATGTTAATTGCATCAATTTTATCTTTAGGTTTTGTGTTTGTTGGGATGGAAACGTAAGATTCAGTGATGTAAAATCCTGCCACTTCCCATATACATCTATTAATTCAAAGTCCGTATAAACTTTTTCGCATTCTTGACGGATTCGAACCTGTGTCTTTCTTAACAAAGTGTATTGATGCTGAGCAGCCACTGAGGACATTTTTGTAGGAATACTAAAAAATACTAAAAAATAAATGAAACATTATGTCCAATTCGAAAATAGAAAAAAGACAGCTTTTAATGCTCACAACAGAATAACTCAAGGAAAACAAATTGAGATGTCAAAAATAGATTTTTCACGACTCGTTCCGATCGCGCATCTAAATAGAATTAGAATTCTTTGTCGTTTATCAGAGCATAATTCCTTCCGCGAATTTATTTCAGTGTTGCTACATTAATCATCAGTTTAATAAAGTTACAATCTCTTTCTCTTTAGATTCTTTCCCGGGAGGAATATAAACCTTAAGACCGATATTGGCACTAAGTACAATACCTTTGATCTCGCTCCTTTATAAAGCGACTATCTCTATTGGGTATAATAATGTTGTTTGTTAGGAGTCTCAGTTGTGTTCTACCGAATTCCACCAGAGAATAGTCTATCGTAGTAAATGTGATGACAAGTAAATTAGCTTCAAGATATCCCTCGTGCAGTTTATTAGATTTTATCTCCATTTCCTTGTCGCAATTCAATAAGGACGTGCAGAGTGATATTCTCTACAGCGCGGCTGTTCCTTTTAAGCTACTCAACAAATTCCTCAAGAATGTCTGAAATATCCAATTGAACACAGTTGTTCCATTTTTTTCTTGGAATTCGAATGATGAATACAGTCACTATACTGTAAACAGTTTTATTTATTCATATGGAGTTTCCTCCCTTTTCTCTTCCGTCCCTATTGGGGAGAGTTGAGCCCCCTCATGAGGGGGTTAAGTATTTATGGCTGTAGATCCGTGTGTGTTCACGGGGCCGGGTTGCCTGCTTGCGGGATGAAAAATCCCAGATAAACTGGGGGAAAAAAAACCTGCTGTCCACGCCCAAGACCCGATAACTTGGCTATGGACGAGGAAGATCCTTAAGCTCCTCACGTCGTTGACGGGAATCGAACCTAGGCCACTCCTTCCCCAGGCATATGGTTGCGAAGCACAAAGCCACTAAGCTAACCGCTGTTAACTTAGTGACCTACTGTGAACACTGAACTGCTTTTTATCATGCATGCTCATTGATGTTGGGAGGAGCCATAGCACTGGAGGAAAGTGGTAATAATCCCCCCCCTTTTAATTTGTTCAGATGTGATTCATTTTCATTTTATTTCTACAGAATAGGAAGTTCTACAGAAGTAACAAGAAAGTTGCTATTTCCATGCGTTACTGTTATTCAGAATCCCAAATTTATAACCACCTACGAACATCTCTATTATACAGTCGGGGGGGGGGAGGCGAAGGGAAACACCTGGGTTCCGATTAGAAACATTTTATAAGGACTCGAAATGACAGTGAGTTATGCATTCTCATAAAGGAATCGAAGGGATTAATCATGCAAAATAAACAAATCAACTGAACAATATACTTACTTATGGTTAACCGAGTGATAAGCGTATCCGCTCTGCAATAAGAAAACAAGCTATGGGGTTCAAATCCCATCATAGACGTTGTGATTGTATTTAGCTTGAGGATAAATTTAATCCCCTGGTGCAAGATCGCTGATCCGTTTACTGGAGACTGACTTGCAAATGTTTCATGTTTGGTCTCTAGAGCAAGGCTTTCGGACACTAAAAATACGATACTTATTTTACAAACTGTAAAATAAGTTGCACATTCTACAGTTGATGACAGTGTGACATCATGCATTTCATAGTGTAAGTGCTATTTGGAAAATTGAGGAAAATGATTCTGAAATGTGAAAAAAGATAGCTTTCCTGGATAGAGTTCCGATTGCAACCGAATAGAACATATTCAGAAAGAATTGGAACTTGGAGTCAGTACGAGCCAGACCAGTTACGCCAATGACGGCGCAAGTAGTGGTTGCGCCATCATTAGAGCCAAAGGAGGATCCCCATTTTATTGAGGCATGTGAAAATTAAGGATCCCCAAATATAGTCGTATCCCAATGTTTGTTGTAATATATTAAAATATATTACTTTTGAAAATGTATTACTTTTAATTATAAAGCATAATCTATATAAAATCAAATAGTAATATAAATAATATTTTTTATTTTTCATATTATTTTTGATATACAAATAAAACAATTTTTATAATTATGCAAAGACTGGAAATGAAATCGCATTAAATAATTTTATAAAATAAATTTCATGTGGAGAACTGCTTGATTGTGTTCGTGTATGCTTTCGTTCTACAACTTAGAGCTGCAGAGATGCGAGCTACTTATCTAGTAGTTCAATCTTTCTCTCCTTTTAGTGAGAGGGAGACCGTGAATAAAGACCGTGACCGTGAGACGGTGATTAATACCCTTGGAGGGTAATGGATGGCAATGCAGTAGCCAATGAAGTTCTAACTGAGGCTCGGCTATTGCTGTTACCCTCCTGCCATGATCGAGCTTTAATAGCTCAATAACACCTTATCCCTACACTGTCCTCTACAGATAACAGGGAAGATGAAAAGCATTCTTGCTTCGCCCCTTTAAGCCAGTCTTTATAAGGATAAGGATTTTCTTTTTAGTACTTTTTTTAATATCCTATTAAAACATACTTAATGGTGCTAGAAAAGATGACCTTGAATAGAATAACCTTTAGAGAAACCAATATTTCTATCATGTAGTCAGTCGTAATGTTTACACTTTAAAAGTATTATCCGAGTCATAGCATCAGTATTTTTCAAAAGGATATTTCTGTAATTCCTATGTTAGCTACATCCCTTTTCCATCGATGCTTCATACATTGAGGCTACTGCGTAGATAAATTATCAAATTAAATTTATGTCGAGTCATTTTTATTTTACTATTAAAGATTTCATTATTTTAATAACGTTATCGTTAGGTTTTTACTCCACTTTTAATAATTAATTTCAAGAGTTAGTTAAGCGAGTGAAGCATTGTTTGTGTACTTGCATATATAAACACGAATACAGTAATACAAGTGAAATAAAAAGATACATCTCATGAAATAATGAGAATCACAACATCCAAGAAGCATAAATTGCATTGTTTTATCTCAGAAGTATCTTTGCCGTCCACGTGCATAGATACTTCCGCTAGCAATGCGAAGAGATGGATCGATAACAGCAATTGCTTAACTTAGGCTTGCGTCAAGAAACATTTGCAGATGAAATGACTGCCTGGGATTAGCAACAACAAATTCCAGCTCTCTCATTGTGCATCACAAAGTAAACGTGAAGTGCTTGTTTACGCGCTCCAGGTTGAATGGAGTTCACTAGAAGAGTACATACCTTCGCTAATGAATCTGAGTCTCAGAGCTATCATTAACATTCGGTAGGTGCATAATCGACTGAGATGCTCACGTCTTCCAGCAATGTTAATTAAAAGAAGATCAGAAATGTACATAGCAGCATTAGTCCTCATTCTTTGGGAATTACACCAAAATTAAACTTCCTAAACAGCTGCTGACCTCGTTATGAGGTTTCTTTATATAGACATAACCAGTTGCAAAATTTTCTTCTCTGTTTTTGAACTGAGTAACGCTTTTTTTAAAACACTTTAAAGTAAAGAAAGCCAAGACATGAATGGTAATTCACCCAACTATGTTTGCAAAGTTGGGTGAATAAACGTGTTTAAAATTACTCTAGGGTATAGCTATCAGCACAGAATAAACGAAACATGAAATTAAATAATAATTATAGTTTATGTGGTAACGAGATATTATCTAGTTTAACTGGTAAAATTTTGATATAAGAATTGCTGCTTTGCACAATGAAAGCTTTTATTATCGCTACTATTACTCTGATAGAATTTGCTTTCGTGATATGGCCTTCGAATGCTTTTCAAAGGCAAGTAAAGCTCTTCGAATATCTTTTTTTTTAATTGAACACTTTAAAAATTATTCATTTTATATTAAATGCAATTAAAATTTCAAAGTATATTGGAAGAAAATATTACATACACTATTAGCCCAATTACAAGCCATTGACTAGCAATCTGATTGTATTAACACAAATAGCATAGGATGAACGTCTGTCCCGATTTGAACAGGATAGTCCATTTTCAGCTAAATTGTTCATGCGGCCTCAGAAATGCTTTCAGAAACCCAATTTGTCTTTTTTTTTAATATCGATTTCCAAGATAAAATATTTTCATATAAATTATTCATAAAGCAAACTGTTGTAGAAATAAATAAAAAAAGATTGTCATATTCTGATAATTTGTATGTCTCATATGGATGTTTTTCTGTTAACAAAATGTTAACGTTTTTTTTTTCTTTTCTTTTTTGAATGGATGCTGCATTCAAATACGTTCAGTAATTTTCGTTATATTCAACAATCTCATAGATGTACGTTGCAATTCCTAAAATGATTTAAAACCAATGGAGGGAAATAAACATGCAGATATTGCGGTACGTTTATTTCCCTCCATCGGTTTTAAATTATTTTAAAATCACGGCTATGTAAAATCCTAGCAGTAGAAAGTCATAATAGATGTCCTTGCAAATGCTTAGAAATACTTAACAAATACCTAAAAAATACTTGGAAAAGACGGGAGTGTTCTCACGCTATGCCATTATCTAAAACAGACTGTAAACTTCTCTTTACGCATATGATAACTATGAGTTGTTTATTATGATACATTTTTCTATTCTTTATTTAACAACTCTTAGTTTCACAGTCTGCAAGGACATTTATTATGCCTTTCTACTACCAGGACCTCTTTCTTGTCATAGCTGTGATTTTAAAATAATTTAAAACCGATAGAGGGAAATAAAAGTACAGCAAATCTGCGTTTATTTCCCTCCATCGGTTTTAAATCATTTTAGGGACTCCAATGTACATCTATAAGATTGTTGAATGTGTTCGTTTGCATCTGATTAGCCAGCCTGGTTGGCTGAGTGGTTAGCGTAACCGCTCTCCAGCCAAGAGGCTGCGGGTTCGAATCCGCAGTGGATGTTTGTGATTGTTCTTTACCTTCATGCATTCATTCATCTAAGTATATATATATATATATATACCTCTCCCAAGATGGACTGGGTCACCATGGAAAAGTAGACCCAACCATTCCGCAATGGAGAAGTCTTCACGCTGTAGTGGGTGGAAAAAGACAAGCTGATCATCATCATCATATCTGGTTTATTCGTAAACAGTTAGAATATTACAAGTTGTTTGAAATTTACCCGTTTCGGTTGCTTAATTTTCATGGAAGTGATCATGGGATAATTTTGCAATATTATCATGTTGTAGTGATTCAAAAAAATGCAATGTAAACCTGCCTGGTTGGCAGAGTGATTAGCCTATCGACTCTGCAGACAAACGGTTGCAGAGTCGAATCTCGCCATGTGAAAGGATGTTTAGAATTTCTTTGCAAGGGAAATAAGTTCATTCATCGCCGGTTTGAGATCATGGCTGCTCTGATTAGCGGCCTGATGTGGCTTGAAAAGTTCAATGTTTCATCTCTAGAAGAGTTTCCGGACTATTTAAAAATAAATGAAGCAATAATAATAATAACAAAAAACAATCCTTAGTCCATTCATGGTACTGATGTATTAAACTCATACAACCTTCTATGAAGAGGAACCACCGAAAAATCTGCTGCTTAGCAGTGGCTAAATGATTTAAGGTACACAGAGTTGCAAATCAACATCGTTCACTGCTGAATACGAAGATCTATGAAGAAAACAGCATTCATTCCTCACTGCCGAGGACATTGTTAAACAAACACGAAGATATTAGTGAATGTTTGGAACAGACTGAAAGCCCGGTTATTAGTGAACCTAAAGTTTAAATAGCTAACCAGTTAAGAAGAACAGCTTACTCAACCTAGAACCCTGTATTGGTACCAAAACAGCACATCTGTAATTAAAATTGCCATATGCCAGAATAGAACTAAATTCAATTACGTACAAAATGGATTTTCCTACTTAAAATGCAACACAAATAATAAATCATTGTATATAGTATCTATTAACAGTTAAAATCTTCGAGTGTTTCTGCTGAGTTCGCTTGATTTTTAAGAGCAAATGCAGATACTAAATTAAATAATTTCATATTTGAATGGTCTACGATGAAGCATGTTAGATTCTTCCATTTTATTCAGTAGGTGGTGCCCAATACATCTTCGCTCTACCTAATTGTCAGTGAACGTGAAGTAAATGATACATATTTTATGTTCCGTCAGCGAATGTTGGTAGATCTTCCAGTCTTTCAATGAAAGTCTACCTTACAGGAACAAACACCTTTACACAAACCAGGAATACAGCAAGAAAGGAATTGTTCATCAGCGAAATGGATGAAGATGCCCAGTTCCAAGAGATATTTCAAAGCAGTAGAGAGAGAGATTATATTACTTTACGATGTTTCAGATGTACATTGCCCTGTTATTAGGAACAGGGAAAACACGATTGTAATCTACGTATATAGAGAAGGTTGTGGATTTGGGGGAGGGTGGAAAATTAGGTATTTTTAAATTCTATTTGAATTGTATCCATTAGATAAGACTACACCACGCATATGGTTACGTTCAGCTATGAAGAATGGCTGCTTATATCAGAAACTGGGGTAAACATTGCTTGGAGTAGTAATGAAGATGAAGCTTCTCAAGTTGTTTATCAGCATGCATGAGTAGGTTTTCTGTATACTGTTCAAGAAATGTCGCAATTATAATTATGTATGAAGTGTCAAAGGAAGACAAATATATACTTATTTTCATTTTTATGGTAAAAATGATTCTTGAAATGGAGGAGGAATGAATTTACTGTCTGGTCATGAGGCAAAATTGAGAACTCGTCATATATATAAACCCTTAAGAGAAGCTGTGTCAATGGTTGGTTGATTTTCCAAAAGTCTACGTCTAAAAACTGGGAGGGAGAGGGAATCAGTAGCAGATCCCTATCTGCTTCTATATTTTGTATTTCAATAATGGATTGGTAATATTTTATCTTTAAATATTTTAAAGATAAAATATTTGTATTATCAGGTGGTTCTTTTTATTTTAAGTGATAATATGTTATTCAGGTGAATATTGGTAAAGAGAGAAATAATTTAAACACTGCTCATAATTATCGGAATTACTTAAATTGGTAATTTTTATTTTTCTATATTACGCCAAATATAATTTTTAAAGTAAGAAAAGGAATGTCAGTAAGAAGAAGGGAGAGGAAGGTAGGAAATTTACTAATGGTTGGGTTAATCTGCAGGAGGAGAAATCAGAAGCACCCGTTGTGGTTCGGCAAGGATTAATAGATTTGTAGAGTTTAGGTCATTCACAAAACTGATAATCCTGTGTAGTATATGATAATAAGATGGTTTTTTATTATTTAGGAAGACAGGAAGAAATTTTTTTGAAGTTCTTTTTAATTTTTAACAGAGGGCGCTTCCCAGCAAGTACACTATTTTTTGTTCAGTTGCACTTTGTTCTGTGCTGCATTGGGTATTTGTTAGAATTTATTCTCTACTGTTCTCCTGAATATGTTGTTTACTTAATTACTTATGCTATTTTCATTAAATTAAATGAGCAGCATCAGTTTTAACCAGCGCCAAAGCCAAAGCCCGGTTGTTTTAATCTTTGCAATTAAAAGAAGGAACTTGCGACTCGACAATAAACTATGCTGTAGTCTACTTGGCCGGAAACTGGCGGTCCTCTGAGATACTCGATTAAAAATGAATAAAATTGTGTTAATATATTTTAAGAGAATTGTATTATGTTTCATCGTATATAATTTATATACTTATTCCAGAGATTATTGTACCGTGAACGTGTCTTAGAGGTAATTATGCAGTCGCGGTTCTGTCGAGTTCAAAAGGTCGCGCAATCAATTTCATTAATCTGTCCTTGTCTTTGCCAATTTCCGAAACCATTAATTTTGGATGAGGCCACCTGGTGTGTGTTTGATTTACGATGTTTATACAAATCTTATGGACTTAGAAGGAAATTCTGATAGTTAATGATTTCGTTCACAGGCTGAAAAATGCTTAATCCCAAATCCAGGAATTATCGTATAAGTGAAAGAGGGCTCTGATAGGAATTTAGCCTTCAAAAATATTGGTTGTTGGGGGAGTGAATCCAAAACTTCAATGATAATTCAACTTCTGTTAATCAGGTGCATGTGATGTGAACCGACAGCGAATATACGAAGTTAACTTTCTTATAAAGGAGAGAATTAAGTCGCTGATAAGATGATACCTCTTTCCGGAGATGGCACCAACGCTAGTGGAAGTCTATTGTCAAAATCAGCATTATATTATTTGGATGTGTAAATTAATTTGATATCTTTTACTGATAATGTATGGGATAATGATGATACTTTTTACATTTCAGTGATGCTCTTTTGAAATGTTTTGAATACTTTTTTAAATTTTTAATGATACTTTTTTTTATTTTTTTATGAGAATAATTTCATTGCCAGGGTTGAGACCACCTCCCAGTATTTGAGGCCGAAGTATCTTGCAAATTTCGAGACTATGTAAATTATAAATAAAAATACTAAAAAAATGAAATAATGAAAAAGTTAAACTTTTGATTCCGTTCACGTAATTATGTACATAGGAAGAAGACACATAAATAAAAACAAAATAGAGTATACAATCTTTTTTTTCTCGGTAATTTTATAGAATGACAAATAACTATATATAGGGTAAATAATAAAATTAGCAGATATAGCAGACTATACGGATAGGATTGACTGCCCTTTCAAGCATTAATTACATTCCTGTAAAGCCAAGTTTTTTTATGAGGCAGTGGCAAGCGATTGAGAAATGGGAAGATGAATAATAGAGGAAAACACATTACTGGAATAGCACGAAATGAACATTAATATTACAAATGCATTTATTTTTAAGGTGCAATATTTAAATAATCATAAGGAAAGTTCAATTAATAATCTAAACGAATGTACAGATTTTGTTTCAAAGTTATAACAGTTTTTATGAATGGGAGAGAGAGAGAGAGAGAGAGAGAGAGAGAGAGAGAGGCACACTCCCATGAGCAAGTTGCATCGTGTCATGTAACGAGTCGCGCGGATTTGTAGCTGGTATAAATTAGAGGAATATGATGCTCCCGGTTCGATATAACTGTGTCCGGGTGAAATGGCTGCGTGAAAGGAATTGACGGAGTTTGAAACACGTGTTGTTATAGGAGGTCATGTTTCAAGCCTAAAGTTTTGATACATTGGGCCATCCCAGGTCATCAGTCAGTGATATCATACGGTGATGGACGCGCAGAGAGTTAACTGCAAGTGTTATCCGCAGTGGACTACTAGCCATGCTCACCGATCTTGACCGTGGGGCGCTACAAAGAATAATATGTCAAAATCGTCATTTGTAGACCGACACGTTGAATGCAGAGTTCCGGGCATCGACTAGAATACGAATCTGCACAAAAGCATTCAGAACCGAGACTCACAACATGGGTTTCTATGGTAGGACCGCAGTTGGCAAGATCCACATTACCGGAACCAACATGCAGCTCGTGGTCAGTGGTCGAAAGAGCGCGTACAGTAGGAGGTGGAAGCTTGTAAATTTGTTTCATGGAGGGATTAATTAATCTTCACGCTCCTACCAAGCAGATGGAGGTGTGTGGGTGTGACACATATGTAGTGAACGTCTCTTACCAGAATGCGTAATAATCCCAACTATGAAATTCGGAGGTGGCTGTGTAACGGCATGGTTCAGTTTTTCCTGGTTTGGCCTCAGACCTCTGACTGTGGTGTCATGCACATTGAACTCCGATAGGTATCTGAATATTCCGGGCAATGTAATGTTTCATACTTCGTGGTGTAGCTACGAAACTGAACCATTACATCTTTCATCAGGACAATTCACCTTTTATAAGGCTTCTGCTGGTTTGTGAGCATAATCATTACTATATTTCACTTGCCTACACAGAGCCCTGATTACAACGCTGTGGAAGATTTGTGGGATGAACTGGAGCATCAGAATAGATCAAGGGACATCTGCCCCTCACAAACGACCACGATCTCATTACACACACAGAGGAAAAATGGTCCAAAATTCCAATTGATCGCCGTCGTAGACATGTGGAAAGTATATGTCGTAGTACGCAGTCATCGCAGCGAAAATAATGTCGTACATTTTATTAAGGTGTACGCCATGCCTATTTGTTACGTACACTATGGTGTCCTTTGACTTCTTTCCAATTAGTGTATATTGTAAGAGAGTGCAGGTAATTATATATATGGACATCCTGCATAATCTCTAAACCAATTAAAAGTGGAGCACAACTTTTGGTTTTATAAGCGTCATGGAGAGAGTACGACATATCACGCCGCATCTCGAGGTTTGAGGACTAAAAGCTATATCTTATTGTCTGAAAATAGTGGAACTTCTGCAGTCGATTTCTTTTACTATATATATATATATATATATATATATAGGATGACAGGACATTTGAAAATCATCCAGATTATCGAAACTGCCAGCAACGTTAGTGATTTAAGATTGTTCTTAAAGGAAATCATCGCTGATGGTCCTTACGGGTGAAAATATTTTTCATTGTCATCACAGAAATCGCGCGCACACACACATATTCCTACGCTTCCCACAGAATTGGTTCCGTTAGTGGCGCAGTTCGCATCCAACATTTGTGTGTTTATCTATCTTGTCTATCTGTAGTTGTCAATCTGAACATGCAGTGGAAAACTTATGAGAACCGTGCAGCTGTAATAGCACTTGACAAGGTTGGACACGCTTGATACGCTAAAACACTCGAGATCAGTAGAATGGTTGTGTGTGGGACTATTAACCGTTATAACGATACAGGAGACGTATCTGATCATAACGATAAAGGAGACGTATCTGATCATCAAAAAACAGGTTGAACATGCAGCGTTAGGACGAAACAGCTTATAAGGTCTGTAAAGACCCGCCTCCGACATAATCCTGTGAAAACGCAGAAAGGAATGTCGTGAGAGATGGTCATTTCACAGAGAACGATGTCACGTGTACTAACTGATAACCTGGGGTGAGGGCCAATCGTCGGTTGTACTGGACACTTTCTAACACCACAACGTATGCGGCAGAAGGTGATATCATCAAAGGCACTTCTCCAGGGGGTACGCGAACAACACACATACAGAAATATCCTCTTCACAAATGAGAAGATTTATATACTGAATAGTCGTTTAACTCGCTAAAACGATCGGTATATGCTCCGGATGATCGCACAGTACGTATATCACTCAGGACTCATAGAGGTCAAGTGACAATTTGGCGGGGGAGGGGGTCGCGTATCAGGGGAGTATCCAAGTTGCATTTCTGCGAGAAAGGAATAAAAACTTCCGCCAAAATGTATCAAGATAGTGCATAAACCTGTTGTATGGCCCCTGAATAACGACTTGTTTCACGTCAGGCGGTGGACCTTCCAACAGGACTACCCCTGCGCACAAGGAGAGGACCACACAAGTAGGTGGAGGCGAATGTGTCCGATCACATGTCACCATTTGATTGGATGTCTGGAAATCCCGATATGAATCCGTTGGATTTCAAATTGTGATCAGAACTTGCGAAATTAGCCTGAAAGAATCGACACCCCAGCATCACTATCCTGAAGGCGGATTTGGAGCGAGCAATGGCAGAATTTTTGTCGGATGTTGTGCGTGCCGGCATCGATATGTAGCCTCATAACCGTCTGGCGTGGGTGAAGGCAAAAGGGGAACATTCTAACATCGAGTGCTGCTATATGCACGTTATACATGTGGTTTGTATGTGTTGAAAGCTATAAATAATCTACTGATAGATTAAAGGTCTATGCGCTGTTTGAGTGTAATATTATGGCTAGACTAGGTATTTACATTTTCAGATAGATTTTCTTATGATGAATTAACGCCTTAACGCAGCATACCCGAATGCATCGTTTACTAACAGAAAGAGCACTGGTGCTCTGGTTTGCCTATTAAAATCTCAGTGCTTTCTTGTTTCGGTAATTTCCAATATCGAAAGCCAGATATCTGTTAAGTATAACAGATAACTGTTACTTCGAAGTAACAGTTATCTGTTACTTAGTAACAGTATTTGTGTCTTGAATTCCTATTTCCTTAAGAATATTTCTGGAAAAGAACAACGTGAAATAAATGTTCGAATTTTAAATTTGCTCTGTATTAACATTGAAAACTTTGAATTTACTGTTTCTTAAAATTTGTTCTCAATATAGAACACTATAGGGCATTGCAAATTGTTTGTTTGAGATGAGAGAGGTATAACCTATTAATATTAGATATGCGGATTTCGTAATTTACCTTATTCACTGTCTCTGATCATTCTGATCAGTCGATATTTCTGTGTGTTTGTAATTCAGTGTATGTACGCCTGTCTATGTTTGTCTGCATATAATGTATTTGTAACTCAAAAAGTACTAAATAATAGTAACCAAACGTTAACCTAAAATTTTCAGACGATTACACATGAATGCTTATTTGGTTCACTTGGGTAACATCACCTCGAGGAAATTTTTATGCAGCGTATGTAACATATCGTGTTAAACATTTTCCCCCCAAAAAAACTGTTGATCTATTCGCATGCAAAACTAGTATAAGAATTCTGACTTTACATATTCCTCTCTTTTACTGGGAAAGCCGTTGGCTATATCTGGCGGTTGTCTTGTATAAATGGATCTATTTACCATAGATGAATGCGATTTAAAGTTTTCTTTCTTTCCTTTTAATTATCTGTCAACTGATTAATACAAATATCCAGATGATGGGGATAACCTTAAATAATTCAACAACTGAATGAATTAGTTTTTGGCTGGCCTTTGAAGAGAAGCAACTATTTTGAAACAGCTGTCAGCCCAGAATAACATTTATAAAATGCATTAATAAAAGGCGAATATACGAACGCCAGTACAGCGCTCGTGTCTTTTAATTAATGCTAGTGAAGGCAAACCCGATACCAAGAAGTGTATTTTCATTAGCTCCTCTGATCAAAATGTCGAAACTTTCAATTATTTCTACATATATTCCGCTTTCAAATAACGATGACTCTTTAATATCCCCCATCATATTTTCATCGTGCTGTATAGTGGATAAAAGGAAACGGGAGCCTAAAACTATTGTCAGAAAGAATTAGAAAACGTTTATTTCTCCAGGCTACTGCAGACGTCGCATATGTTTGACATGACATATAATAAATAGAAGATCAAGATTATAATAATTTAAAAAGATTAAGTTTTCGTCGTTATTCATAAAGTAATGGAGTATGTTCTTCCACCCTTATCAAAATACTCCCCTATTAAACCGCATAGCATTTAAAATAGCAATGAAAGAAACTACTAAAAATTTTAAAAGAAATGAATTTTCTAGCGAAGTTTTTGAAAAATTTTCCGACTAATAATTTAAATCTAATATTTCTTAGTGAACAATAAATTTAACAAAATAATATAATAATATAACAGAAGTGTAAAAGCTTCATTGTTTAAGGAAATTATGGACCACCAACAATTTGTGACAGCTTGAATGGAAAGGAAAGTAAAGGTTGCCTTTTTTTCTGTAACAGTCATTGGCTTCAAACTCAGCACAGTATTAATTTCATTGCCGTTTATAAATTTTCTTCATCTCATTTTATAAGGAAGAGTTAAGGAGGGGCGATGTCACGAAGAAACATAGGTAGGGAAGGGCAAACATCGAAGCAGTCGTCAATTTTTTGGCGCCAATCACAAGATCGGTTTTTGGATTCTTGTTTTTTAGTGGTTTTTATTCTGAGTTATGCTCTTACTTTTATATAATCGTGATGTTTACATTTAATGTTTTAATTTTTATTTCCTGTCTACACTTTATATATATATATATATATATATATATATATATGGTCATTTTGGATTTTTCCATTGAAGTTTCAAACGACAGTTTCATAAGTAATAAGCTAACCATATATTAATATAATTACTAGGATATTAATCGCTCATAGTCCAGAAAATGTATTTCGCATGATATATTCAGAACATTTTATTTTTACTCTAAAATCACTGAAAAAGATTTCACGAAATGTTTGATGAGATTATTTTAAAGCAATGAAGATTATGAAGCAAATGCATTATTTGTGTAAACCGCTTGCTGGTGCTTTGGTCACTTTTCATGTTACACGGCTTAATTTGAACCAGGTGGTTCCAACTAAGGGCGTTCTGACAACTATACTATGGAGGCACTCTATTTGTAATATATCAGACCGGAACTTCATATAAGTATATTCGTAAGTTATTAAGTCTTAATCAGTTAACAGAGATATAAATGTATCCCTGAAAAAATTATAAAGACTTTCGTCTTATTCTTCAAATGGCCTGAATTGTATATATGTAAACACGGTGTATAATAATAAATTATGATATTGATATGGAAAAAAAGATTATGTACATTTATATCAAAAAAGAGAGGTGGAGAAGTTTAAATACCTTGGGTCCGTATTCACGAATGATGGAAAATGGGACGTAAAGCTAAATAATCGAATTGGCTTAGCAAGCTCAATATTGCGGGAACTTGGTCGTTCGGTAGTATTGAAGCGGGAGTTAAGCCATAAGGCAAAGCTGGCTGTCTTCAATACACTCTGTCCCCATCCTCACCTATGGTCATGAGAGTTGGGTAATGACCGAAAGAATGTGGATACGAATCCAAGCGGCTGAAATGAGGTTCCTTCGAGGGGTTGCAGGGCTGACAAGATTCGAAAGATTCAGAAGCTCTGCAATTCGGGAAACCCTCAATACTCAACCGCTGCTTCTCCGTGTTGAGAGATCACAGTTACGCTGGTACGGGCACCTGGTCAGAATGCCACAAGAGAGGCTCCCTCAGCAGGCCCTCTTTGCCAAGCCAGAGGGTGGAAGGCCACGTGGAAGGCTAAGGACTCGCTGGATAGATTATATTCAAAACCTTGGGTGGACACGTTCGGGATTCCCACCAGAACACCTGAGCTTGGTGGCAGAGGATCCTGACCATTGAAAGTTCCCCTTGCAGCTGTTGCCCCCACAACCCAATTAGGAAAGGTGGGCCTTGAAGATGTATGTATGTATGTATGTATATCAAAAAAGAAAAAGAAAAGAAAAGAAAAAAAAATAATGTAATCTACATTTTTGTAATAAACAGAAATCTAATAATACGTTTTATTTGTATATATGTAAATATATATATATAGTGTATTTGCATATATACAAATGTATATACGCAAATGTATAGAGTGTAATTTTATTATTCAAAAATAATGAAACAAACAGTGGTGGAGTGTTGTAGTGTGAGTATCCTCCCTCGATGAGTCTTGTCTTTGCATTCCCCGTTATGGGAATGTAGTATGTATATTTACCTAACAATGTACTTTTTACTGCATGTTTGTACAAAAACTGAAAATATAAAATGCGAAGGACGAATAACAATAGGATTCCCAAAATAGCATATAAATATAAACCTACAGGAAAAACAAATCGCGGACGTCGCGGAATTAAGACTAAGATGGAAAGATGAACTTCATCTGCAGAGCAGAAACAGGACATAAAAAGCCTATACCTGAATTACTCAGACGACGACGATAAAATGCGAAGTGTATAAATGTAAATATTCTGTATGATAACACTTTTGGGAAATCTAAATAATGCACCATTTAATCATATCATATTATCTGTCTTGTGTAGCTGTAAACTATAATTGCAAACCATTACTGTGTTTGTGATTATTCTGTTATATGAATCGTACATTGTGCAAAAAAGTATTATTGCTTAAAATTTATATAATATGATGAATGTAATTTATTTGAGAGATAATAAAGTGTTATTAATAAAATTATTATTATTAATTAAAGTTACAAAGAGACATCAGTGGTGCATATAGGTTATGCTATTTTGAAAGAAATTGGAATATTTAAAATGATTAATTAATTAATTTAATTGATTGTCTTTTGGTATTACTTTGCAAAAGAGAAATTGCGATACAGAATTATATCATCAAAAATTACCTGGTGTTGACACCTGAAGATATATTTCAAAGTAAGCATTACAAATGCTAGCCGCAGCTTGATGTGTTTATCTTAAAGCAGTTTTATCAATAATTCCATATCTAAATTGTCTTAAAAAGTCGTTGATTAAACTTGCATTTCTTTATTCATTTCTTTGGTAGCTTATTTATATTGTGCTTAATTATTTATATAATGCTTCGATAATATACAACTATTGGTAAAATTTTTATCACGTAATACTCATTATTGGCATTTAAGAACCTAAAATAATGAGTTCTGCAAACTCTTATATAAATGTCAATGTTGGCCTTATCCTTTCTCCCTTATCTACGCATCGCTCCAATAACACTGGCTCTTTTTCATATATTGGATCCATTAAGCCTTGTGTACAGAGTTCAGCAGAGGGTGAGCCTCAAGTACATTGTCCCGTAATAAAACAGCTTGGTACTACTGACAGATGGCTAGTTGTCAAATAAATCTTTTTTTTTTCCCTTCCCTACTCAGATAGGAACTTACGAACTCACTATCGGTTTGCTATAAACATGAGAGAGATCACCAGAAGAAAAATATGTATAGTTCGAAAAGAGTCAGACGTTAGTTATCAGCTATTGGTAATATTGTTTTAATTAAATTTTTTTTCCTTATGATGTCAAAAGCGCAAATTGTGAAATAGCAAAGTAAAATAGCAAAGCATGAACATACTTGTTGTTTATTTTGCTAAAATATAATAATGAATATTTATTATCCTTTTAATATATAATTTAAATAGAAAATAAAGCCTTTTCTGGCTTTTTTTTAAATTAAAGATAATATGTTTTTATGCATACGAAATGTACATTTCTTAGCGTTATTGATAGAATCTACCTATTTTGCTCACTGATAGAAGAGTATGTGATCCAACAAATATATATTATATTTTATTTACTGGTGTGTGAGCAGGAAATTATGATGATCTTTTTTCATGTGACCCTTCCTATTATATCTGTACCTTCATACTTGTTCTTCCAATTCAAAAGAATTTGTGGTGTTACTTCGTGGCAATACTTTGTTTGAAAAACAGCGGACAGTATTTTTACCATTTAGCTACAAATGCGGTATAATTCATTCTTCTTGTCAGAATGGGCCGAACCTGCTGTTCCCACGGGAACAATATGTCTTATCCGTTCCAACAAACACATGAATATCTCCTTTCTCGCCCTACTGCCTCGTTGTAATCAGCGTTTTACATGTGATGGTTCCACTACCAGTATACCTTCAAAGTTTTCTGTGTCTGTAGATTGTATGATCGCTCTGACAATTATGTATATTTTCCGAATTAAAAACAGTTTCCGAAAGTTCAAAGTGTACCATCTCTGTATAACACTAAGTTGCCTGTTTTGCAGGATTAAAGACTCGGGTTTTCAGTAGGAAATCTCTGCCACCTCTATGCTCGACCCTATAGACAAACAAGCTTTCTTGGTGGAATTCCCATAAAAATACTGCTAACACGTTTATAATTTGACAATTTTCTCTATCACGGTTCGTTTACGGTATTTTGTTCACAGGTCTCTAAGTACAGATTAATTATAATTATAATAAGCTGATTATAATAGTTCAAATGGTTGTGAGATAGGCACATGTATACAGTAAGTCTAGGAAAATAGTTACATTGCCTGCAGAAATTGTTCAAATTCTTTGCTAGCAGCAGCGCAGTAGCCCGCTATCTATGACCTATTTTTCGGCCGGTTGTAAAAATAACATCTTTAGCCTCGAATAGCAGCATTTTAAACCCTGAATCCCCTCCCCTTCAAATAATAATAATAATACGAGTGCTTCTGTTTAACTTTACGAGATGGCATAATTTCTCTGATACTCCCTCTGAACGCCTTGATTCACAAAGAGCTTGAGCTCACCATCAGTGAGGGTCGAAGGCTGAACACTGGTCACCCTTTAAAGTTGGCATTATATATGCCATTATATATAGCAGCTACAGATAATTAGAATTAATTTTTAAATTAAATAAACTAACTAGAACTAATTAATCAAAGTTTGATGAAAACTTTTATAATTCAGGCAACCAAAGATTTATTGCAATTGCAAAAAACTAAGTATTTGCTACTGTTCGGATAAACAAAGATACTGAATACTGTTGAGTGCAATTAATAAAAATAGATAAATGAATTTAAAAAATATTAAAGGCAACGGTATATTTCAATGTCTAATCTAGATTGAATCTAGAATAATGAAAGCTCAGGGAGTTTGACTTGAGATATCGAGTTTTATTTTTCGCTTTATAAACACGATTCAAAATTAGTTTACATTTAAAAAATAAAATTAAATAAAAATAAAATAAAAGCAAATAAATCCACTCGCACGGGCTAATTTCATGTTCGGGATATTGAACTTTAATATATTTTAAAGAACTAATAAATATTTCTGATGTAAAAAAATATTTGATGAAGAGAAATAAAATGAAATAAAATAAAATTCTTTCATTAACAGAGGAGTTTTCCCCATATTTTATACGCTGTAATCATTCCGTATAATTAGAAATTGGCAAATACAACATTCCCGTTAACAAAAGTTGGTATTTTACGCCTAAGAGTAAATTTTGGTAGAGAATACAGATCTGAAACGGAATTTCGAAGATTTACCTGCTCTGAAGATATTCATTTTAACCATGAAAGGAAGAAAAATAGAAACGCACATAGCTGACGATGGATGGTTTTACTTGATCTTAGAAAGCAGTTGTCAATATACACTGCGTGGAAAGAAGTCAACGGACCCTCCCCCCATCAACAAGGTGCACCATACCATATAACAGGTCAGGAAGTATAGATTGCAGGAATAAACTGCTCCCAAATCAGTGCAACTGCGCCCGGGTAAAATGGCTGCCAGAAGGTAATTGACAGAGTAAAAGAGGCGTTGTGATAGGATTCTATATTGCAGGCCTATCTGTTCGCAAATTATTGACAAATTGGGCCATCCCAGGTCAACAATTAGTGATGATATACTAAAATGGAAGTGCAGGGATTCGTATCAGTGACTGTGGTGGGTGGACGACCCACCACACTCACTGAACGTGACAGTAGGATGCTACAAAGGAACACTATGCAAAAGTTGCCATTCGTAACCGACACATTAAATGCGAAGTTCCTGGAATTCATTAGAACACGACTCTGCAGAATTATTCAGAACCGAGGCTCACAACAAGGATTTCCATGGTAGGACCGCAATTAACAAGTCCCACATTACGTGAATCAAACATGCAGCGTCGACTTCAGTAGTGCAAGGAGCATGCACATTGGGACGCGAAATGCGGAAAACTGGTTTTATGAAGCGACGAATAAATGACGCTATACCATCTAGAGAAAGGTGTAGATGGACGGGTGGAATAGGTGAGGCGGATGCCTGGTGATCGTCTCTTAGATTGCGTAATCCCAGCTATGAATTTCGCAGGTGTCATAGTATGGGCCTGTTTTTAATGGTTTAGCCTAGGAGCTCAGTTCGTGTGTTACTACGATCATTGAACACTAAGAGGTATCCGAACATTCTGGACAACGCACCTTCAGAGGGTCAGAAACTCAATCGATGAGTTTCTATATATATATATATATATATATATATATATATATATAGCTTATGCCTTTCTTTCGATTCTGCTGTTCGCCTTATATACCATTCGTCTGAACTATCTTAAAACTTTAAAGAAGTTTTGGTGACATTTTGTTAAGCGTGTGTATAGTTCAGAGCATCTGAAGAGATGCTTGTTACTCTTGCCCTGCTAATAAAACTACAAACTTTGCAGTCATTAATTTTGAAATGGAAGAAAGTCATAAGCTGTTGATAGAGAAACTAAACTAATGTGGATTGACTTAATATTAATATTTCTCAAATGCAATTAATATTTTTATATAATCACGGATTACTGTATTACTGTAAAATATACCGTGTGAAGGTGGGGTCAAGAATACAGTAATCCGTGATTATGTGTTATTAAAATAGTGCATCACTGAGGAATCCGTACAAATTTAAGCATCAAATGTATCTGCTGTCAGTTGTGATGACTAGGATTTCTGTCATCCAGATTATTTAACAAATACTGCTGAACCGAGCTCGTTAAATATAACGAAATTACACCCGCAGCAAATAGATAGTTATTTTTCTCCAGAAAACTAACAGAAATGGTAGTTATCTACTGAGGTTCATTATTATTCGTTCTGTTCTGAAGAGTGAACTGAACACAAATGATAATGGATATCATTTTTCCCACGGCTCTGTCAATACTTTATTAAATATACAATAAAAATATCGGATATCTAACTTACATCTATTTTGAGAGACGTAACAAAATTTAATTCTAGAAATCTGTTGCTAAACTAATAAAATTCGTACCAACTGCATTTCAGGAACTTCATATCCGTTTAAAATATTAATGTCATTTAAATTTAAAAGTGAGTCATTTATTACATAACTATGTGAACTAGCACATATCACCTGTTAACTAGCATGTCGTGAGAGTGTATTCAACCTAGCAAATGGCGAGAAATAGAGATTGGCTGCCTATATATTTTCGATAAAACGTTATGGTAAACGAGGACCCCTAGTCTTGAGGAATGAAAAGAATTAGAGATTTTTTTTTATTATTTATTTATTGTATCTCCTTTTGCTTACACTGATAAGCAAGAATAATATTCAAATAGGTTCCAATATTCTAATATTCAAATATTCAAATATGAAAGCATCCTTTGAGGATTTTAATGAGAAATTGATAACCTGGGAAGCCATATTATCTATAGGAGGGTTGCTATGGCGAGCTCTTTTTTTACAATATTCCAGACTAAGTGACTTAAAATACATTGCATTTTTGAAAATAATGCTAAATTTAATTCAAGCATATCAGAATCCTTTATAAACTGATTCGCAAAGATCTGTCAATTCGACATGCTCGAAACTGTCTGAAAACGATATATTGTATTCGAATTTGCACAAATCTACCATCTGAAGTATGCACGAGTTTATTTTATTTGTGTCTAATATAGGGAATTTTTCCTTCAAACATGTTTCACAGTCTGGTAAATTGTGTCACTTTGTATTCAAAACAAATCATGAATTTATACATTTTAAACTTTCAGAGAGTTTTACAAATATGGAATTTATGATTTATCGTGCCAAAATATATTACCACAAATTGAATGCTAGAAACTGTTAACATGGTGTCATATCATTGAAAACATCTTTGAAGGAGTGGGCAGGAAAAACTTGAATCTCATTATTCGCTGAATAATTAATAATGAAAATAATTACGAATAATTAAATAGATAATATTCAACTAGCATCTACCTGAACCACTAGTGTGATTCTGTGCTTACGTGTAAGCTTCATTAACTTTAACTTTAAAAACATTTAAATACTGGTTGACTAACTGTTTGGTCATTGAAAGAGAAGAGTCACTCAACCCCTTCCCTTCTTCAGAACCTCTTAAAATTCAGGAATTACATTAAAATGGACTATCGGGTGGAATGATGGATGTGCTGACGACTTACTGCATGGATTTCGATAAATTCGGTAAGCAGATCAATTTAATAAATTATACGACTTCAGAAAATTATACATCTAAATATATCACTACGCTTATAAAAGCAGTCAGTCGATATTAAATGCAAATTATTTGATGTAGCATATTTACTTCTTCAATAGACCAGAAGACAAGAAAATTCATTCTATCAAAGTATGTGTTTTTCGATTTTAATCTGCTGAGTAGGGCTACTTATGCAAATCTTTTGAACAAAAATTCTCTCTTCGGCTTTTTAAGACTCAACAAGTCATTTTCGTCATTTTTTAAACTCGATTACAAAAAAAAGGAAGAAAGGGTTTTATGTTTTGTTTTGTTTTTTGCTCTCTCACAAGCTTAAATTTAGCAACTTACATTATGTAAAGATTGTTGGGAATTTAATAATTTCCAAGTTCTCGGAAGTTCTTAATTAATTCCGAATAACGAAAAAAAAACTGAATTAGAGAACTTTGGTTTCCATTTAAAAGATTTTGTTCGACAGAAGAAATAAAAAAGGGATGAAGTTTTTCAAACTCATTATTATCGTTTAAACAGATCAAGCGGAATTTCAATAACCGTAAGGGCATTAATTATTTCCACATGACTTGTTCTTCAATTATAAGAACTTCCTTATGAAGTAAACGGGGTGGAATAATATAAAAAATATTTTAAACTACAACACATAATGCATCTAAAAATTCGAACATTGTTGTTTAAATTTCTCATATATAAATTTTTTTCTGATTGTATTAAATAAAGAAAACTGAATAAATATTAAACTGTCAAGAACGTTCGCTTTCTAATACATGAAATCTGTTCAGAAAGTTTTTGGATATAATTTATTTCAAACATATAAAAAGCTTATGAGCTATATGGATATCCGCTTCGAAATATTCCCCTTCTGCGTTAACTCAGTATTCCCATTTGCAATAATAATGTTTCATTTACCCTTTGCCCGCGCGGTTAGCCTAGTGGCTTTGCGCTTCGCAACCATATGCTTGGGGAAGGAGTGTCGTAGGTTCGATTGCTCGCCGACGTGAGGAGCTTAACGATTTGCCTCAGCCATATCCAAGTTATCCGGTCTCGGGAGTGGACAGCAGGGTTTTTTTCCCCCAGTTTACCTGGGATTTTTCATCCCGCAAGCAGGCAAACCGGCCCCGTTAACACACACGGATCTACAGCCATAAATACTTAACCCCCCATGAGGGGATGAACTCGCCCCAATAGGGTTGGGGTAGAAAAGGGAGGAAACTCCATATGAATAAATAAATAAATTTACCCTTTCGGCAGTAGCATCTCTGGAACTGATTTGAAGAAATGGCTTTGAATTCGTTCTCTCAGATTCTAATTTCAGTTACTTCTTGACACCTTCCTCCTTTAAGGAAATATTAATTTAGGAATAAAACGAAGTTACATGTGGGCCAAATCTGGTCAGTAGGACAGGGGAGATGCGACTGTGAGACGATGATGTTCTATGGACATCTTTAATCAAAGTTCGATTACCTTTAAATCATTTGAACCCGTAGAATGTCTTTGAACGAAATTGGGACATAAAAAAATAAAATAAAAAACAAATAAAAACTCATATTAATTCATAGCAGGTGATTGAGTTGATTTAATGAGTTCGAGCAGATTTTTTCATTTGTTGCATAATGAAATCTGTGGAACATTCATGACCAAACATATAAACTTAACAACAGTAGTAAGATTTGCTAATAAGTAAATATTTCGTCCTAAGTACTTAACTGTAGTGAAGATATATATATATATATATATATATATATATATATATAAGAAATTATATAAGTTACTTAAGTATAAAGAGCTAATAAGCTTCATTTCGGCAATGAAATCATTACTTAAATGAGTTTCTTATTCGATTTTAAAACTATGTGGGATTTAATATCCCGTTAATTTAAGTAATGTTTTCATTGCCGAAATGAAGCTTATTAGCTCTTTATACTTAAGTAATTTGATGGTTGCACCTGTTTGGAAAACTCGTTCGCAGAGTACATAAGTCCTTTTCGCTATACACTTTGGTATTAGGTCTAGCTACTCACTGATGAAGCCTCAAAAAAGGCTGAAACCGGTCTGGGTAGTGACCTCCCTCCATAATGTAATAACAGCATACATTTCCTAGGAAATGTGTTTTTACATTATGGAAAATACCTACGAATAGCGATCTGGACTTCCCCCACCTTTGCAACGAGTTGCCCGGTATTGTACTACGTACTAGGATCACTTGCATTGGCTAACGCCAATGCAAGTGATCCTAGTTTGAAGGGGGTAACCATTAAGTTGTACAATTGTAATGATAAACCACATTTTTTGCAACCAGTCTTGTTATTTAACAGCCACACCTCGTATACTTAGTTTTAATTCTTTACCCGAGGAAGCAAAACAATGTTTTGCTCATGAAATATATTCATGACTGAGCTACTTGTTTATATGGACTAATGACTTCACATCACATTCTTAAGTGTGTGTCCCATAATGCAACGCGCACACACCTTTTCAGACGTGTAAAATGATATGCATAATGGGACCACTACTCAGACCGGTTTCGACCTTTATTGAGGTATGTTTAAGTGCGGGGATACCTCTCCAAAAACTGGAGAGATCCCTGATAAAATGATATGCATAATGGGACCACTACTCAGACCGGTTTCGACCTTTATTGAGGTATGTTTAAGTGCTGGGATACCTCTCCAAAAACTGGAGAGATCCCTGAGATTTCCCAACAATGAGTTACGCGAAGAATCATTTAACTCACTGGTAGTTCCACTCAGTGACAGGCTCACCCCACCACCACCAAGAAGAAAAATCATCATCCGTAGCTCTGCCCAATGTCAGGCTCACTTCCACCACCGAGCAGAACCGCTCACATCTCAGAGAAAGCGACCACTTCAATGCAAAAATATATCACCATCTATATCATCATCTAATCCAGACCAGAGAGACATATATATACAAAATCCTTATCCTTATAAGGACTGGCTTAAAGGGGCGAAGCAAGAATGCTTTTCATCTTCCCCGTTATCTGTAGAGGACAGTGTAGGAATAAGGTGTTATCGATCAATTAAAGCTCTGATCATGGCAGGAGGGTAACAGCAATAGTCGAGCCTCAGTTAGGACTTCATTGGCTACAGCATTGCCATCCATTACCCTCCAAGGGTATTGGATTGAATGAATCAATCCCCTTCACAACCTCATATACAAAATTAAAGTATTGAAGATGTTATATATATCTCATATGCAAATTGCTAAAAAGGTGCTAGAACTTATTAATAAGTATCTCTGGATAGGAAAAGAAACTATTTTTTTTTTAATTTATTTCTACTATATATTAAAGATATCAAGAAATTATATACTTGCTTTTAATCTTTGACTTAAGAAAGCAAAAGAAAGTTTTGAGCATGAAATTGGTTGGTTTGGCTTTTTAAAAAAGCTTTGATCTTTCTCTCATCCAGTGACTTTTATTAATATGGTCTAGCTCCTTTTGGCTACTTATGCATGAGATATATATGACTTCTGCATTAATTTAAACTTGGTATCTCTCCCGGGTCTGGTTCCCACTGATGAGACCTCAATAAAGGTTGAAACCGATCTTGGTAGTAGCCCTTCCCATTATGCATACCATTTTACACGTCTGAAAGGGTGTGTGTGCATTGAATTATGGGATACATACTAAGGCAAGTGATGTGAAATCATTAGTCTTTATACACAAGTAGCTCAGACGTGAATATATTTCATGCTCAAAACATTGTTTTACTTCCTTGAGTAAAAGATTAAAACCAAGGATATAAAGTATAATTTCTTGGCATCTCTAATGTATAGTAGAACCGAGGTAAAAGAACTTTCAACATTATATATATATATATATATATATACTATAAAATGATAAGCTGAAATTGGAAACGGATGTAGGCTGTAACATTTTTATGTAACGTTTTTGTGGAACGTTTTTGTGTAATAACATTTTTGTGAAGTTATTTGAAACGTTTTGAAACTCAGGGGTTACCCTGGGTATCGAGTCTTCAAAATTCGATTCATCAGAATTCAAGGAGAACCGGCCTACCAGTCCGGAACACGGGGGGAGGGGGGGGGCCGTATACGGAAAGAATTAAAGTACGCAATATATTCCAAGATATTCGCAAGGTATGCTGCTGACACAAAACACTTCCTGTGGACTCCAATAAACGTCTCTCAACTTTTCTAATTATTATGTCGACTTCCTACTAATCTGTGTTTGCAATCAGGTGTGGAAAGTTAATTCATTTTCGATATCCTCATTTGTTTCAATATTAGCATGTTTCTGGTAAGTGAGATAAGTCACTTCTTGTTGTCAACTCCAGTTATGCAATTTAGCATTATTTTTTGTTGGTGATCTATTATTCTTGTGACTTTTGGCACGAATTTATGATGTATGTATATTGTAATATTAAAGTGGTGTCATTTTAAGGAGCTAAATTAATATTACAATATCTCAACCAATATATTAGGGAATGAAGTGCACTAAAAACCAAAATTAGGAGTAACAACTAATTATATCTAGAAAAAATATATAAAATATATATTATTTTATAATAATAATAATAATAATAATAATAATAATAATAATAATAATAATAATAATAATAATATAATTGAATTAGAATATAATTTTTCAGCTGAACTTTAACTTCAAATAGCTGCTAAAATATTGAGTTGTGAGTATTTGAAGGCTTTAAAGATAAAAATGGAATTATTATTTATTTTAAAAAAGATAGCCCGAATACTGATTCTTAAAAATGAACATTTTCCTAACATTCTTCTTGCACACACGTAGTAAAATAATCATAATCGTTAACAGAATCCATATGAATATGTCAACTCTTATTTGTCGATCTATTTTGGAGATTAGCTTCTCAGAGACTGTCAATGGTAATACGAATTTAATATACAGGGGTGTTTTCTTTGGAATAGTTTTTTTTTTTTTTTTTGTATAAAAATCCAATGTTTACAATGCGAAAAAAAGTCCTTCCTTTCTTCTGCAGCTAATCAATAGGCTGTTCTATTCTTACTGAAAATGGATTAAAAAATTCTTCCTTTCGGATGCTTTAATCATTCACTCATGAAAGACGCCTATAAAGATCTAATACAAATTCTCTGTTTAAAAAAAAAAAAAGTGATCCAAATACTGTGGAAACAGGAAATTACGAATTTTATCAGGGAATTTACATTCTCAAAATTACTATTACTATTATTACTATTATTACGGGCAACTCCAGGGAGTCATTGGACTCATCGAGGGAGGCCCCAAATCATATTCATCACAACTATTTGACATTCATACAGTATCTATCATACCTCGCCTTAAACTCATTCACTGTCACAGCATCCACCACAGACTCAGGGAGCGCATTCCACTCATTCACTACTCTAAAAGTAAAAAACCAGCTCTAACACCTTTACTAACCAAACGTTTGCCCAGTTTCCATGGATATCCCCTAGTCCTCCCACAACCAGCCCTGTTCTCAAAAATATCTTCTGAATTAATTTTATAGAAACCCTTCAGTAATTTGAATGTCTCAATCATATCTCCCCTCCTCCGCCTATCAACCAATTTTTGCAACCCACAAATCCTCAACCTGTTCTCATACGGTTCATTCCACAGACCTGCTATCATCTTGGCCACTCGCCTCTGGATCCTCTCCACCTCCTCCCCATCAAGAAGAAACCTAGGTGACCAAATCTGAGCACAGTAGTCTAGATGGGGTCTTATCAAGGCTCGATACAGAGGAACAATAACCTGCTTGTCTCTGCTTGTCATCGTATTCTTCAGCAACCAAGTGATTTGATGAGCTGTTTTGGTCACTTTTGCAATGTGTCCCCTAAATTTCAATTCCTTATCTACCAACACTCCTAAATCTCGTGCCTCATCAATTTCCTGGAGCACGGTTCCACCAATGCAGTAAACTGCCGCCAATCTTTTCACCCCAAAATGCATAACCTTACATTTTGCCACATTAAACTGACATCCATTCTCCTTAGCCCAGACCTCCAATCTATCCAAATCATCCTGCAAAATTTTGACGTCATCTGCATTCACTATTGCCCTACCCAACTTCGCATCATCCGCAAACAAATGAACTGTTCCTCTCAGATCATTTCCTATATCATTTATGAACAAATTAAACAGCAGTGGTCCAAGAACAGATCCTTGTGGCACACCACTAGTCACAGGCCGTCTTGTGGACTCTACTCCCGAGTAAACCACTCTCTGATATCTCTCCGTCAACCACCCTCCTATCCATCTCACCAACCCTATGTCCATTCCCATATGCTGCAATTTACTGATTAGAATTCCATGTGGAATCCTGTCAAAGGGCTTGGCAAGGTCCAGTAGAATCACCATAAACCCATTACCCTTATCCAGTTCAGCCGTCACTGTGTTATAATACGTGAGCAAGTTACTGAGGCATGACCTACCCTTCACAAAACCATGCTGTCCCCGATACAGTATCCCATTTTCTTCTATCCAATCTTGTATTTTCCTCTTGACTATTTTCTCTAAGACCTTGACAATGATTCCTGATATGCTAATCGGTCGGTAATTTACTACAGCAGTCTTGGAACCACCTTTATGCAGTGGAACTATTTTCCCCTCTTTCCACCCGCTCGGGACTAACCCAGACCTGAGACTCAAATTAAACAAAATGGTCAAGGGTACTGACAATTCTTTAGCTGCTTCTCGTACAACACGAGCTGGTATACCATCCAATCCCACAGATGTATTGACATTGAGGTTATGCAATAGACTACTCACCTCCACTTCATTAACCACAATTCCCGTATAATCTACTGGTTTATTCGTTTCTGCAATGTCACCACCTGGATGATATACTTTTGCAAAGTGCTCACTCAGTAACTCAACTATCTCAACTGATTCAGTTACCTCCCTACCATCGGCATTCTTTAAAATCAATCTGCCATGTACATTTTTCCTTTTACTTGCTACATATCTAAAAAACTGTTTAGGATTCTCTTTAGCCTGCATGGCCTATGTTCTTTCGTAATCCTTTTTTGCTTTTCTTACCACACTCGTCACCCTTCTGGTCTGTGCTTTATACCATTCATGTGCCTGCCGGTCACCCTTCTCCTTAAATTCCCTCCATAGTTGTTTCTTTTTTTGCAACTCAAGCTTAATGGTGTTATTCATCCATTTAACCCCTACTTGATTTATTATTCGGACTCTAGGTATACAGTCAGCCATTGCTTCATGCAAGCACTTCTTAACTACCTCCCATGCACTATCAACTTCTAGTCCTTGCAGTTGTACATGCCATGGCACTGAACCAATCAAACTCCTAAGCTTGTCATACTTTCCAGCCCGATAATTCCACATGTACCCTGTCTTAATTGAAAATTCTACACCTTTAGCCACCTCCCAAGTTAAGACCCTATGATCACTCTCACCGATTGGTGACAATGTGGTCATATTTGTTACAGCCAAATCCTCAGATGTAATTACTAGGTCAAGCACTCTCTGACCCCTAGTATTTTCCATTACATGCTGTCGCAGATAGTTATCCCTTAATAACCGCATAAAATCCAGTTCCTTCCTTCCGTGTGTCCTCTCCTCACTCCAATCAATGCGACCATAGTTGAAATCTCCCATAATAATCACCCTCCTTCCACCCATTTCTTCTATTTGCTTGTGCATACTGTCACCACCATCTTTTCCATCACCTGGTCTATAGCAGCACCCAATTGTATATTTAGTTCTGCTAGCCACAGTCTCACACCAAATGGCCTCAAATGTGCTCTTTTCTCTATCCTGCAATTCAACTTCTATTCTCCTTGGCTGGAGCTCATCAGCTATCATCAACAATACTCCTCCCCCCATTTTATTCTCTCTGTCATTCCTGAACACACTATAGCCATCACATTCAATCCCACTAGTTATATCATCTACAGTCAGCCATGTTTCACTAATACCTATAACCTGTGGTCTGGAAGTGCCAACCATGGCCAAAAACTCTTCCTTCTTGTTCCTAATACTCCTAGTATTAGTGTACATGAATTTAAGACCCCCATTAGCCCCAACCCTACCTTGATGCCTTATATTAACTATCCCACTCAGATTTGTTGTCCTTATTTGCTCTGGCATATTATATTCATTCTTACATTCAACTGCCTCCATAAGGACTGTATCTCTACTCCCCCCCCTAACAAATCTAGTTTCCCTGAGTTTGCACATCCACTACATTCAGCAACACTTTCTCAAGTCTTCTTACACCGTAACCATTCAAATGCAAGCCATCCATCTTATATAGATCCTTTCGCCCATCAAACTCACTCCACACATCCACAAATTCCACACCACTCGTCATACATAACCCACGCATAAAGTCATTTGCAATTATAGCCCTCCTTTTAAACATTTCACTGTCATACCGTGGCAAAAGACTAATCATTCTAACTCTCTCACTCTTTTCTTTTGCTACCTCAAACAATTCATTCAGGTCTTCTATCATTTCCATTTTATCTCCTTTCAAATCATTCGTACCTGCCACAACAATCATTTCTTTCACCCTTTCCTTTTGCTCTCTAATAGACGCAGTTACGTCCTTTATGGTCGCACCAGGTTGGTACGATTTTGTCAAATCCTCTACTAACACACCTCGTACTAACGAGTCTCCATACAGCACTCTATCCTTCATTTTGTTCATGTTCACATTCATACGTCTAGTTTTCCTGTCATACCTTTTATTATTGGTTGGTTCATTCAGTCTACTTTTGTTCATGCACTCTAGCTGCTGTTTTGCTCTTTCTATCGCACTATTCAACAACGCGATCTCACTCAATGTATCTATCTCATCTTTTTTGTTCTCTGAGAAACCATTTATACTATCATTCACACTCTCACAATTTTCATGTACAACCTTGCCGTTTCCTGTCATATCCCTGTTTCCTTCATTCTGAAGGTTGACAAAAATATCACACTCACGATCCGAAATACATTTCAATTCCGCATTCTCCCTACATTTTCTACACACATTCAATCCTTTATTATCATCTAACCACACACCGACCGCACTCCTCAAAGCGTACATTTCACAGCTAGTACACTGACTCATTTCTTTTATGCTACCGTTCTTTGATAACGATGGCGAACCTTCATTACTGGCCGCCATTTTCCTTCGCACAGGTGCCATTATTATCTGTGACGTGTTTTGTCAAATTATACCCTAATCTTTAATAATTATTCAATTAATAAATAAGAGGAAAAAAAGTACAAACATCAGAACATTTAAGTACTAAATATAATTAAATAAAATGAAATATAACTAAATACAGTAACTTAGCTTCGTTTTGTCTTCCACCGTTACGCGTTCGATTCCGACGGTACCAAAATATATTATATCGCGACAGCAACTAACTTCCAAAAAACAACCACTGAAGTACACTCGTATTCAGAGAAACAATTTAGCACTCAAAAACGTAGAAAAACGGGGGGAAAAGCGGACTATTCACCGATTAAAAATCACTTTCTTCTGAGTAGGGGAAATCACAAAAATTTCTTTATATTTTAGTCTGAAAAGGGTGATTTTTATTGAGGAACTTCAGGAATGTAAGAATCAATAGTAGTCATCGAAATCACAAGTTCCATAACGCAACTTGTGGAGACGCATTTGAGAAGGAAGAGGAGAATGAAAAGGGGAAAAACAAACTGAAGAGGAAGAGGGAAAATAATAAGTTGGAAATTTTCCGATATTTTCAGTTCTTTTTTTTTTTAGTTGTATTTTTATACAAACTTAGCACGCAGCATTTATCTAAATACTTATGCCAAGTAAAGGAGGTGGATTGATAATATTAGAAGTAAAAACAGGAACTAAACAGATCGAATTCTCGAATCGGTTATTAGTGATTATTTTAATAAGAATGGTCAAAGACTTGTAATACCTGTCTCAGAGTCGCAGCAACAGTTTTAGTAGCTAATACTAATTTTTAGTGATAAAGTCTACGCTGTCGTTAATTACGCGATTTCAGGTCAATTTACGTCTTTGGTAGGAATAATGAATGGGAGATTCTCGATTAAAAATCATGAGACCACAAACTGGTATTTCTATAAGAATGTCTAATAAACTTATTCCTCTCTATGATTTTTTTTTATTTATTTACTAATTATATGAAGATCCAAAGGCTTCAATTCGGCGACGTGAAATCATTTTCATGCCGATTAGTTTCTATATTAGGCATGAAACAATATGGGATGTAATATCCCTTAACTAAAATAATTTATTTATTTATTTATTAAAGGAAGTGAAATTACACTTTTTCAGAGTTATTGAAATAAAACAAATTCTTTAGTTAATCGTTTATAAGAATCCCAGCTGATTCAGTGGAATACTTATGTAATCCATGAATAATAAATTATTATGAACGGTAACTATACCGTAATCGAAATTAAACTAAAAAAATTCGTTAAGTGTATTCTACTTGCCTGCCTTAATTATGTTCTCAATAAAGAAATCAGTAATGAAAACCCAGCAAGGAAATTGCAATTATTAACATCACAGTATATTATAATTGCAGATTTTTGGAATCATTGCCATCCCTAAAGTAAATTTGTCGTTTGGTTCATACACACTGTCATCTGTTGCACTTTCCTTGTTGTTATATATGTCAAAAATGATTCAAATTGACAATTATTTCTTAACTTCATTTTTGTGTACCATATTGCGTAGTTATTTATACATTATGGTCAACAGAATCCACTACAGAAACAGACATAAAAGTCGCATTGCGCTATGGAAGCGGACAATTCCAAGCCTGTAAGCAACTACTTGCGTCAGTTTTACTCAACCAGCGAAAAAGATAAATGCTTTAATTGCTAAAATGCAGTTCGTATCTGAGATTCTTTTATAAACTGTATAATCTACTACATTTTCCACTCAGGTTTAATATCCTTTAAACTATTTTAGCATTTTAACTGGAAAGGCATTCGAAAATGGGAAATTTGATACTAAATCTGATTTCCAGATTCTTTACTTTGCTTTTAATGTAAAAGTAAGTAGGCTAACAAAACATGACCTAAAACGTTCGTTGGAGGTATTAAATGCTAAGCATTTTAAAATATTTATTATTTTGATGTTTCTATGATGCATTTTCTATAAAGGCTTATGCCTTTATATTTATGTAAATTGTATTGCAATCCGAAGAGAGATAATTCTAAGTTCGATTCTAGTTGACTGTGAATTTAAATGATGAATAGTCAATTATATTTTGATTAATGCGTGTGTGATTACAATGCATATAAAATTATTGGACTCATATCACGAGTATTATTTGGTTATCTGCATATTCTTTCCGATATATTTATTTACTTTTAAAGAGCACTCGTACGGCACTAAAATAATTATACCAATATAATTATTTACATAGAACAAAATTTAATTCCAGGAATAAAAAAGATGAGAGCAAAGAAAAGAAATAAATTGTTTTGCTAATGCTATTCAGAAATTAACTTTCCACAATTTTGGCTTTCCGATACAATCACTTCCCAAATAAGAGTCCTTGCTATGATTCAGATCAGCATTCTTTCCAAATAAAGAATCTTGTTCCAACCTCAGTAGATTTCAGTGTAAACACTTTTCAGAAAAATTACTCTACTTCAAAACGTTATCCACGAAGAGAAAATACTTAAAATACGAGTGCACTATTTACACCCCTCTTAACAATTCCTTCATTACTAGTGATGTAAGTTCAATTACTTCTGTGTAAATACAGTTACTTTCTTGTCTTAAGTATTCTCTAATGCATAAAATATAATGAAGAATACTGTTTAGAAGAAAGCACAACTTCTGCTTGATAACAAATGTTCCTTCGTCGGTTTCATCCTTGACAAAAACAAATGAAGGGTTAAATAAACAAATGCTACATCAAAACTAGTAACGGTCTTTAATCTCATCGATGATTATTATTCTTCCAAAAGGGGGAGAAAACAATATTAGAGCCTTTTTTTTATACTTTTATCTTCTGATGGTCGTACACTATTTGTAAGAATTTATTTTCTGATAAACGTATAGATTTCCAAAGGCGTTAGTATAATTCTTTCTCTTCTCTAAACAGGAAACCATATTCTCATTCTAATTTCCGCAAAGAAGACAACAGAAATAGTATAAAATAAACAGATAAAATAAACGTTTTAGATAAGAAAGGCAGTTTTATTATACAACTGTTTTTTTTTAAATAATGAATGATAATTCCTTGATATGATATTAATCGGCCAAAATTATGTACAGTTCTTGAATTTGAAATTTCTCTGTTCTATGCGTTGTATCGGTTGCCATTAGAAAACGTTGCCAAGTTTAGCAATAATTTATAAGATAAACTAAAGTTACAAGAAAGTCTCCAAGGAAGCATTCAAAAATATGCATTCTTTCTCAGCACACGTCCGTGACTCAAATACAAATTATCAATGAGTTTGGTGTTAGTTTGAGTACTGGTAATGCGATTTTAAAGAGGTTAGAGAGACAGCTACCTTTTCCTCTAACAGAAAAGGTTAGAGGAAAGGTTGGACTTAAAAGAAAAACTACAAGTACTCAAGATCGTTTACTAATTACGAAAACAAATATGAATCCAAGATTGTCTGCTGTAGACTTAAATAAAGACTTGGCAGCTAGTGGGATTAATGTTTCTGACATGACAGTCCGTCGAAAATTGTTGAAAACAGGGAGGACAATCCACAGACCAAAAATAAACAACTATTGACGAAGGCTATGCAAAAGAGAGGCTTTAGTGGGCAAAAGTGTACAAAGATTGGACTGTTGAAAAGTGGAAGATGGTGATATTCTCAGATGAGAGCCATTTCTTTGTCCAAGGAGAGTGAGTACCGTATGTCGCAAATCAAATCAGCAGCTGAGAAGACTTCTCCCACCCACCTTTAACTAGTTGCTAAACACCCAGCTGTTCTGGGATTGTTTTACACATAACGATCCAGTATCACTTATGCCTGTTACAGTATGATGAAAATTGATTGACCGATACATAAAAATATTGGAGAAAGGAGTGGGTCCACAGATCTAGAAAATCAAAGAACTCATCTTCCAACAGGATCTCACTCCATTCCACATTTCAAAAAGTGAAAGAATTCCTCAAAAATCACAACATCCAATTGCTTCAGTGCCTAGGTAACTCTCCTGACATTAACCAATATAAAATGCGTGGGCCATAGTTACAGTGACCATATTTTTTTGGAGAAAAATAAATAAAATTTAATTCTGATACTTTCATAAGAATGAACTTTTTTAATAAATTAGGTTTGTGTTTTAAAAATTCATAAAACTGTATTCAATTCATGTCAAAGTTGCATATGGTATAAATGCATGCTTTCAATGTTTCGATTTTTAATTGGGTATTTTCACTATTACTAATGAAATTAGTAAACAATATTCAGTGGGGGCATTAGATCCAGGGACACATAAGCATAATTCAACAATTTTTAAAATGTTTTTAAAAGATACGTGTTTACATTCACTTACTCCTACCACAGCTTCTACACTACACACACACACACACACACACACAGTGTAGGTAGTGTAGGAGTACGCAGCTATATATGCCGCGCCGCTAGCAAGTACCGGTGAAATGACATTTTCACCGGTATTGGGGCCGTGAGCTGCATCCCAATATTCAGTTTACTATTTCTTTTCACAAAATAAAGTAAAAATGCCATTTTAGAAAGAAAAAAAAATCTAAAAGACAGAGCAGTGAAATAAAGAACTGTCCTCTTAAATAAATGACGTATAATCATCGTCGCTATAGTGAAAAATAGAGTTGGAATGTGGTACAAATGATAACTTAATACAATTCATTATAAAAGTATGGTTTCGAGATGCAAAAATAAGAAAAATGCGTTCTACGTTGGTAAAGTGAATGCATAAGCGAATTAATGAACTTATTAGGAACACACATAAATTATTAGGTAAAGTTGGTGTATATTTTTGGTATTAATTTTCTTGCAAAATTAAAATGTTTCTTTGAAATGTGAATGTTCGGATTAATTTGTTCGCTACTTTAGGACTAGTAAAATATACAAAATAGATAATTTCAGTTATTACCAATTCTCTATAAATACTATTACAAAGTTCTAGAGGGAAAATAGATTACCGTTTTTATATAATTGGATTTTTCCATGAAACTTCTTTAGAGTAGATTTAACAGAGATATGGTTATGAAACATTAACCTGTTGTTACGAACGCTATATCTGAGCTGCTGAAATCCATGCCAGTATTAAATGACAGTTCCCAGTTCCACCAGTAATTTAAAATTTGATGCAATATGCTGAAATTCCATTTATCCACAAGTGTAAATACATCGAGCCAGTTGTTAATTAACTATTAAATAAATTTCGTCTGGAATTAGCACGGTGGGCTCTCTCTCTCTCTCTCTCTCTCTCTCTCTCTCTCACACACACACACACACACACACACACACTAGATACTTTGTAGAATCTACTACATAAAAATAATAATTTATTTAGTGGTACATTAAAATACTTCTTTATTTATTAGCTTTATACCTAAAGATCAATAATAAGTGCCATAATATTTATTTATATCAAAGAACCATCATACCAACTCTGAGATTGAATGACGTAAACCAACTCATAAGAATTATGTAGTTTCAAAGATTGTGAATGAAGAGAGTGTCATTGATTCTGCAATCAGAGAGTTTTCCGTCTGTATATTAGGATTAATCCTGACTTTATTATTTTGAATTGAATTACGCCGTTATCGATAAGTAAGTTATTATAAAAAAGAAGTCAATAATAATAATAATATTAGTAGAGTTACTATTAAAAATTTATGTGTATAAGTCAGAAATAAGATCTTATTTAATTAACCTCTTAATAAACACATGAAAAAATAATAATAAATAAACTTGGAATAAATCCAAAAGATAAAGGATAATAAAATTCCCAAGGTCTCTTCCACCTGGAAACATTAATTTAGGTGTATGGTCATTAACCTAATGAGAGATATCGCATGATTTTTCCTATTTTATTTGTTAATAAATATTCATCTAAACTTCGCTTAAACCAATGGGAATAGTAATTGCTTCATCTCAGTTATTTGCAATGAATATCACCTATTACACTCTAGTGCGTGCGTGCGTGCGTGAATCGATGTTTATAGGTGTTATTCTCTTATGCAGCCATTTGGACTGTAAAATCATGTTTTAGTTCTGTGTGTTTCACTAAGGAAAGCCGAAAAAATCTTTACTTTTTCAGATATCCTCATCTTATTTCTAAAAGGGCAAGCGTCCATTTCTGAGAATGAAGTACAAAATACCGTATTATAAATTAGAATATATATATATATATATATATATATATATAACTTGGTAATTTCGGTCTATAGTCAACCATACGTATGAAAATTTCAAGCCACCTCTGGCCTCCAATAAGTGGGATGATGATGATGATGATGATGATGATGATGATGACGATTTCATAGCGCGTGATGAAAGACATCTCCCGATGAAAGGCATTCACATTAACAAACATCTAAATTAAAGCGAGATTCAAACCCACAGCCTGTTACCTGGAGAGGGAACTCTCCATCCGTTGTTGAAATAGCAAGGGTGGCTCGTTCAAGGGTGAATGAGTCGCCATTGGAATTTAAACACACTTAAGGCATTCCTGAGTAAAATATATCATAATGTAGACAACAAGCTCCCGCTCTCTTATATAGTACTTATAACATTGAGTCTAATAATAGACTTATGATTACGGTAAAAGCATTATCGATAATTTTGTCGCCTTCTTAGCGAAATACTTAGTAATATCCTGGTACTAAAATCATAACTGCCAGCATACATACCATCCTTCTCTATCTCCTGCAATATCCGACTTGAATTTCAAAGAATCATTCTCGTTTTCGATAATCCTTTATGGGAAGGTAATTTATTTGTGGCAATTTCTAAAATGTTCATCATACCTATTAGATTCTGTTAAATATTTAAAATCTTTTCGTTCATGTCAAGTAGTTGTCTGTAAATAATTATAATAAAAAGTAATCATCAGTGCTCGTATTCCTTAATAATTATTTTTTTCTATAAATCACATTACTACCAATTCCTTAATAATGAACCAAAACATGAAAATGCTAAATGTTTATTTAGCATTTCGTGAGGTAGATGTTTTAAAATTAACAACACGTTACTTGCTGTTCGATGAGTCAATTTACATCAAAATTTCAATATTGCAGAGTTGTGCAGGCATCCGCATTGTCTGCGAATTAAGCTCATGTTTAACAGTTAGTTCTCTATAGCCAAACTAGGACTGCAGCAATTACTATGTGGGCATATCTGCATTGTGACTGCAACACTGCATTAGACGCCGGTTACAATTTGCTAATGACTATTAATAACCTGCATAATGATTTATTAGTATACTCCTCGAATATTAAGCACGTAGGACTATAACATTCACCGTGTTTGAATAGATCCCAGCAAAGCCCAATATGATATAAAGTGGGTTCCTCTACTCAAGTGTAAAGCTTCCAGAGCAGTGTCTAGGTTCGTGCAATTACCGGTTATTTTCTATCACGCATTTAAATTAATATTTACTTAATAAATAATGTAATAATGTGAGTTTGTGATTTTTAATATATATATATATATATGTGTGTGTGTGTGTGTGTGTAAATAATTTATTTTGTTATTCAATTCTTCTATCATACATACAGATGGCGTTACTGGTACTTGAAAAATTTTAAATTACGTAAGTAAATTAAAATTACGTAATTGAAAAATTAAGTGCATATTATTAAATTAAATTAAATGTTTTAAAGATCCACCGTAACTCCTTTTGTGTTTGAAAAAGAGAGAAATTCAAATATGCTTTTATCATTTATTAAAAATTATTGACATGTTTAGTTGCTTTTCGCAAAACGCATAAAGTACATATTAGATTCGATTATCCCCCCCCCCCAAAAAAAAACTGCGATTTGATATTCGGAATCGTGAAATACACCATTTGCAGGGGCACAAAAGGGCAAATTCGCGTCGAAATTATATAAACATAATATCTTATTATAAGTAATAAGCCCTTACTTTTATTAAGCAATTATTATACGTATAAGATGATATCCATGTTATTCAATTTTTGTTTCATTACAATAATTTTTATTGCCTAAATCAGTTTGTAGAGTGTGCTATGAAATACTTTGAGGACACTACTTTGCTTTGTAATTTCTAACATGTTCATAACTGCAACATGACAACTAAAATATTTAAAATAATAAAAAAAAAACTATTTTGATTTGCCCTACTTTCATATCTATGGTTATGTTTCACATAACCATAGATATGCCGATATCATCGGCAACCTCTACAGTCATATAGTAACCGGAGTAACCCCGTCTGTAAGAACGGCGAAGTAGTTCCACAGAGTACACTTTGGAGGGGAAAGATTGAAATGAAGTCCGTAAATGTAGGAATCCGCCTTGGATGTAGGCTAAGGTCGCTTTGCATTGCAATTTTTTTTTTTCGCGCTACTGAGGTAGTGAAGTAAAATGGATTCTGTGATTTGCTGATTCATTGAAAAGTATTTAGAAAAGTTGTCCTTGCTGGAGACGGACGTGGGAGAGACACAAACGAGTGAACGGTGTTATTAATCTGAGAAAGTTTGGAAGTTATAATTATATATATATATATATATATATATATATATAGAAACATATATATATATATATGTAGAAAGTATTTTACCTTGGGTATAATAAATGTTAAAGATACCAAGCTATTTTAAACCTGGATTTTCAAAACTTTCATATACTCCTTGCCTCAGCAATAAAATTCCACATTGCTCTACCCCCACTTTTTCTTAATCCTCCTCCTTTTATAGCAGATCAATATATATATCGCCACAAGGTGGGATGCTGCTTAATAAGAAGACAGCCAGCAACATCCTACAAAGGTATGTCCGAATTTTCCCTCTTATATTCTTCATGTATCTATCTATGTAAAGGCGAATAAAATATATAAAAGTGAATAAAAACAAATGACATTATAAAAAGGGAAACTCCTAAACAAAAATAGGCTAAATAGCCATAAAATTAATATTTACGTAGAGGAGTAACATGGGAATTTTTCCAGAAATAATATCTATAATAAATGTTTTTGTTTTAAATTTGTATTTAGTTAATAAAATGCATTAATAAACTATGTGGTTTTGAATATAATTAGTCATAAATAAAATATATAAATTGTATGTAATATTCTTTGTAGTTCGTTTGATTAAAGACATAAAAGTCTGAAGTAAAAGTACGGGTAATGTTTATTTTATTTTAGTGCTTTCATGACAGCTAACGCCTTTTTGTTCCCGTATAGGGAGTAGGCGAAGCCGTTTTAGCCCTATCTAACTTTTGCAGACTGTGTGGGCAGTTCAATCTCCACTGGTAGCCAATCCGCGATAGCTGGCCCAAGGCCATCACTAATTAATTGGTACGCAGTGAAGAAGGGACTAAAAAGTGTCGCCATCTCATGGTCCTTAACCCTAACACAATATTTTTAATGTTTGAAAATAGTGTGAGTTCCACGGCCCATTTTCTTGAGTTTATGGAATTAAAAACCCGAGTTTCCGGGAGAAAATCTCGCTTGCCTGAGATCGACTAACTAGGGAACCGATCGAAAACAGGCTTCGAAAAATGTTCCTCCAGTCAGCGACTAGACGCGATCATATAATTCTTTCTTCGTGCGGTCAAGCGTCATGGAGTGCAAACGCCACTTCTACTGAGCTACACATGTCTTTTGATTTTTTCTGGATTTTAGTCTTCACTATTTATTATACATTTTTGATGTTCTTTTATACTTTATTCCATTTGCACAGATTAAGATATTTCCAGTATTTTTGTTATCTTTTCAGAGTGAAAAGTAAAACGACGTTTTAGAAGTAAGTTTTTCTGAAGGAAAATCTTCTGTTTATTATGACACCTGAAAATTAAAACATTTTTTCCTCAAAACTGAAATTTAGAAAATTATGCTTAATTATTTTGGGTAACCTATCATGAAGAGAGGACATTTTGTAATTACATTATATTACAATTATCATAATTTTTCTGAAACTTAAAGATTATCTTAGAGTAGAAGGATTTGATAGAAAAGGGAGTTGTTTCAATATATCAGTCGAATCTGTTTTTAACCCTGACGAGAAAAACCTGCTCTAGTTACTTTACTCCTTTATCATTTTGTTATACTTTTCCTTTTTCCTATTATTTCCAGAAATTTTATAAAGCTTAGTCCTTATAGTCCTTATAAGGACTGGCTTAAAGGGACGAAGCAAGAATGTTTTTCATATTCCCCGTTATCTGTAGAGGACAGTGTATGGATAAGGTGTTATTGAGCTATTAAAGCTCTGATCATGGCAGGAGGGTAACAGCAATAGCCGAGCCTCAGTTAGAATTTCATTAGCTACAGCATTGCCATTCATTACCCTCCAAGAGTATTGGATTCCAAAACGAAATCCTCCTTTATAAAGCTTTTGTTACTTTTATAAAGCTTTTGTTACTTTTCGGGTTGCAAGTGAAATGCCAACAAAATAGAAATGGTGTGATAAACAATTCGCAATACTTTTAAAATAAACAAAGAATCAATTAAATTTTGAAAAAAAGTACAAAACAAAATTAAACTTACTATTATGTTTATTAATTAAAGGTAATATAAATGCAAAAAATTAGACTGAAACAGTTCATTCACGTATACAATTTTGGAAACTGCACTATACAGTACAGTTTCAGTCAAAAACTTACTCGGGAGTTTCCTGCAAATAATCTGCCGGTTATCCATAAAATATCTGAAGCAATTCCCCGAAACTATTTGAAATATGCTAAGAGAGTACTAGTTGGATTTATACGGAGGGGTGGAGGCTAGAACGTACAAGGGGAAAAAAGAACTTTTTAGATGATATTTGTAGATCCAACGGTGTTTGAAAGGATTTATTGCGATGCCTAAATATTAAGATAATACACGAAATTTGATGTATTTTTATGCGACACGCATCCGTTTATTTCATTAAAAGAGGAAACTTAATTTTAAAATAAATTCTTATGTTGACTGGCAACCCACCATGTGCAGATTTCAAATTTAAATTGGAAAATGGAAATTGAAAGTCTCTCAACTGTAAGATGAGTGAAAGCAGTTCTGCTATTTTTATTATTTAATTTTAGCCAATACTGTTTTCAATCACACGTCAAACATGAGGTGCTGTTAAACTTTATGATGCGTTGTTCAAAAAGTTTTCTGTTTGCTCTAGGTGAACATTTAGTATGAATAACACACGTTGATGAGTATACACGCTCTTGTACTGTAAGGCAATCTCTATTTCAAAGTATGAATATTTATTATTTCGTTTTGTTAGGTATCCTTGGATATATGAACTCACTGCTAGACAAGATAGCAAGTTTCATTGATTGCCTTGCGAAAAAAGGTACACGTCGCGATCAATACAAACAGTCTCTTACTTCCGTTAGGATATTCATTTCTGTCGACGGTCCTTGCAAAGAAGCAGCTGTTTCCGTTCCATATATAGAAACTGATTCTTGACTGAGGTTCAGAATTCGATGTGAGGAAAAGCTTTTCGTATGATGGACACAAATGTTATATTTAAAATTACTCATTACTAACATTGAAAATCCATAAATTTCAATGTTAGTAATATAATTACTAACAGAATAATTTGAATTTTAGTAGAATGATTAGAATAATTTGAGTAATTTAAGCTTTAGTAAGATACCTGAGGCAAATAAAGCTCAGTGTCTAATAAAGCCCGTTTTTAAAAAATCAGATTTACTGTAAGTTGCGCCGATTTGGTTTTTTACACACACACACACACACACACACACACACACACACACACACACAGAGAGAGAGAGAGAGAGAGAGAGAGAGAGAGAGGGCGCAATAAGCAATGGCAAATCAGTAGCGCCGTATTCTGTAGCGACTGTATTGTATCAGTTTGACCTAGACCTTTGTGGGAGGTGGTTGTGTCTTCCAGTTTAATAATATTACGCCGCAATAATTCGTGAATTTTAATTTAAAATATTGTTCTTTTCGCATTGTTTTTATATTTAAATTGTTCTTTCAACATTCAGTTTTATGATAAAAAATGTTTTAAATGATCTGAATTCATATTTTACGTGAAAATAGATCTGATCTAATCTACTTCGCGGTTAATAAGGCCCAGTACATTTGTTGATGGGCCTTATTAAACTGCTATAATTTATGATTTTATTTTTTTGGCGATTTCTCATAATAGTTACTTATTTTATTGATAAAGGCCTCTGAAAATGTCAGAAGTTAAGAAGAAACGGAGGCTTTGGACTGATGAAAGATTAGAATCAGCTATGAAAGCTGTACAAAGAGGACAACTATCACAACGTGCAGCATCAGAATGCTATAGAGTACCTAGAAGAATATTGAGAAACCATTTAAAGACAGTGAAGACGACGAAAAGATTAGGAAGAAATACTGTGCTAACAAAAGAACAAGAGAGGAACTTGGCAGAAAGAATAGTAAAGTTTGCTTCAACTGGCGTCCCTTTAACTCCAAAAGCTATACGCAGGCAATCTTTTATATTTTGCGAAAGAAATGAAATTAGGAATAACTTCAACAAAGAAAGTGGTCTATCAGGAAAAGATTGGTTGAAGTTATTTTTAAAGAAAAACCCACCAATTTCTAAATGTAAAGCTCAATTTTTGGAATCCTGCTCGAGCTGTAAGAACATGTCCTAATCCTCTATCTTGTGATTCAGATAACTCCGATGATGAGATTCCATTGGGAAATCTAAAAACCAAGAACTCTTTAAAGCCATCGTTTCAGGGGTTAAGCCAAATTATGCAGTTTTAAAGGCGACACCAAGAAGAAAAGCGTTAATTTATAAGGGCCAGGAAGTGACCAAAGATCTTTTCAAAGAAAAGGATAGTAAGAAAGAGAAGGCTGCCACTAAAAAACAGGAAGAATCAAGAAACAAAATAAAGGAACAGAGTGTCAAAAGAGGTATTGTGTGGTATTGTCATGGATGCAGAGAAGAAAAAGGTTGCTGATATGAGGAAATGCACACTGTGTCTTAAATGGTACCATGAAGAGTGTGTTGGTCTCACCAAAGAAGAATATGGCTTATTTGTATGCCATTATGACTGTTCTTAAGCTAATAATTACGATTAAAATTATTAATAATTAAAAATAATTGTTATATTCTTTTTTAAATATTTAATTTTGTTCAAGGGCTTTATTAAACTACTATGGTTTAATAAGGCCATTTTTTAACCAGGTCTTTAAAAAATACAAAGTGTTTTTTAAAAACTTGGTTAAAATATAAATTACTGCAAGAATTGTTCTTATTTGTGTTTTTTTTTTAAATTAGTGATAATACAAACTTTAATATGAACACTGTTGTTTCAATTAATCTAAACAATTGTCTAACTTATTCAAATTTTAAATAAGGTGGGCCTTATTTGCCTCAGGTGCCTTAGATATATCATATGTGCCAGATATACTTACCATTTGATTAATGTTTACATGACAGATGGTTTTCATACCATGCTGAAACCACCACCCTGCTTAATGGAAGTTGGAAGTGGCTTGAAAACATACCATGTTCCCTCTATATTTTCAACAGATTTTATGACTCATAGATAATCAAAAGAACTAATATATGCATTTTTCATCTCTCTTTCAAGACTGGATTGTCATTAAAGAAAAACTTAATGTTTGATGGTCAAGTTGGCAGATCGTATTTTTAATATTTGCAACAAATATCAACGATCTGTTTTTAAAGATGAGCTATATTTTGTGCCTTTTGCGATTTCGTAGAAAAGGTTAACCATGTATTTTTGAAATGTAACATCGTTTCATGAAATGTAGTATGGAAAAGTATTGTTGATATGGCGTAAAATATTTAATTTCTCTCTTAAGATCAGAATCGAGATAGTACACCTGAGTAAATAAGAAAAAAATATTCATTTTTTATAGTAGGTTGGCAAGCTGAGCTATGAAACATCTAAACAATTTCAAAAGTGATAGATGGCTAACTTCCACGGTATACGAGTTGCATAGGATTCATATTGAAAATATACGATCTCCGAAAATTCTGTATTTTTTATATAATGCTTTTGATTAAAGGTTTTACTATCTAACGCTATTTTGAACATCTCTGTTTTGTTTTGGTGACTGAATGATCAAAGGGATAAACGTTTTCTAAATGAACAGTGCATTCCATTTTAAATATGCAATTGGTACCAGCATAAACCTGTTCTAAACATAAGACAAACATATAAGTTATTCGGAATGAATAAATTATAACCAAAATGTATTTAAATTCTTCACTCAAGGATTCAGCTCATGAAGAATGTATGCAGATATACGTATGTAGGATCTAATAGAAGTGGCGTTTCTTTGCTACTGCTATCTATATGAAGGTTTTAATCTTAATATGAATCCAAGAAAGGTTGTAACTTTTCTCTATTAAAGGGATTGTGATCAGGAATAGAATATAAAAAAACTCGAGATTCGCATGGATGTTACTTTTGCAGTACCTCGTACTGTCCATTGTTTGTGTAGATGGGTGAGTGGCTAGGCGTTTGAATCATTACAGCGTCAACTAAGATTATCAGGAAAGATATCCATCTTATCATGAAAACAGTTTTTTTTCTTACTGATTGAATGAACAAGAAGAATATAAATACTACTTCTTGAAGAAAAATTCCTTACATCATCGTCTCGGATCAGACTAACCCAACTTCAGACAAAAATACAGAATGTTCTTCTCGTTCTTGAAGGGATTATAATATGTCTTACCCGTGTCCGGACAATTCATCGCGACGACAAATCATATCGGGGACAATTCACCGCAGGGACAATTCATCGCTGAGACAATTCAACCGTTATACGAGGATAAGGTGGTTGGCCGTATTCCTCCCGCTGTATCTTATATCCGTAGAAGCGTTAACTTCTCAGGATCCGTTTGCTGTTTGCTTGCGGGAGGAAAACCCCCACATTAACTGGGAAGAAAAACCTTCCAGTCCTCGCCCAAGACCGGATAACGTGGCTATGTCTGAGAAAGATCCTAAGCTCCTCATGTCAGCGACGGGAATCGAACCCAGGACACTCCTTTCCAGGCATATGGCTGTGAAGCAACCAGTCACTCGGCTAGTTGCTTCACTGCGCGGACTGATACATAGATACATAATAAAATTATATTTTATGAAATTTATCTTGCACTGCATTTAATTTATATATATCGGTATCAATGCAATTCATTTCAGTTTTCTAGCGAATAACATTTTCAGCGAATTTGTTCAGCGATCAATAGTTCGGCGATGAATTTTTCTATGATGAGTTTTACTTGCGATGATTTTTCTTTGCAATGAATTTTCCTCGCCATGAATTTTCCCTGCGACGAATTATCCCCGCGATGAATTGTCCATGAACCTGTCTTGCCAGTTAAAGTTGATGTGCCACTATACAGACTTCGCTAAGATTCCTCTTACGGAAGGTGTTCGCTATTCAGAAGAGCCGACTGATGTAATCCCGTAGTCTGCGATATTCGGATATTATTACAAGAGATCTAATATGAATTGATTACAACATATACAACATAATTGCAATGCTGAAACGAAAGTTCACATGTAAAAATAAGGATGTTATTTTACCTCTTTATATGGCCTTGATAAGACCTCACTTGGACTATTGTGCGCAGGTCTGGTCTACTGGTTTCCTTTGTGATTCTGATATATTGGAGAGAGTACAAAGGAGAGTGTTAAATATGATATCTGTATTATGGAATACTGATTATGAAGACAGGTTGAGAATTTTTAGACCGCAGACACTAGCAAACAGGAGAAAGAGGGGGTGATATGATTGAGACTTACAAACTTCTGAAAGGGTCATACAGGATATCAATTAACAGGGCATCCTTGGAAGCTGAGAATGAAGGTCTCCATGAAGGGTGTGAGGGCTAGAGTTTTCTCTCAGAGGGTAGTGGGTGATTAGAATGGGTTGCCATTGGATGTTGTGAGTGCAAGCAGTGTGAACGAATTCAAGAATAAGTATGATAGCTGGTGTGTGTAGTACGTGATCTCCCTGAGGCTCTGGAAGTTCACTGACTTCCTAGAGGTCTCTCTTAATAATAATAATAATAATAATAATATTCGAAAATTAATAATTTTGTCATATTTCATTTCAAAGCCTTTTAATCGCCTTCAATTCAGGTATATTTCTCATTCAGTAAACATTCACTCGATATTCAATTTATGACTACAGTGAGTCTTTCCTTTAATTGTTCTGAAGCATTTATTTTTTATTATATAGACAGTTCTTAATGCATCTCTCTCTCTCTCTCTCTCTCTCTCTCTCTTCAACAAAAAAAATAAAGAAAAACGTTTAATGGAGTTCACAGATCAGCAATAACTTTCACATTTTTCGATTTGATAACCACAGAATTTTGCCCCTAGAGTGGAAAACTTCTCTAATATTTACTCTAACATTGACATAGGGCGTTAGCTTTTGAAATATTGGCGTCATGTTTTGGCGTCGTCACCTCGATTGAAAAACAACAGACCTTCCTAGTTGAATGGCGTTAATTTGCAGAGAGATATGTTTCAATAAATCATGCTAAATTTCATTAATATTGATAAAAAAAATGCTATAACGATTTTGTTTTAATTTGATACAAACATTTATGCTTTGAATGTTGTTCACCACTAAATTTATCATCAGCTATTAAGTTCTACAAATACAACGTCTTACTAAACTGGAATTTGAAATGAATTTATTAGTAATGAAAAAGAAATCAATAAATTCGACTAATGAACTTACTGGTTAATATATATACGCATTTCTGTGTGACGTTATCCCAGGGCCTCTGACTCCACGACCTGTGATTGTTAACCTTTCAGAATAGTGGAGATAACAACGGGAATGCATATAACTATTAAAATGGAAGGAAGGAACCTTTAACATTTTAGGAAATTTTATCTCTATGTATATCATTATTTTATGACACAGTATGCTTCAAAGTATGGGAATTTTTAATAACTCTTTATTGAATGAAACAAAAGCACGAAATCAGCAGTTATGAATTTGACATTCTATTTTCGCGAGAAATTCTGTGTCGTATCCCTTCATAAACTCTTAGTAGCTACAGCCATAATTCCTTTACACTGTCACATAATGTCAGCATAACCTAATACGTTATAATGTTCGGCGCCATGAATTTTCTGATTATCGGCTGTTCGCAAGCTGTCAGTATTGATACATTCTACTTCCAGCACATGACACTAAGGTTCAAAGTCTCTGTGTTTATCGTAGAAAAGAAAAAACAAAACATTTCGTGCTATAGCAAAGTTAATAAATATTAATGATACAAACTCCTTAGTTCTTTTTTCGAAAACATGGAAGTCTAGAATACACAAACTACAAATTCAATTCGAGAAAAGCAAACAATTCGCTTTGATAACATATATATATACAGGGCTCGACAAATCCACACGTACACTCTCGCCTGTGACTGGTAGATTTTGCCAGCTGGAAAGTAGCTGTAGATCGGACAAAACAAAATATTTTTGTTTAATTTAATAAGAATATCTTTCTAAAAATCATTTTTAGCTTTAATAAAACACAGAAGAATGTGTGTAATATCGAGAGCAATGCTAGAAACAAACATCAATGTAACAAATTATATTTCCAAAAAAACAGAGTTTTGTTTTTACCGTTCTTCCAATTCTTATATTATTTATTAATTTCTTGTAGAAATGGTTTGATACACAAAAGAAATCTCCAACAGGATACAGCACTGCTAATGACGTTATGAAATTCTTATTGACGTATTTGGACACAGCATAATAATGTTAAAAAATAACTTTAAAAGAACAGTACGAAAATAAATATTTATTCACACAGTATAATATTTCATTAATACTCTAGAATAAATAAATTAATAAAAGCCAAAATGCGAATTACTAAGTATTTTTTTCATATTTAGCTTAAATGCCTAATTGTTAATTAATGCAATTAAGTATTTTATATTCATCGTAAATACTGAATTGTAAATTAATGACATTAGATGTTTAATATTTCTTATATTTATCTTAAATACAACGCGGTAAATTATTGAACCTTTCTTATCTCGTATTTGAGAAAAAAAATACTTAATGATTTTAGATAACTTATTTTGGCGACATGAACTCGACACTCAGAAACGATCAATGACAGACTGAGATGAATTGTGCTTGTGATATGTATGTTGTATTCATTTTATTTTTGTTCCTTAAAAATAATAAAGTATAAGGGAATTACACTATTTTATAAACTTATTCATCAGAACTATTTGACCTGAAACAAAAGCTTTTTTTTGTTTTAAACAGAACGAATAAGGAAAAAAAACTCAATTCGGATTTTATTATAAAATTATTATGAAAATGTTATGTAACAATTTCAGTAACATTAAAAGAAAAAAAATCAGAATTAAATTTCGCAAAAAATTAAAACGCAAACAAGTGATTTAAATAGGAGACATTTGCTCGAAAGGTTGCTCAGTATCTGTCATGAGACTATTTTTTTGAATCCGGTAAGCGATGATTAACTGCGTCAATGAATAAATTACACAAGTATACCAGATGATAATTAGTAAAAATGCATTTATGACTAAATAAAGAAGCACAAACAGTTCTTGGAAACAAAATAATAGAATGAGCAGTGTTACATTGGTTAAGGTCACAAGAGCATTGTGACGCAATGAATTTCTTTGACTCAAGCAAATTCATTTGAAAGAGCAACTAAGTGGCTTATTACGTCAAAAACAGAGGTATGGCATAAAATCAATTCCGTGCAGATAGTAAAATGAATCTCTTCTTTGCCCTTGACTGGTAAAAGAAGAACACCGACGCCTGTATGGTGTAGCAGTAAAATGAATTCATGGTTTGAACTAGGGATCTGAATATTCGGTGTTTTTTGTTTTTCAGTTATTCAGCGTCGACAGAATCAGTAGAAAAAGTCAGTATTCGCCTTGTCGAAGGAGAGAAAGTGCATGCGTAGTAATAAACGAATCCAATCAGGAAAAGTTTCTCTTCATCTTCCGTGCCCGTATCAATTACACCTGTTTCCAAGACTAATGAGAAACATATTCCACACTGTAATTTCTCAGAAAACGTTTTTCGGTATCAGCTATCAGAATATTCCCAGAAAGAGTTTTTTTCAAATCGGAAGTATTGTTCTAGTTGATTTTTGAGAAGATGTATGCTACTCCCAAGAATACTGAAAAAAATATGACTTAATTTAAATTCTTCATAAGTGATCTCTTGGTGAGTGCATAATTAAATATTAAACAATAAAGGTGCCTATATTTATCTTATCGTATCTTATCTTACATAAATTTTATACATAATTATACAAATACATCCATATTTTATAATAAATATGAAAAAAAAAAACAAAAGTAAGAAACGTATAAAATTTTTTCTTACTTTCGATGATTTACTAGAAACTTATGAAAAGGCTATGTTCTTAAAAACCGTCTGATAAATTTTCGAAATGCTTAAGTTTTCTTTTAATTTTTCTATAAAATATGGATGGATCCATATTATCCATTATTTCATTATCTCACTTATTTCAAATTGAGGCTTTTCGGCTCTGTACTTTAATATTTCAGTCAAGATATGTAGGGAAAGCAAAGTTTATTTTTCTTCATTTCAAAGAATATCCTAAAAGTCTTCATTTTATAGAAATACGAAATATTAAAGATATTTCGTATTTCTGCACGTACCCCTTGATGACATAGGCGATGGAAATCATACTTTCATTGCTAAAAAGTAACTTTATAAAGTCCTCTTGACTCTAGTTGCCTTCACGATGTTCTTCAATCTCCTCTCTTGCAGCGATTATTTTGAAAGCTCCGGTTATTAGAATACTGTCTCCCTACTCAACTAACAATCGCATGAGGGCATTTTAATGCCTTAGCTATAAACTGCTGAGTTTGGCTTCTTTCTGTAGAGACACCATACGAAACTTCTTATCTTCCGATATGTCACTCGTTCGACCCATGTTTAGCAAACGATTGCCTGAAATCCACGCGCAAACGATTCCTCACTCACGAATCAGTCCCGCAGCTACTGATGTGTATGCTATGTCTATGCTCTCCTCAAAACCAATCGGAAAAATTTGGAATAGTCTAATATTTTAAACCATGTTTAAAATTATTCTAATTTTGTGAATGATTTCGAATAACAGCTTTCTTATAATTTATATTATATTTTTGTTTTTAAATGGTTATATAATTTACAAAGTACGTAGATTTAGATTATGCTAATTCATATTTGGTAATAATTATTTTCTATGCAATAAATTAGAATTGCAAATCATTCAACACATTTTCTTTCATTATTCTAATTTGTTTTGATTTGAAGGTGTAATTTCGACACTAGTAGAGTGTAATTTCGACCCCATAGCACAGCTTTTGAAGTTTTCACATCTCACCGCACACATTCTTTCCAGTGGTGCACTAAAGACGACGCAGCATGTTGTTTCAGGTAATGTGACGCTTGCATATCGCTGTCCTACCATGGAAACGCATGTTGTGCGCATCGACTCTGAATGTTTTTATGCAGATTCGTGTTTCAGCGATGACCAGAACTAAGCATTCGACCGACGAATAGCGGTTTTTACATATTATCCTTTGTCGTACCCTATGGTCAGATTCGATGATTGTGGTAGGTTCTCCACTGCGGGTAGTACTTGAAGTTGACTTCGACTCCCTGCGCTTCCGTCTCAGTATTGTATCAGTGATGGGCCCAATTTGTCAACAATTTCGAGAACAGATAAGCCTTCAACATGACATCCTAATCACAACGCCTCTTTCAAACTCCGTGGGTTTTTATTGGCACAATCCACCTTGCCCATAGGGGATTCCCGTTGATTTCTTTCCAAGCAATGTCTTTCCTCTATAGGATTAGGACTTTTAAAAGAACTTTATCTGCTTCCTTTCATTATATCTACTAATTTCTTGATTGAAACATATTATGATTATTATTATTGGTTACACATCTCCATGGTGTCTCCAGGACGCATCTCTGAAGGTCTCCACTCCACTGGGAAATCGCAGAACACCATCTCATCTTTTAATTTTTTATTGTTGTTGTTTTTTAAATTTATTTTTCATATTCGTTTGCCTCATTATCTGGAGGAAATCCTTATATTTATGGCTTAGTTTGGTTAATTCACTATCAGTTGAAAAGGGTCTTATAAATCTGTCTCACATCATGACGAGATTCTATCACAAGTTCTTTCGACCAGATAGCGGACATGTCGCATCGTTCTTACAATCCTCTATGGATATTATAATAAAATAAATATATCGGTTTCCATTTTAATCCACTAGGTGTGCGATGATCCAGATACTTGAATTTCCTCCTGTCGGAAGTTTGAATTCCTCCGGAGTACAGATTTCATGATACTTTCATTTTATTTTCTGTTAGTAAAATCATCTTACAGTTAGCGATGATGTTTGCCTGAGTATTTCCTTAAGAAGTGTAGAGAATGGTATATCGAATATTAGAGCCCCCTTAGCTCAGATGGTATAAATAAGTCCGTTTGTTGGAAAGACCTGCGTTCGTATCCCGTGTATGGCGTGAGGAACCTTTATCAGAGCTTTCCATCAAATTTTTAGTCGTTTTCATACGGAAATGGATGATTTTGTTCCCGGAAAATCAGGTATTTCATCCCTCAAAACATGAAAACTGTTCCCGTGCACACAGATCTATAGCCAAAACCACTTACATTTAGGAAATGCATCTGAGGAGTGGTATAAGTTGAAATATATCTCATAAATCTGTTTAACATCATGACAAGATTCTACAACACGTTCATTCGACCACGTAGCAGGTCACATCGTTCTTAAAACTCCCCTATGGATACTTATAATAAAATTTAGATATCATGGCTGCATTAATTTGCCTAGAAACCCCTAATTAGGGAAGGGGGCTTAACCCGTCTTTGTCGGATGAGAATTCATAATGACATAGAAAATGTTACATGATTTTTAATTATGTCTTATTTCATAAATTTACTCATTTAAACAAATATCAACTAATTCCGAAGAGTTTAATGGTAGCATCCGAACCAAAATTCATGAGATAGATTTTACGTGTTAGCTTACATTCTCACCACAATCGCATGAATTAAGGATTATCCAATGTTTTAACATCAATGTTAATATCTCGACATATTTAAATCTATCTTGTCATATTTAAATCATTCCTTTCTTCCTGATTTACACTTACGCGTAGAGCTACACCCCCACGTGAAGGTATCCGAAAACGAAATTTGACCCAATAAGTTGTTTAAATCCTTATTTCCGAAATGTCTTATGTATGTATTAAAAACACCTAATAAAGGGCTTCTATGGCATTCAAACCCTGGCCTTTACAAACAAAGGATTAGTTTAAACCAGTTGAGACACAGAGCCTCATATTTATATAACGTATTAAAAAATAATATATATAAATTTTTGTGACCGCCTATTTTTCTTCCCACTACACGGTGAAGGCCTCTCCCATTGCGGGAGGTTGTGAGTTTCCTACTCCCATGGTATATATATATATATATATAATTTATATATATATAATTTATAAAATTAATGTTTAACTGTCTAGAACCCGAGAAAGTATGACACAAAAAACTTTAATAAATCACAACCAGTTTCATCGGTGTTCCGACTTCTTCAGGTGAGTAAGAAATAACATAAGACTTATAAAAATAACAAGGTAAAAACATGGACTTTCCAGCTTAATAAAAAGAAGCAGAATAGTATAGGTCATATTTGAATTGGTGACCGCGTGTTATTGTTAGCATGAGTTGAAAGTGAGTGACAGCTAATTTTAGAGCGCCAGTACTGGATTACTGCGTTATGGGAATCAGGAAAATTGCAGCTTAGATTGATGTTCACGTGTGAAGGTTCCTGAACTATTTCTTTGGATTCTACAATTCGTCTTTCAAATTCATCTTTGCATATATACATGATGTTGACGTTCTTCGAGGTTAGAGTTGGCGGAGAAAAGAACATGACTGGAAAGGGCACTCGCGTTCTACTGTAGGAGATATCACGTATATGTTCCTCAAGACGTAGTGAAATAGATTGATCTGTCAGGCCAAAATAAGGTCGACCACAGTCGCACATAACTTTATAAACACCAGGAAAATGCAGCTGGTTGTGTTTTGGTTTTGGTCGTCTCAGAAAAGAACGAATTTTGGCAGAATAGTATAGTCGGTTTTTATATTGAATTTCTTCATAATCCTAGATAGTTTTGGAGTAAGAGAGCTAATAAATGGTAACTATTGTGAGAGATAGGGTTGGATTCATCTTCTTGTCGAGGCTGTTGGCGTGATCTCAAACGTTTAGTGATGTTACGAGATGAATATCCATTATTTAATAAGATGTTTTTCAGGAAGTTAAGTTCTGTTTGAAGGTCTTCTTCTGTGGAAGTAAGACATCTTGCACGATGGGCAAGGGTGGAGATGATGCCAAGTTTTTGAGGAGGAAAGTGATGAGAAGAGGCATGCAATATCTATCAGTGTGGGTGGTATTTCGATAAATTGAAAATTTACTACAGTCAGGTATTCTACTATTCTTTAAATCCAAGAGGGGGAGAACGCCGTTAATCTCTATTTCTGATGTGTATTTAATGTTCTGATGTTGATTATTTAAATGGTTTAGGAGGTTTTGTACTTCCTCTAAACCATATAAGGAAGACGTCATCTATGTAACATAACCACAGTTTAGGTTTCAAAGTAGCTAAAGCAATAGCTCTCTCTTCAAAATCTTATAAAAAGATGTTAGCTAAGATTGGGGATACAGGGCTGCCCATAGCTAAACGCTTATTTGTTTATATGTTTTATCTTCGTAGCATATGAAAATAGCCGGAAGTAATTCAGTGTGTTAGTATAGCAAATATTTTCTTAGAAACCTTGTCCTTAAGAAGAGTCAGAAATTCATCTGTTGGTACATTCGCAAAAAGAGACACGATGTCAAAACTCACCATTCTGTCAGAGTCTTTGAGATTTAAATTTTTTATTTTTGAGATGAAATCTTCAGAGTTTTGGATGAAGGAGGAGGAACTGCCAATAAGATGTTTTAAAGACGCTGCAAGATATTTAGACAGATAGTAATAGGTGAGACAATACCTTCCACAATATGTCTTAAAGGAGGGTCAGCCTTGTGGATCTTAGGCAGGTCGTACAAACGAGGAAAAAGGGAATGTAAAGAGAGCGGAGAGATAGTCTTGTGTGTCTAGGAAGTTCAGATTTAAGAATATTGTTTGTACAGTTATGAAGTTCTCTTGTGGGATCACTTTCTAGAATAGAATAGGTATCAGAACTTAATAAGTTCTGATACCCTTTCCAATCATGTTCTTTTCTCCGCGAACTCTAACCTCGAAGAACGTGAACACCAAGTTGAATAGGAACGTACAACCAATTTATATATATATGCAAAGATGAATTTGAAAGACGAATTATAGAATCCAAAGAAATAGTTCTGGGCCCTTCACACATGAACAACACTCTGAGTTACAATTTGCTTGATTCCCAGAGCGCAGTAATCTAATTCTGGCGCTTCTAATATTAGCTGTCATTCACTTTCAACTCATGCTAACAATAGCACGCGGTCACCAATTCAAATATGACTGTTACTATTCTTCTTCTTTTTATTAAGCTGGAAAGTCCATATTTTTTCCCTTCTTAGTTTTATAAGTTTTGTGTTATTTCTTACTCATCTGAAGAAGTCGGGACACCGATGAAACTAGTCGTGATTTATTAAAGTTTTTTGTGTCATACTTTCTCGGGTTCTAGACAGTTAAACATTAATTTTATAAATATATATATTTGTATAAAGAATTGAAAGACTAAAACCGAGATTTAAATAAAAAGGTTTTAATATAAAAAAAAACACGACTAGTTTCGGCTTGTAACAGCCTTCATCAGGTGGCATTATAAAAGAAAGAAAAAAGAAAAAACACTAAAACACTGAAGCTCAAGTAAACTATGAACATCATAGAGAGTCTCCATACATAATTGAGATTAAATCGTTGTGGTTGTATTTAAAGCTGTTCTTTCGTTAGTTGTATTGTCGGGAATGTGCGTGCTAGTAGCATCTCATGAATGAACGCCAGTGCATGATTACAGCTGAATGACTATCTGGGAGGTTGTAGCTCAAGTTATTATTTAGATGAACAGGATTGAAGATTATTTCTCTAGATTCCACGATTTTTCTCTCTAGTTCAGTAAAGATATCTGTTGGTATGTGTGGACTTTCTATATATCGATATTTTGTGTTTACCAGAAGAGCGAGTCAGTTTGACATCAAGAAAAGGCAAGGAATTATTCGTTTCAAGCTCGGCAGTAAACTTAATACTTTGATGTCGGCTATTGAGATGTTCGAAGTAAACCATAAGGGAATCATGTCCATGGCTCCAAATAATGAAGACATCATCTACATAGCGTTTCCAAACTTTAGGTGGAAACGCTATGTAGATAATGTATCTCTTCCACGCTATGTTTAGGTGGAAGGGATAGCCTTTGGTTTCAAAATCCTCTAAGTAAATATTGGCGAGTTCAGGGGATAAAGGATTACCCATAGCCAGTCCATGATTTTCCTTGTATATAGTATCTTGAAATTTGAAGTAACCGGACCTCATGCAATGTGTAAGCAAGACTAACATATTTTTGGATCACTTGTCCTTGAATAATGTTAGGACTTCGTCTGTTGGGACATTACTGAACAGAGAAGTTTTGTCCAAGCTAACCATGAATTCATCTTTATTAACTGTAATATCCTTGATGTATGTAACAAATTGTTAGTGTTCTTGATAAAGGATCGTGACCTTGCCTGTAAAACGTTTGAGGTATTTGGCAAGATATTTTGAAAGGTTGTACGTCGGAGAATTGATACCTTCTACAATGGGGCGCAGTGGGGTGTTCTCTTTATGGATTTTACGAACACCATATATGCGAGGAATTAACGGATGGAGAGAGCGTAGAGATAAGCGAACGTTTCGGGATAATTTAGTTGCTATTTTTAATAAGTACGATTTTGAAGTTCACGAGTTGGATCTCTTCAGCTGTAATCATGTACTGGCGTTCATTCACGAGATGCTACTAGCATCTCGTGAATTTTCCCGACAATTCAACTAACGAAAGAACAGCTTTAAATACAACCACAACGATTTAATGTGAATTATGTACAGATACTCTCTATGATGTTCATAGTTTATTTCTTCAGTGTTTAAATGTTTTTTCTTTTCTCTTTCTTTTATAATGTCACTTGATGAAGGCTGTTTCAAGCCGAAAGTAGTCGTTTTTTATATTAAAACCTTTTTACTTAAATCTCGGTTCTAGTCATTCAGTTCTTTATAAAAATATGTATGTTAACCGAGTTAATGATCATTCTTTCATATATATACCCTATCCGTAATAATGAATAAACAAGAACGTATATTTGTTGTAACATCCCGTATCAAAGGAGTGCGATTTAATGAAATCAGAGAAGGATTTACAAGGAAATTTCACAGAACTGGTCCTACAGACAAAGCGATTCGTGAACTTGTAAACAAATTTAAAAGAACTGGATCCGTACACGACGAGGTGGGAAGAGCACGCCCAAGGACAGCACGTTACAATATCGAAGGATCACATTCAGGAACTGCCCTAAATGAAGAGGATTGTCCAACTCGAGCAGCAAGGTGTGCAGAATTAACATCTTATTCAGTGATGAGGCGCCTTTCCACACGTGTGGTAAAATCAGTCGACAGATGTTTCGTATCTGGTCCAATGAAAAACCATCTGAAGTCATAAATGGCAAAGAGACTCTCTGAACGTTAACGTGTGGAGAAATTATCAGAAAGCAAACTACAGAAAGGGGGGGGGGACTGGAAGGTTTTCAAGATTGGCTCACGTATCCAGGATTTTAGGATAAGGTAGGCTTATGTTTAAATAAAAATACACACACACATATGTTCTCCTAACCTCTGGATGAAAAACTATTCCACTGATAGCTCGTCTTCAATATGAAAGCCAGGATGAAAGTTCTTCACATCTCCAGAAGAGATTCAAATCTACGTCTTTAAACCAAAAGGCATCTTGGGAACTCAGTAAGCCACGTAGAATTTATTAGAACGCGATATGCTAAAATATTTTATGCTAAATATCAGAATATAACAATTTATGATCATTAGAATAATGTATAGTATAATATCAGGAAATAAAAATACAAATTTAATGTACACTCTATAGGATGCAAGGGTTACATGTATTAATTTCTTCCGTTTTATTCAGTGACGTCTTTCTTAAAGTGTAATTATTTTTCTTCCTTTTCAAATGAGTTCTTCTCATGCGTATATTAAATAAGATTTTATTTGCTTGTTAATTGTAAAAGGAAATATTCAAATTTAAAATTCATGAAATACATAATCAAAAAAGAGTACTTTCATATGATATTATTCTTGAGATTTGTTTTTTAATTTGTAAAACATTTTTTTCAATTAAATACGTTGAGATTTCTTATTTCTTTTATTAAAACAAGAGTAGAATTTATGGTTTTTTCTACACTTTCGTTCCGAACTAAAAGTGGGCATAGCTGACAAATTCTATCTCGTTAGTTGAGACAGGTATCCTGGTATTAGGTTATCTTCAGTGATTACTTTTGTTCCCGTGTTGCCTAGGAAACCGCCGTTCATTTACTTTGTTGTGGATTTTTGTTTTATGTATTTAGTGTTTGGCGAGTTACCGAGAAAATCCTGAAGCCTTCATAATACGTGACGGTTAAGTTAAGAAGTTGAAATTTAATTCAACTTCATTTTAAACTGCGGAAGTTTCGTAATTGGAAAAGAAAGAAGGAAAAGCCGAGTATAAAGGATGAGCTATCAAATCAAATTTCATTGGATGATGTTTACGAATTTCATATTATGTTATTTTTGTTTGTGATATTTGTTTTATTACTGCACTAGAAGTTTGTCGATTGGAGAGGTATATTGATGAATTTTATTTCTTTCAATATTTAGTGCACCAATATGATAAAAGCAAAAAATACTTTTTTATCAGATATACAGGGTGTCCCAGAATTAGCTATTTCAGTGAAATGGGACGAATGTTTTAAAAACTCATGTTTATTGATGTTTGTCATGTTTAATAGTGTTACAAAAGTAAAAATGTCGAAATTGTTTCAGAATTTTATTTTCATTTCCTTTCAGAACTCTAACCCTAATAAAGAATGCACAAGATACAAGGAAATCGGACAAGGAAATCTATTAAAAAGTGACATAATTTCATGTTTATTACCTAATTATGATGCAAAACCAGATACAATTAATCATAAGTCAAATCTTTACTGAGAGCTTTCAATATGTGCTCCGTCTCTGTATCCCTGCAAATTTCAAATCTATCCTTAGCATTGATAAACACATTTTGGAGCATTTCAGGAGTTACGTGCTCCACTGCCAACTGAATGGGTTCTTTAAGTTTAGCTAAACTATTGATCTTCTGGCGATAAATCTTTATTTTTATGAAACCCCATGCAAATAAATCCAGGGGTGTAAATTAGGAGAACGCGAAGGCCAAGGTCGAGGTCCTCCACGTCCAATTCACCGATTCGGAAAGAGTCTGTTGAGGTATTCTGGCACAATTAGTGTATAATAATATGGTGCTTCATCTTGTTGAAACAACAATATTATCAAGAATGCCATCAACAAGAAGCTGTGGTTCTGATATTGAAGACGAGCTATCAGTGGAATGGTTTTTCATCCAGGAAATTGGAGTAATTCATCCTGAGAAGAGGTTAGGAGAACACATGAGTGTGTATATTTGTATTTAAACATAAGCCTACCTTATCCTAAAATCCTGGATACATGAGCCAATCTTGAAAGCCTTCCAGTCCCCCCCCCCCTTCTGTAGTTTGCTTTCTGATAATTTCAGCGTACAAATTAGCAAATACGTTTTTGTATCATCAAACCCAATTAGTGTTAATTGGGTTTGATGAATTTTGAAAGAATGAAATTCTTTCAAAAATTATGAAGAAATACAAACTTGCTACTACCTACTAACCAATCAACCAGATCTATAACTTGTTACCTTCTCCTGAAGACAAACTCTCACCTCTGATGTTACCTGGCGTGTACGAAGTTCCATGCTCCTGTAAATTGTCTTAATATGGACAGACAGATAGATCTGTTCATAAACATATTTCGGAACATCAAGACCATATCCGTCTTATCAAACCGCGGAAATCCGGCCTCATACAACACGGAGTTAAAAATCCAAACCATAGGATCCATTGGAAAAAGACCAAACTTCTACATTCTTTATATAGACATGAACGTTTATATAAAGAAAGTGCTGAAGCCCTACTTCACAGACCAAATCTAAACCGTAATGACGTTCTCGCTGTTACTTAATAAAGCATGGGAAATTGTCATCTAAAAATTGTGTAAAATAATAATTTTTATATATGTTATCTTATTTTAATGTAATCTATTTATTTCCTTCCAGATATATTTCAATTTAATTCTATAACACGCTACTGCACACATATTGGAATTCCATTATAATCATGCTCCCTAACTGTATGTTTTTCCTAGTATTGGTGGAATTAACTGTACTGTCCTAAGATACTTAGGATGAAGTATTTACTTATTAAAACTTATTACTGTGGTTATTACGTGTGTTTGTTTAGTCATGAATCTTCCACAGGTTTCATTGTACAATAAATGATCTGAAGGAGGATTTTTGTAATTCTATTAAAGATTATATTTTATATACCAAAGTGCGACGCTTCAACTGTTTTGGTGTACTATGCATGAAATGAAATTTTCCCCCAAAATAAATATGGCAGTTTCGCAATAAATAAAGATAGGAACTAAAACTAAAGGAAGAAATGAAAGTATAATCCATATGGCAATAGCCAGTGAATCCAACGTGCATACTTTGTGAAAATTAGATTCACATAATATTAAGCTTTCAAAAAATATTGTAATGTAACAGGCACGATATATCATGAGCACTATTTACTGTAGAATAAATTCATTTTATTTTCCATAAAAGTTACACATGCATCGCTATTAAAAAAAGAACAATAGAAATACCAACAATGCTCTTCACTGTGGAGTTTTTTCATCTTGTAAACAGATGTAACACACGATAATGAGGTAATAAGCGGTCTGGAAGTATTTCTTAGGAATAGGGCACTAGAAAATCCAGCAATCTCTCGCGAGAGTTATGTAGGCAGAAACCCTTTTCATTCCCTTATTTACCAAAGCAGAACCGCATGAAATTTTCTCTGATATTCAGCATATTTGTGTCTCACCTAGAAATAAGAAAAATGACAAATCTGATAAGTAATAAAATAGACCTAAACCATTTATCACTCTATAAATGACAATGAATCAACATTCCGTAGATCTTCACTCGAATGAAAAATAATTCAGAAATATATTTATTAAATCTGCATCAGTTAAAACATTTTAAGCTTCCAGAGGAAGAAGTTGAATTCTATGACAAAACAGTATTGGGAGATATTAATGCTCTACTAGGAAAGAATGAAAATGAAATTGTAAATGCATATAGGAAAATGGAATAAGGGAAATAAATGAAAGCCAAAATATGCTGCTAAACTTTATGATGAGAAACCAGTTGCATGCTATGAAAATGGACATGGTTAAGTCAAAAATATATAAACACAAAAAAGTGAAATATATTATATTTTATCATCTCATGTAAAACTATTTAAAGATGTTTCAGTGTTTAGTGAAATCAAACAGGCATGGGACTAATAGAATAAAGGGAGTAACAGTTAAAGCAAAAAATACAGGATGAAAGAGAATGAAACAAAATATGTCATGGAAATTAACGATACATTGACAATTGTGTGTATATATATATATATATATATATATATATATATATATATATATATATATATATATATATATATATACACACGTATATTCAAAGTAGCAACATGAACGAAAAAAAACTCAAATGAGTAATATACAGGAAAATCTTAATCTAATCATTATACAAAGTGCACGTAGAGTTGCAAAAGACAAAACAGGTTAAAAATAAAAACCTCACAGTGAAAACAAAAAAACCTGTTGTTTTAGAGAAGGAAAGAAATAGATTAAAACTTATAGAAATATATAAAAGAATTAGAAGAAATATCAAAAGAGATAAAACAAGAAAATATAAAATGATACAAGAAACAATAGATAACAACAAAAACATTAAAGTCACCTTTTATATGAATGGTGGCTTTCGTAAGAAAAAATCTCACAGTAGGAAAACATCTCACAACGAAAACTAGTAATAATACTAGAACACGAAATTGGACGAGATATCAAAGATAAGAAAAGCGTACTAGAAGGACTACACAATGTTTTGAGAAATGTATACCACCACAAACCCTGTTCAAAACTCTATTAGATAGAAACGAGAAGAAGAGGAAGGATAGCAGAAACAACATTTCGAAATACGAGAGCAATGAAATGTGTAATAAAATTCCAGGAGAAATGAAATTACAATAGAAATCATGAAAGTAGCAGAAAACAGAAAAACTAAAAATCTGATTAAGAGATGCATAAAAGTCAAGAATATACCAGATATCTTGAAATGCTCTCATGATCGTTTTCTACGAAAAGGTAATAAGAGAAATATAGAAAATAACAATGATATAAGCTTGCCGTCAAAAGTCTACTGCTTGGAAAGAAGTCAACGGACACCCTATGCGAAAGCCGCATCGTGCCATGTAATGAGTAGCGTGTTTGTAACCGGTATAAGTTGGCGGAATATGATGCTCACAAGCCAGTAGAACTGAGTCCGGGTGAAATAGCTGCGAGTAGGGAACTGACAGAGTTTAAAACATGTGTTGTTATAGGATGCCATGTTTCAGGCCTATTTCATCACTAAATTGTTGAAAAATTGGGCATCTCAGGTCAACAATCAATGATAGCATACTGAGTAGTAATAAGCGTAAGGAGTCAACAGCAAGTGTTACCCGCCGTGGAGGGCCCACCACATTCACCAAAGGTGATCGTAGAATGCTAAGAATGATAATATCTAAAAACCGTCATTACATTGAATGCGTAGTTCCGGTCATTGGTTGGAACACGAATCTGCACAAGTACATTCAGAACCGAGGTTAAAACATGAGTTTCCGCTCATGTACCGCAATGCCCAAATTACCTGAACCAACATGCAGCATCGCCTTTTGTGGTACAAAGTGCGTGTACATAAATGTGCAAACTTGGAAAACTGTGTTATGGAGAGAAGAATCGCGCTACACCGTCTACCAAGCAGATGTACTGGTGTGGCGGATATTCCGTCACTGTCTCTTACCAGATTGCGTAACCCCACTATGAAATTCGGAGGGGGAACTGTATATTAATTATTTATAAAAATAATAACAAAGAGAATGCCAGGTTATTATTATGGAGCTCACCCTAATAATGACAAAGTTGAATTCAGAAACGGATTAAGCTCATTCAATCATCTGGAGACATTTAGTAAACTGTAAGAGAAAGCAGAAAATACAGCTTACCATTTTAATTTGGTAAATTCCAATATATACAAGCCTTTGAATCGGTTGAAAGTCAAGCAATCTTAATAACGATGAAAACAGATGTAACAATGAAAATTACGTACAACTAATAAGCAAAATACATGCAAAAAAGAAACTGTTACTATCCTTATATATGAACAAAACAGTACATTGAAAATTAATAAAGGATTTGCAAGGAGATCCTATTTCACCAAAATGATTCAAGTCCTACTCTTCGCCATTTTAAAATTGAAATGGAGACGGAGAGGACACATTGTATGGATGAACTGCAATAGATGGACAAATGCCCTCATCAAGTATTTGCAAAGAGAGAGAGAGAGAGAGATATGAAAGAATGACCTAGTGGAGATTGCAGTAAAATTTGATATTGGAAAGCCTTCAACAGAAAAAGATAGAAAGAAATCTAAAGTGCTATGACCAAAAATATTCATAAAATTGCTTAGCAAGAAGGTGAAAATTTATAGCAATAATTTATAATATTAATTTATCTTATTTATGATAAAAAATTAAAATTATGATAATAAGTTATCATTTATTATTATTATTATTATTATTATTATTATTATTATTATTATTATTATTATTATTTTATTCATATAATTGATACACAGTCAAAACAAGATATCATATAAATAAAAATTTGACTGGTGATTCAGAACAATTCAGATTCTACCCAAGAATCTAAGAATAGTCCTTCAGGTAGCGTAGTAAAATGTGGACTGTTCTAAGTGATACTGTTTTTTGTAGGTCATATGGGGTCACTTCATTGATTTTTAATTGCTTGCTGTAAATAGTTGAATAGCTTCTGTGAAGTTGCACCAAGTGCACCGATAACTATTGGGATAACTTTAGTGTGTTTAAGCCACAGTCGGCCAACTTCGATTGCCAGATCTCGATATTACTAATTTTTTCCAGTTCTTTGTTGTTAATGTTATCACTGGGTACTGCAATATCGATAATCCAAACCTGTCGATGTTCGATAATTGTGATGTCAGGTCTATTGTTTTCCAAATGCCGATCAGTTTGTATTCCAAAGTCCCAGAGAATTAGGAAAGCCACATTTTTTGCATACCTGCCAATGAACAATTTTGGCCACTTGATCATGGCGGTATTTATTGTCCGTTTGGCTATTTTGCTGCAGGCACTGATTAGATGTTTTACAGTCTCATCTTTCTGATCGCATAATCTGCATTTGCTGATATTATTGATGTTGAAAATTTTTGCTTCGATTGGATTAGTTTGTAATGCCTGTTCTTGAGCTGTTAGAATAAATCCTTCTGTTTCTTTTTAATGTATCCGTGTTGTAGTCATTGCCATGTCTTCTTCACGTCAATGTTGTCCTCAGTATCTGGAAGAAATTGGCCATGAAGAATTTATTTTTCCAGCCGAGATATCGGGTATTTTTTTGTTCCTTTTTGTAATCGGATTTGTTTCCTGTTGCTTTTAGAAAGCCCTCTTGTGTAATTGCTTGAAGCATTGGCTCAGAGCTATTGTCGATGTAATTATTTAAACCAATTTCCTCTTCTTCCACAGTTTGTCTCACTTGCAGCAGACCCCGTCCACCTATTCTCCTCGGTAGGTACAACCAGTCAACATCACTTCGTGGATGCAATGCCTGATGCATAGTCATTAGTTTTCTAGTTTTGCGGTCTAGTTTGTCTAGGATTTCTTTTGTCCAATTTATTATGCCAGCTATGTATCGGATCACTGGTATAGCCCAAGAATTCATTGCTCCAATTGTGTTTAACCGCTTAACATACAAAGACGTCTGTGACAGGTCTTTTATTTATTGCACCAAAATTGATTTTGAATTTTGGTTTCACATATAAATACAACCGAATATAGACGCTAGACAATCTTGTGCTTATTTCCGTTCAGTCGAGAAAAGTTGCCAACGGCGTGTATCGGCTATTTCGTTTGCGTTTGCACACATTCGTCATTATTTTTCAAATAATGATGAATTTGATCCAGCAAATCACCCTCGCCCAAAACTCGCCCAAAACATTGGCAGCTGCTTTCTGAATTTTAATTCGTACGTTAAGGGGTTAATCCATTTAGTTTTGTTTTAAGAATATTTCTAACTCTTTTGATGTATTCTGATGCTGCCTGTTGTTTAGCTTTCGAGTGGAGAATATCATTGGCTTCTAATATTCCAGGTGTACGTCAGATGAAATTGATTTTATATACAGGGTGTTCGGGATAAATTTGACATATTTATAATTAATTATATTTTTCCGTAAGTGACATGTATTAACACACACCTCTCTTCATTTAAAAGTTTGGACCCTTCTTCATTCATATACAAGATGTCAGAAAGGATGGATAGCTGGAACCCACCTGAATCATGGAAGAGAATAACTTGTATCATGATGATTCTTGCCCGCCATCAAAATAAGGATATTACGACTGCTGCCCAATGCTCCCTGAATACAGTAAAAACAATCAGGCATGAACTAGAGACTTGCAATGGTGACTACGAGGATGTAGCAAGAAGAAAGATCCCTAGCAGACGATCTGATTGCGTTCGTACAGCAGAATTCCTCGCAAATCTGCAGGAACAGGTGTTGAAGAACCCTGGCATTGGAATTCGGGCTTTGTTCGTGGAGTTGCTAACTGTAGTCAAGCCGTGGATAACAAGGGTAGCCAATGGAGGCCGTATGTATGGCAGCAGGATTCGGCCCCTTGCCACACCTCTGGGAAAAGTCAAAAATGGTTGTCTGAAAATTTCTACGACTTCACCAGTCCAAATGTTTGGCCTCCAAACTCCCCAGACCTTAAAACCATGGATTATTTTGTATGGGGCGCAGTTGAAAAAGACACCAATCGCACTTCCAGTAATACAAAAGCCCAGTTAATGGATAAAATTAAAACAGTTTTTGCGGCCCTTCCCAGGGAGACTGTAGCATCAGCTTGTTCGAGGTTCCGAAGCAGAATTGAAGCTGTGATCGATGCTAATGGTGGTTATTTTGAGTAAATCTTGTTGATAGTATTGTAATTAACTCTGCCTGTAATGTTTTTTGTCAATTCATTAAATTTAATAGATACAAAGAAGATTTTCTTTTTCCTTACGAAACTGTCAAATTTATCCCGAACACCCTGTATTTCTCTTGATCAAAATTCAAATTGCTAGTGTGCTTAATTTTTCCTCGTTTAATAGATAAAATCGTTCATTATTCACTGTTAATGTTGTTTTCCATGATTTCATTGCAGCAGCCAGAAACGAACATATGTTTTTGTTAATTCCAAATATTTTTATTGATTTTAGGATTCAGGAGTGTGGGAGGGATTTTAGGAACCAGGAGTGTGGGAGGGAGGGAATCGAAAGCTTTCTTCTAGTTTATCCATGTTATGTTTAAATTAGATTTTCGTCTTTTTGAGTTTCTTGAGAATCATTTTATTAATAAGGATCTGTTCTTTTGTTCCTCTGGATTTTTGAAAATTGCCTTTTTGTTCAATCGGATAAATCTGATTATCTGATAGGTAGTGGTATATGGAATTTTCTGTGATTGCAGTGAACCGATTAAGCATAGTTGTTATGCATGTTATTGGATGATAGTTACTTGGGTCTGCATCCTTATCCTTATCTTTTATGAATAGAAAAGTGGCCCAGATATCATCCAGTGTTCCACTGCTCCTGACTACAACAAATACTTAAATTGTTCTGCCATTCGATCATGTAGACTGGTTAGATGTTTTAACGAAAATCCATGTAGTTCGTCTTTGACAGGTGCGCTACAGTGTTTTTGATTTTCTAGCTTGAGCACCGACCATTACTTCAGTGATAATGACATTTTGAATTTGTTATTGTTTCTGATTCTATTTCTTTATTTCTGATTTCTGATTCTATTTCTTTATTTCTGATTTCTGATTCTGTTTCTTTATTTCTAATTTCTGATTCTATTTCTTTATTTCTGATTTCTGATTCTATTTCATTAATCCATGAAGCATTTTTATTGTGTATAGGATTATCCCAGATTGACTTCAGAAATTTGAGTGTTTCTTCTTTTCCTGGTGAATGATGGTTTGCATTTGTATTTCTCTGGAGAGACTGGAAGAACTGACGTTGGTTTTGTCGAAATTGCATATTTTGTACATATTGGTTTATTCTTGCTTCATATCTTTTAATTTTCTGTGCAGTCACTGTAATTCTTTGTTCAGCTCTTCGGTAACTTCAGCAATTGTTTTGTTGGCCAAATTATATGTGTTAATCAGTTTGTTTTTGATGTTATTATTTTTCAGCTGTTCTTCTTTAAAACTCTTTAAGCTGCTTAGATCAGCACGAAGTTTGTTGACCTTTCGTTCTAACCGAATTTTCCATGGTGCAGAGTGTTTCATCCTCGGATTTTGCTCTTTTGGTTTGCAACCAAGCTTCACTGAAATGATGCTGTATAGGAGCTGATTTTTTTTCCTTTATACTGTTGGTTGTGATGGTTTCAATTACAGCATTTTCAATTACAAGAGGAGCTGTTTTAGCTTAGATTGTTGTAAAGCTTTTAATGGTGGTAGTCTTATACGATCATTTATGGAGTTCATATGTTCCAATATCCCTGACTTCATTTTAAATGCCCTTCTGTCAAAACATTCTGAGGTATGTCGTCAGCTTGATGTTTACTGAGTTGAATTCCAAGGTTTTTGATGTAGCTACCTCCTGATGATTTTCTGTTACTGGAATTGTTGGTTTATTACGTAACTCTTGGAGCTCAAGTTCAGTAAGTATTTTGTTACGGAAAATGAAATTCTTTTGGTCCATAAGTCTTTGTTCTCTTATTGCAGATTCTGGGAATTTGTGTTTCCAAATTAAATGCATACGCTTTCTTAAACCTCGTTTTTATGGTGTTGATCTGTAAAAACATTTCATAACTTCTCTGGTTTCTTCTACAGTCCATTTTTTACGTTTGGTTTCTTCCAATCGCTTTTCAGCTTCCTGCCTTGATTGCACAGCAAGGAGAGCTGGGTCCTGTAGCCCACTTGTCACCTGATGCCCAGAATCCCCAACATCTGACGCAGTTCTTGATGACCCGGCGTCGACTGATACGGTATGGATCTCTTCTTCCTTTTCACCATTAAGATGGCGGATGGAACACTGTTAGTCTGGCCTGGCTCCTCACTTCAGACCTATCTGACAAGGCTGATCCTGCTGGAAGCTATGCAACAGCCAGAAAAGCTCTCAACATCGCTGAAGCACGCAAGCCCCACTCAAGGCTGTGTTCCTTCGGGGTTTTATTATTATTATTATTATTATTATTATTATTATTATTATTATTATTATTATTATTATTATTATTATTATTATTATTATTATTATTATTTCAGACTCCATACAAGAACTATACAGAAATATTCTCCCAATCACAAAACGTGATCGTCCACTTGGACTACAATCAAAACAGACATTATGGTTCCCAATCATAAAAGAAGCAGAACTTCTCCCTGTAATACATCAAATCAAACCAAACAAAGGCCCAGGAATTGATGGTATAAGACCTAAGGATATCAAGCAATATGCAACTAGCTTAGGTCTTATCCTACTAAAATTAATAAATAAAATATTTAAAACAGGACAAATACCAAGTATGCTAAAGACCGCCATAATCCCACCCATAGACAAACATGAAAAAAGAAATTTAATCAGCAATTACAGACCCATAGCAACATTACCAATTATCAATCAAATTATGGAGCGTATCGTACTGAACAAACTCACAGCATATACAGAGACTTTTCATATTATCCCCAAAACACAATATGGTCTTCAGAAAAATAAGGGAACAACATCTCTCTCGGAAGACTTTACAGACGTAATTAATACCGCCTTAAACAAAAACAAAATTGCCATCGTATTTATTGATCTAACTAAAGCATTTGATACACTCACACATCAAACTTGTTAGAAAAGCTCAGGCATGTTGGAATAGACGGGCCTCTGCACAGGTGGTTTACAAACTACCTCCAAAATAGAGAGCATATCACAGGTATCGGGTCAAACCGAAGTAGAGAGCTACCAGTAATCTGTGGAATGCCACAGGGAGCTGTGGCATTAATGATATTCAGAAATCTACTGACTCGACCAGTTGATAACAAATATATCACCATCCAACATCCACTCTCCAACGTAAAAAACACACAGAAAACCACTACAATCACTCAGATTGAAACAATACGATACTTGGAATTTACCTCGATGCAGATATGAACTGGAACATCCACATAAATCGTCTACACAACAAACTCCGAACAATAACTGACAAACTCGACAAGTTAAACGATATAGTTCCCACACACCTAAAAACACTAATATACAAAGCACTATGCCGAAATATACTAAGATACGCTGTAACAACGTATGCTTTCTGTGCACCCTACAAACTAAATAGATTAATGTCTTTACAGTAAAAAATGATAAAAACTAAATCTTTTGGAAACGAAGAGACAATAACGACTTTATAAACACTGCAATGTCAGAACACAAAATACTGACAGCAAAACATTTATGTCACTATGCAGCTTTGCTAAAACATTATTTCGATGCCAACTACAGGACAGCCAGAAATACATACCGTATAACAAGACCTCAGACAACTAATTATATCACATATAAATACAATAATCACCACGCTAAATTTCTACATCCCAGACATTTGATAAACAAATTACCTTTTGAATACAGAATCCTTACAAACTACAATAACCTGAAAACAGCTCTAAGGAACTATATGAACAAGAAACACGCACCCAAAATGCCATACAAACTTAATGAAACACAACATATTCGTTCAGGCTTCCAGTTCAGAGACGCATCAATATATTCCAAGTTTCGTGTGTGTGTGTGTGTGTGTGTGTGTGTGTGTGTGTGTGTGTGTGTGTGTGTGTGTGTGTGTGTGTGTGTGTGTGTGTGTGTGTGTGTGTGTGTGTGTGTGTGTGTGTGTGTGTGTGTGTGTGTGTGTGTGTGTGTGTGTGTGTGTGTGTGTGTGTGTGTGTGTGTGTGCGTGCGTGCGTGCGCGCGCGCGCGTGCGAATTTCTCAATCATAGATTTCGTAGCTTCCCAACACAGCAAACAAACCAATAAATAATAACCAACTGGTGTCATTCTCAGATAAGCTTACAAATAAGCTTCGAGGATGAAAGCTGAGAAATTACACCTCATCCAAGACAAAAAATAATAAATAAATAAATAAAAATTTTATTATTATTATTATTATTATTATTATTATTATTATTATTATTATTATATTGCGTGACATCTGTTTTGTCCATACATTAGGGTGATGTAACAAAACATAATGTCCATACATCACCCTAATGTTTAATTTTAGTAAAATGCAAATTTTAAATTTGCTGATTACTTACAGACAAATACAATTAATGGATGTTGGTACATTGTTAAAATTTAATGTATTTAAATAAGTATTTTATTACTGAGCTGTGTGGCGAAAAGAATCGAACTTATACTAGCCTTTTTTCATGCTGCCTATGGATATGAAAGTTAGGAGCAGCCGCAGCAACACCAATTCCAATTAAGACTATACGCGAATTAATGTAGTAAATAAAGCATTCGTTATTCTTTTTTTTTACATTTCTTATAGTCTCGAGTTTTATAGTTTTATAGTCTCGAGGCTTCTAACCATTCCCATTATATTACTATTTATGAACCAGAGATGGTGCAGCTGCCCGAAATCGGGCATCACTACAAATTAAAGAACAATCCCTGCTAGACGTTTGCGAGCTGTATTAAACTGTCAACGTCAGTTGACTTGTTCGGGAGTAATACACACACCGTACGAACTCCGTCCTTTCATAGGATGCATTAGTAACGCGGTCTCCGTAATTATTGCGAGAGCATCCTTCTAGACATTTCCCAGACGTGACTACAAGGAATAAACTAATACTATCACTGATTTCTCGGATTTCCCAGACGTGACTAGAAGGGATAAACTAATACTATCATTGATTTCTCGGATACTAGTTCTTGAGAATGTTTCTTTGCCCATCATATACGATATTTCTATCACCGATCCGTCTCCTCAACACCTCGCGAATTCCCTCAACGTATTGTTTTTCAATATTACTTATGGAAACACATTCTTAGAAGCCAGCAGTTTAAGATTTTAACATAATCTCTTCTTCTGAGGTTTCTGTGTCTGGAGGCATTTCTATGTTTATTAAATTTCAGACAACACCTGAAATTTGACAAATACCTTCGTAATACGTGACATTTTCAACAAAAAAAAGGATATACTATTGGCAAACTATATGTGTTTAATTCGAAGATAGTTAATTCTTCAAAAAAATAGCTTCTTTGAAATTTCGCTAAATACAAGAATTATAATTGGGAATGATAATGTTCCGTTTAAACCACAACCCAAACAACTAGGATGCCAAGTTTCGATATTTTTAATTTTTTCCAGTTCTTTGACGTTGATGTTCTTTAGTGCTTCGCTGATGTGTTGTCACTGCATAGTCCATTTCAACAATCCAAACTAGTCGCTGATCAAAAACATCAGGTCTATGCTTTCGAAGACCAAAAATCCACAGACACTTTTTACACTTTCTTTTTCTAGTATCGTCACGATTTCGTGCTGCAACCTGTGATTGATTAGAAGTAAAACAACTGATTTTTTTACAACTTCCATGGAATTATCTTGATCCAATACCAAAGATTTGGGAATGACCTTAATTTGTTCAAGCTACAACCAAACAATTTTAATTGTAAAATCTCAATGTTCTGTTATTTTCTTCTCATGCTGTTTGCTGCCGTTGTTGTTGTTGTTGTTGTTGTTGTTCTTGTCACTAGGTAATGTGTTATCAATCTTCCCAACTCGCTAATGTTCAATAATTGTAATGTCAGAACTACTGTGGTCTAAAGGTCAATCAAATATTCTAAAATCCTCCTAAACAATTTACTGCATTAATGAAGGTTTATTTTCTTGATCTTGAGAATTAGTAATAATATTTTTGGTTTATAGATCAAGTGTTGATCGATTTTATTAACATAACCAACTAGTTTCGTCAAACTTTAGCTGTTGGCGTCTTCAGGGCACTTACATATAGGCTGAAACAATCTCACAATTATGTGTAACTATAAAACTGACAAGAATAACTGAAACACTCTGACTAGAATAATTACAAATAAAATAGTATCGAACGTGCGTTAAATACCTATCGCGTGTACAAAATTAGCTAGCTGTTGCTAAGGAACTTTCTGTAGTTTGTATTAAAGTTCCTTTCTTTTGTTTTTAAGCATTTGATTAGGGTTTTCCATATCTCTGGAAGTATTAGGCCTTGATTTCTGTTAAGGTTGACAGTAGAACGGGTGACTGGCTGTTTCTTTGAAAATTTTTGAATGGTAATCTTCCTCTAAGTAAGGGGAACAACTTTTGTCCCACTCGATGACATGGTTAGTTGCAGAGAAATGAGACGATAGGCCAGAAATGTCCTGTCTGTTGTTTTTGACATAGCCAATGTGCTCTTTTTGCCTGATTTCAAGGCTTCTCGAAGTCTGTCCGATGTAACTAGAGCCACACGAGCATGGAATATTATAAACTCCAGCATATTTATAGAATGGGTGGTTGTCTTTTGGAGTTCTTAGTAGTTTACGAATAGATTCTATTGGTTTAAACGTTACTCTTATTTTGTGTTGTTTTAGGAGGCTGGCGAGTTTGTAGGAGATGCCACTTACAAACGGAATTGCAATAGTTTTTATATATTGAATATCTTCTTCTTCTCTTTGTGGTGGTTCAGAGAAAAGGATTTTATTGACTAGTCTTCTTAGATAGAAGTTCAAGTACAGGTTGTTGGAAATTATCTTTAACTCATCTTGAAGGATCTTGTTTTCTATTGTGTTGTGAATAGCTGTTTTCTTTAACATGTGTACAATGCTGAGTTTATGTGAGATGTGGTGAGAGGAGCTGAATTGTAGGTAGCGACCTGTATTGGTCGGTTTTCTGTACACCGATAGATTTATACTGCCATCAATTTGTTTTTTGATTAAGATGTCTGAAAACGGTAGTTGTTTTTCTCTTTCAAGTTCCAGAGTAAATTTAATAGAATGATGGAAAGAGCTGATCTTTTTGAGAAAATCATATAGGTCATCTTTGCTGTTGTTCCATACGATGAAGATATCGTCCACATATCTGAACCAAAATTTAGGTTTGGGAATAATTTGGGATAGGATTTTATTTTCTACGTCTTCCATAAAGAGGTCCGAATATGAAGGTGAGAGTGGGATCCCCATCGCCAAGCCTGTTAATTGTTGGTAGATCTTATTTTTCCACGAAAAGTAGTTAGAATTTAGGCAGTGAGCAAACATTGAGGTTATATCTTGTGGGAACAAGGTACTTAAGATGCCAATGACCTCCACTACAGGAACGTTTCTAAAGAGAGATGTGACACCTAGGCTGGCTAGAAGATCATTATCCGATATGTTGATGTTATTTTTTAGCTTTTCCACAAAATGTTCGGAGTTTTTAATGTAACTCTCTGAGTTGTGGATGTGTTGTTGTAAGAGTTTCGAGAGATGTTTTGACAATAAGTAGGTAGGAGAGTTTATTGCGTCAACGATTGGGCGTAAAGGAATACCATCTTTGTGCATTTTTGGAACGCCATAGCATCTCGGAGTTAGAGGATGCATGGATTTTAGTTTTTTAATCAAGTCTGTTGGCCAGTTGGATAAATTGTGTAGTAATTCATTGGTATCATGGTGGTTTTTTAATGTCGGATCTTTCGTTAAAAGACGGTAAACGGATAAGTCAGATAGTAGATGGTTTACTTTGTCCTCATTGTCCTTTGAGTTCAGTATTACAGTACTGTTTTCTTTATCTGCTTTAAGTATTATGATGTCCTTGTTGGTTTTTAAATTACGAATAGTTCTTCTATCTAATGAGAAGAAGTTTTGTTTTGTGGAATAGGGAGAGGAAAGTATTATACAACTTTTTAGTCTTAGATCATTGCTGTGTGAGGCGGTAATAATGAGATTCCTTTTTCTAGACTACATATCAAATCCACCTTCTTGAGAATAGCGATTTCAGGTTTCCTTAAGATGTGGTTTGAGAAAGTAAGAATAACTTGGTTGTCCGGTAGAGAAGATTTAGACTCATTGTGGATGGTATAAAGGTAGTTGAATTTTTTAATCTGGGTCTGTCTGCGTTTGTTGAAAGCTTTGGCGAAACTGGTATTAATCATTCTATCTACGACTTGCCAAATTTCCTCATCTAAAGAGCTGGAGAGATCCATGAACAGTTCATAACATTGTGAGTCAATTTGACTAAGCACAAATCTTGTGTGATGTAATCTTTCACGAATGAGTAATATCGATGCCTTGAAATAAATATTTTTAGCTTGTCTAGTATTGAAAAGAGGTTTAAGAAGTAAAAACTTAGGAATTATACAGTTTTCTTGGCAACGTTTTAAAAAAGTAAGTGGCTTCTCCTACAAACTCGCCAGCCTCCTAAAACAACACAAAATAAGAGTAACGTTTAAATCAATAGAATCTATTCGTAAACTACTAAGAACTCCAAAAGACAACCACCCATTCTATAAATATGCTGGAGTTTATAATATTCCATGCTCGTGTGGCTCTAGTTACATCGGACAGACTTCGAGAAGCCTTGAAATCAGGCAAAAAGAGCACATTGGCTATGTCAAAAACAACAGACAGGACATTTCTGGCCTATCGTCTCATTTCTCTGCAACTAACCATGTCATCGAGTGGGACAAAAGTTGTTCCCCTTACTTAGAGGAAGATTACCATTCAAGAATTTTCAAAGAAGCAGCCACAGTCACCCGTTCTACTGTCAACCTTAACAGAAATCAAGGCCTAATACTTCCAGAAATATGGAAAACCCTAATCAAATCTTTAAAAACAAAAGAAATGAACTTTAATACAAACTACAGAAAGTTCCTTAGCAACAGCTAGCTAATCTTGTACACGCAATAGGTATTTCACGCACGTTCGATACTATTTTATTTGTAATTATTCTAGTCAGAGTGTATCAGTTATTCTTGTCAGTTTTATAGTTACACATAATTGTGAGATTGTTTCAGCCTATATGTAAGTGCCCTGAAGACGCCAGCAGTTAAAGTTTGGCGAAACTAGTTAAGTTAGGTTAACTTAAGTTAAGTTAAGTTAGGAAACTGGTTAGGTTAAGTTAATAACATTGATCACCACTTGATCTATAAACCAAAAATATTATTACTAATTTATTGCATTTTCGTTTTTCAATATTGTCTCAATTTTAGGTTTTCACCAGTTATCAGACGTAGGAAAGCATGACTTATCTTGGCCATTTGATCACGTATGTGATCAAATGGCAGTATGTGTAATCAGTGTCAAGAAGTTTTCTGCAGTTACTGGGTAGATATGTTTCAGTTTCATCTTTCAGATGGCATAATCTGCACATACTGCTTCACCGATGTTCTTAATTTTGCATTAATTTATAATGTCAGTTCTTTCGCAACTATAATACAACTTTTATTGTATTGCAAGTGCTATTTCCGAGGGTTTATCTTTTGTGATTATATTACTATTCTTCCTCGTAATTGAATTTATTTCATATGGCGTTTCAAAAATCGCGTGAAATGTCTTGTGGCATTTGCTGTATGCTGTTGCTTATTTCTTTCTTCTTTTTCTCCTGCTTCGACGTTCTGTCTCACTTGCTGTAGATCATTCGTATTAGTAGATACAGTCCCTCAACATCACTATTCGGATATAAAGAGCGGTGCTTAGGCATTACATTTCGAGGTTAATGTTTAATCTAAAAATTTCTAACTGTGCAGTCTAATAAATGAACTGTTTATCTGATCCCATGAATCACATTATAGCCGAAGACTTCATTGCTGGGATTATGTTCAATCAATTAAATGTTGTTATCAGAATATTCCCGACTCTTTCGATGTATTCAGTAGCTGCTGTTTGTTTATCTCTTGATTGGAGAATATCACGGGCTTCTAATATTCCTAGATATGTATAGTGTTCGTTTGCCGAAATTGCTTTTAGACATTTTTCGTACTCAATAGTAGGACTGTTATTGTCATTAGTTTTTCCCAGTTTAAGAGATAAAACTACGTATTTATCGCAATCGAATTTAATCTTGTTCTTCTGACTGAGATCCAAACCTATTCAGTGATGGAATCTGCTTGTTGTGCCGATTTTACAAATAACTTTGTCATCCATATTTTTATATAGTTCCTACCCATGAAAGGTTATTAGTAAACTTACTAATACATACACACGCACATACACACACCCACATACACACGCTGCTCTGAGAACAAACATGTACCTTTTTCAAGCTACTTCAGGCTTCCAATAATCGGGTAGATGATCTCACACCAGGCGAATCATGATTCGAACCTGCCACTTGTTGGTTGAAAAACAGGTACAATAAGTATGCAGCGAATCAGGCCGCTACTACACAACAGACTGAACATTTTAAAATAATATACAAAGGTATCAACAATAAATATATTGCAGAGTAACGGGGATAACGTATCCCTTTCAAAAATGTCATTTCTAATGCTAACACCTCAGAAATTTGTTATTGACTATTAAATTAGTTTTCGTGTTTTCATAGCAGCAGACAGTAAACAAATGAACAAATGTATCCTTATCCTTATAAGGACTGGCTTAAAGGGGCGAAGCAAGAATGCTTTTCATCTTCCCCGCTATCTGTAGAGGATAGTGTATGGTAAGGTGTTATTGAGCAATTGAAGCTCTGATCATGGCAGGAGGGTAACAGCAATAGTCGTGCCTCAGTTAGAACCTCATTGGGTACAGCATTGCCATCCATTACCTTCCAAGGGTATTGGATTGAATGAATCAATCACCGCATCTCACGGTCGATTGATTCTCATTCTTGCTAATTCCGAATATGTTAAGTAATTGTAGGATCTATGAATGTGTGAGAAACTCGTCTTCTTTCTTGTAGCCTTATTTTGTTTTTTTTTATTCATTTAATTAATAAAAACGTCAGTTTTTATTTATTCAGTTTTATTTTTAAGGATTTAGGTCCTCTAGCTCTTTAAAGTTCCCTTTTGTATAGTTGGATAAATCTGATTATTTGGTAGGTAATGAAGATTTCACTATGATTTCAGTCAACAGCTTAAACGCAGTGGCAGAAGATATTACTGGAAGATAGTTTACATCCTTGGTATGTATTGTATGAAGATAAGAGAAATACGCCCATATATCATCCGATTTGCGATTGATCCTCACTGGTACAAATAATTATGGGATCTGCCATTCTATCATGTGAATTGGTTAGACTGCTTTGACTAAAATCCATGCAATTTTTCTTTGTTAGATTCGTTATAATTTATAAATTTTATTAAGTGGTAGAGATAATCCCAGATTGCCTTCCTAAATTCGAGTGTTTTTCCTTTTTCTGCCGATTGATTGTTTGCATTCGTGTTTCCCTGTAGAGATTGGAAGAACTAACATTGATTCTACACAATCCAACATTTTGTACATTTTTGTACTAATATTTTTGTATAAGGCTCTTGATGTTAGTAACTTTTGTCACTTAGTAAAATTCATATGCTCCACAATATATACGAATTCAGTTCACATTACATTTCTCTAAACACAGCCTGAGGTTATTTCCCCATGTTGACAACCACTTAGTTTAGTTTCTAGTCTAGGTACAGCTATACCCAGATGATTTGTTATCATTATAGCAGCTTCTTTATTACGGAATTATTCCAATTCCCATACAAAAATTAGTTCCTTGCAGTTAATGAAATTATGTTTTCTATTAAATCCATAGACGCTGTGAATTGCGAATTTTTGTTTCAAACTGATGTGCGTAAGCTTTATTTCTTATTATTATTTTATTTTTTATTTTTTTGAAAATTTTCGATGTGCATTCTTTGCATGCCGGAAAAGTTGAATAAAACGATACCTCACCCCGTATATCACGTGTTCAACCCTAACAAAGGTGCAGGTACGAATCTTCACAAAAAAACCACTACATGGAAATAGAACCATCATGTGTTGGAGAATTAAAAAAAAAATTATATTTTTAATTTGTAGACTCCAAAATTTCTATAATCCGACTGTTTTCATTCTCGTGTTTATCGAACGTACTTTTAGCGTTTTTCAAACAATATTATACACTAGCTTCTAATGTGGAATGTGACGTCATGAAATGGTACAGTAAGAAGTCGGTTAGTATAGATAATGAAGTAAATGTATATACATTGCCATTACTTATGAAAATAGGCACATTTTCTTTCTGTGTCACGTTGGTATTTAGCTACATACGTATTACGTATACATTTTAGCAGTGGCAGGCACGATATTTGACCATAATTTTAGTCGTAAAGCCTACGAGCAGCTCACATGGTGCTATAACATCCTAATTACGTTGTCTTTATATCACAAACTACCCGCCTATTTTATGTGCTCGCATATCTATTTGAAATTTCATATTAAAACTGCTAAAAGCATTCTAACTATGTAGATTATGCACCCGTATTCTAGGGAAATTCCAGCACTACAAAAAGCATTGATCAATCAAGATTAATTTAGAACTTCACTTGTCAATAATTAAAATTTAATTTAAAAAAAAAGTTTCCGAAATGTTTAAGAAGTGGCATGTAATTAATATACGCCGATTTTTGTGTTGTTTACATGCGCTGTTTTTCGTTCTGCCTCCAACTAAAATGTCCGATAAATACATATTCGATTTCGTATTCAGAAAAATCTGATTATCGCATTGATGTTTTGAATAAATGTTTTCTCCCACAAATAAATGAAAATTCTAAGCTAAGATAACAATGATCGCGGTGTTATGTTAGGTTAGGCTTGCCACTGTATAATAAATAATAATAAGAGTATGCGGTAAGAGAACAGTGTTGATAATCACGCATAAATAAAACTATTATCCAAGGAAAATGAATCAAATGAGTATGAGTTTTTAAAATCGAAAATGAAAAAATATGAAAACTAAAAAAATTGGAAGTTAAAAATTTAAAGACCAAAAAAGGAAGAAAAACTGGTAAAATACATACAGGACCAGCAAAATGAAGACACTGCTGATCGTTTCGTGATAAACAATTTAAAACTATAACCTGTAGTGTGGTTTAGGAATATCACAATCTTTCCTTGCAAAAACACTTCACTATGTCGAGGTCTTTGTTTTTCACAATTTCTTTTAGTATTGCTCCTGTCATATCTTCTGCCACATCCAGACTTGAGCTTTCGTCTGAGTAATAACCAGACAATATACCAGTTATGGCACTCCCATGACAATTTTGAAATGCATTCGCTTGTTGTAAAGTTTTGATAAATCATGATAAAAGTACTCTATTTCTTTACGGTATGATTGTTTGTGCGTAGACCTGGATAACTTTGAGTGAATCTTTTTTCTTCTTCTTCGGATCTGTACAAAACGAGGATGTTCTGAAAAGTTCTCGGCCTACCAATGAAAAAGCGAATTTATAATTTCAAAATTAGTTTTATTTTTCAACATAATCTCCCTTAACACTAATACATTTATTCCAGCGATGCTCCAGCGGCATTATCCTGTCCCTGTAGCGGTTCTCAGTAAGATCTGCAAAATATCCCTCTACAGCTGAAATCACCTCTTAATTCGAAGAAGAACGCTGACCAGCGAGGAAGAGATAGAAGTCAGAGAGAGCCAAATCTGGGGAATAGGGTGGATGTTCCGACAATTCATAGCGCAGATCCCTTAATTTTCCCATTGTCAAAACACCTTTGTGGGCAGGTGCATTGTCCTGTTGTAAGATGATTTTTTTTTTCTGCAAACCGGGTCTTTTCTCACGAATTTTTTCGTCTAGTCTGGTTAAAAGATCGGAATTATATTCCCCGGTTATTGTTTTCCCTTTCCATGATAATTAATAAACAAAACACTAGCATTCCAAAACACTGATGCCATGATCTTTCCTTCTGATGGAACCGACTTTGTCTTCTTTGGCGCTGAACAACTGGCTTCTGTCCAGTGTTTTGACTGCTGTTTGGATTCCGGTGTGTAATGGTGAATTCCAGTCTCATCCATAGTAACAAATCGACGCACAAAATAATCATTTTTATTCTTCTTAAAACCTCCTAGCACTGTTCGGAGATTTTGAAAATATCTGAACAGTTTTAGGAGGTCAAATCAGGAGATCAAAAATGCGAGTGCGTTTTTGATCTGCTGTGAGCAAGCGCGGCTCCCCTCTTGCGCAAAGCTTTTCCATATACAATTCTTCATGCAAAATATATCCTACACGTTCTTTTGAAATGCCTATAGTCTCAGCAATTTCACGAAATTTGACTCGTCTGTCATCCAATAACATATCATGCATTTCATCAATGATTTCTGGTGTTGTTGCACTTTTTGGATGTCCTTCACATGAATCAACTTCAAGGCTGGTACGGCCACGTTTAATCTCGGCAGCCCCTTTCTTAATTGTCGACAACGAAGAAGAAGAGTGCCATAAACATTTATGAACTTCGAATGAATTTCGTTTGGCGTTACACGTTCTATTACAAAGAATTTTATAACCGCACGATACTTATTGTTATCCATTTCAAGGGATACAGACAACACTGTTGCTTCAGACAAACTACTTAATAGAATGACTTGCCATTTCAAATCGGTAATTTCACATTATGACAGATGTACCAATACCAACTTAGAAAAAAAAAAACTCTTGCCGATAGTGTTGCCATTTATGGTCGAGGCCTAGAACTTTTCAGACCATCCTCGTACTTTCTATTTGATCAGATATACCATGAAATTCTAAGATGACAGTACTTTAATTTTTTTGTTGATCACGAAACCAACTTCAACTTTTACTGTCAAACATGTTTCCATTTTTAAACTGATGAATTTCTTCTGCATAAGCTATCACTTTAATCCTGAAATGAAGGTCATTTTATTCTTATCCGATTCAGTTTCGAAGTAGCGGCCACAGTTCACCATTTCCTAATATAACACGCGCACAGATTAGATAAATTTTATTTTATAATTGAAAACGCAAACATTCTTTATGATATTCGATATTTTCGAAATTCACAGCAGAATTGTTTTCTATTCTTCTGTGTGGCGGCACGTTAGTTCCGGTTTTCCTCTCGACGCGGGTCGATTGACCAGCGAACTCACTTGCTGGACGTCACAGACGTTGCTCTATCACACTACGTCACTTTGTTTTTCTTACTTCACGGCTATCGGAAAGTAATCTATCTTCGTATACTTATACCAATTCTACATGGCCCATTATGAAATTATAATTAATAAATAACTTCCTACACTGCGAACTGAACCTATCGCTGTTTTGAGCACAGCGCTGTAAACAGTAATAAGGATGCACAGTGATGAACTGGATAGAAAGTTACCCAACTGTATTTCTGAGCATGAGCAGAAGGAAAAGAATGCTTTAGGATCCCGGTAAGCGTTCAGCTTTTCGGTCGGAGCAAAGAAACACAGCAGGAGGAAAATTGTGGTGTGTGCGTTCAATATATGAAGACTGGGAAGAAATTTGCATAAAATTTAGAAATGGAAGACTAATAGACAGAGAGAGAGGGAGAGAGAGAGAGAGAGAGAGACAGAGGTGGGTGTTTCCTTTAAAAAAAAGACAAGTGAAGTTTATGTAATCAGTGCATACAGGATTTATGCTGAAAGAGACTTTATTGATTGCCACTTTATATGAAAATGGATCCACTGAAGATTATTTGGCATTTTCGGTCTTAAAGGCAGTTTAATGCTGTTGACATATTTTAGTTAACAGCATTAAATTTAGTCACATTTCGTTCTTAGAGAACGAAAAATTGTTCTAGAGTAAGAAAACTACTGATAAGAGTTTTATTCAGTGAAGTTTTTCTTCATATAAAAAGTGGTTCAAGTTATTGAAGAATCTTGGATGAAGACATTTTCTTTAGTGTTTCATGATTTGAGAAACAAGAAGAGTTTGATTTTTTCTACTGTGATACAGAGAGAAGATTCTATGTTAGCCTTTCTTCTGTGTGAACACAAGAACGAATGAAAGCTCTGGAAGTGGTAAGAGACTAAATTTTCATAAATTTTATCCCCAAAGGATAATAAATGTTAAATTATGTAAATGAAAAGGAGGTGGTCATATTAAAATGTTTTTCGTTTTTTAATCTGAACAAAATTGCGCTTGCATAGTTAAGATGTATTCATTTTGTATTGTATATATTTCTGTCATTTTATGGATTAAATTTTTTTTTTACTTTGATTTCAAGGTGTCTGATGAACCAATCTCTTAAAGAATTAAATGGATATCAAGGATAATTAAGATGTTAATTTATATGTGTGTATACTTGGATTTGAATTTCTGTGCAAGTATAGTATTTAATTACAGTTCAGTTTCAGCTGTTTTCTTTTTGTTTTGAAATTATGAGTTGGAATGGAGGAAATAATTTACTAATCGGAACAATGACATGATTAAATGCACAAACAAGAAAGTACAAAAATCTGTTTTTTCTGTGGTAGTAAGAGAAGAGAAATTAAAGGTTAACTAAACTTTGTTCTAATCCTTCAAACGTCATTTGCATAACACACAGCTGCGATTAACATCTCTAATTGTGACAACAGTTATAATATTGGTTTTCAGCTTCATAATTGATCCATATAGATGATTAATGATAGTACAAATAACAATACCCTTGTGTCATATATAGACTTGTATCTGCTCTTAAAAATTAAAATGAAGTTTGATCCTACTAAATAATACAGGGTATTCTATTCTGGAACAGTGGGGTTAGGGAAAGGAAGGATTGGTTCTATTACCCCATGGTTCCATTAGATGTTTTCTAAACAGATTTGTTAATAAATCGGATTTGTTAATAAATCGGATTTGTTCATAAATAATCGGATTTGTTAATAAATCCGATTACTCCATAACATATATCGTTGTTGTTATTCAGTACTGTTTTTGCGCCATAATGTACCTTGGAAAGGATGCGCTGGTGGATAATGGAAATGATAACGGAAATGACTCTACAATATCGATTATGAGCAGGATAGACAGAAGCTATAAGCTACACAGTTTGCTGGATAGAAGAAAAAGAGAGCATATTGAGTCATTTAATCTGTTGAATAGTTATTATTGGATTGATATTGGGAAGTTTTACATCTAGAAGAATGAAGTAAAGGGAAGAGGACAAGGAGTCAGTAATCCCTAGAAGTTGCAATAGTGAGTAGTGAATAAGAGGTTAAGGAGAGCGGTCGTTTTTGTATTTTTGCATCGAGATAGCGATTGGAGCATGGAACACATTTCCTGACAGGGTACTAAAAATGCATATGGGGGATAACGTTATACAGGATACAGTAGCCTGTGCTGTCTACCGTTGACCCTTATAATGAGTCTTATGACTCCATGGTGTTCAGGCAGTTGATACAACAATTTCTGGTAACTGGATCAAATAATAATAGCTTAAATAAAGTATATATAACATTAATAATGTCATTTGTTCTCCGAAAGAAAACATTTTCAATGAAACCATAAATTCTTATAAACTTCAATTATTTTCCTTACTTTACCAGAAATTGTTTTCTCATGTGCCTTATGCCAGGCAAAACTGCATTTACTCTGTTTATTCTCTGACACTTTTCTCGCCTCTGGTTAAAATGACAGATGTCACTTTCCCCCCTACGGTATAAAAATTGTACCACCTTTGAGAAATTCCAGGAGTTACGCGCAATATTCCAAAATGTTTACAGTTAGTGTTTATAAGGCAAACTGATAGAAATTGAACTTTATTGAATTTTCAAAATATAAATGCCAACATTTCAAAGAAGATGGAGCGCATATGTTGACTTAAGTTTTCATAGAGAGAAAGAGAGAAATAAGATGTGTTTTGCCATTTCTGACTGGTATATTTAAAATTCATATTGGTGTCAAACAAACCACTAAAGATGGAAATTTATTTCCTCTCCAAAATAAATATGCAGATAAAAAATGACAGTAGTATATTTATAATACAGCGAATTTTTTATCAATACGTTATATTTAACTTTTAAGGATCCAAGAATTCCGTCTCTCTCTCTCTCTCTCTCTCTCTCTCTCTCTCTCTCTCTCTCTCTCCCTCCTGACTTGGTATTATTTGTAGGAATCCCATTTATCTTATCGCTGATCTCATGAAATAGAAAGATAGCTGAAGTACACAAAATAAAGTATATGCAGTAAAATATTAATTGCACAGCGATGCATCACCGTGTTGAAAACTGAACTATCGAGAACGTATAGCCAGTCCTAGGAATAAGAAATAAATTTGGGTTAAGGACACGTTAACAGAATTCTTTATGGCAGAATTTAGAATATTTCCATATTCTCTATTCCTTTGTTCTTCGTATAGATGGCTCAGAGTAATGAATTTTACTCTGAGCCATCCAGACATTAAAGCCAATACGAATTCAGCAAGGTCTTGAATTCGTATTGGCTTTTACTTTATGCTAACTAGTAACAATCCTTTTAGTTACTTTCTAATTGATAAATAAATCCAAAACTAGATAAGGAATCATCATCATCATCATGAGATTGAATCATCATCAGAACCATCCAAAAACTTAGGATGGGTCTAATGAGAAGACACGATTTTTCAAGGTTTTACTATCTAATTTCATTTGAACAATTTTTCAGTAACTTCTGCAGAAATTACTTGAATTTGTAAAATTCAAAAATAATACTGTGAAAGGATAGAAAAACATGTTAATACAACATGAAGAAAGGGTCTCGTAGGTCAAGGATTCCGATGTTTGAACAACAGCAAATCGTGAACAGGATTGATCTCCTATCACCAGCGGCATATAAAAGTGAATTTTACCTTTAACAAGGGTTAATAAGAACGTTTGCTCTCTGTATGAATTGACCTTCATTGTGTTTTCATTGCAGCGTTGAAGTCCAGAAACATGGTATCAACGAAAAAGAAACTTTTCAATCAAATGGGTATACAGTAATAAATAAGAATTAATATATTTTAAATGGCTAATTATATTCATATCTACCTATCTGATGAGCAGCTTTTTCCATGTTACGATGGTTTGGAGTGGAGAAAGATACTGTTTTTCAATAGTTACTCTTGGGTGATCGAAAATGGGTTATTTTCATTGGTATATACAAATTAAAAAACGAAAATGTAATTAGTTTAAAGTCGTTAAATCAATGTTATAATTAGTGTAAATATACGATAGGTTTCGTTTTTTCGAAGATCAACCTTGTGAGATTGTTTTAACATATCAAAAGGTAACATATTCCGGAAAGAGTAGAATTACTTAGGATGCTTTCTGTATTGTATTATTTATAGAAGAATCGGCTTTTTTATGCAATTCAGAATACGATGGGAGACTGGAAAGTTCTAATAAACGCCTATGACAAAAATATTAATGCAACTGACATAACCACAAAAAAGAACATACTAATAGCAGAGGTACGAAGGTAACTTATGTTCTTATATTCTTATATCCTCTATGTTCTGTCTTGTGGTTTTATCAGTTGCTTAAATATAATTTTTGTTCTAGGTATTTATCAGATTTTTCAGTCCTTGTCGTGTTTGACGTTTTAACTCTGTAAGGTTATTTTCCAAATACCTCTTCGTTTCTCTAATTGAAGAAACGTTATTTGAAAGTAGGAGCATATCTTTACCGATTTATTTATAACTAGGAATGAATTAGTTTTTATACCTCTTTTCATGAATATCGCTAATTTATTTTACTTCATAGGAAAAAAACAAAGGGCTTGTTTGAATGAATTCGGTGTCTCAGTGCATAAATTTCTTAAATTTCTCCCTGAAGTGTAATTTGTATACATATTTCCTATTGATGAAAGAGAGATGTACGTGATCACAACTTCTACAAGGACCGTAAAATGGACTGCAAAATGCCCGGATGAATTTTGTATATTCGCTTTGTATACTAAATTGCTTCCGAGAAATTTGCAGCGTATTTTTATTACAGTAATATACTAATACAAGGCTATAGCAATACAATACATAGAATACAATAACAGAGGAATTCTTTTGTCACGCGGTCAGAATAAGGTGGATTAATTGTGGATAAATGATTCTTGCTAGAAGGAAGAAGTGGTCGGGTGAAGAATGAGGATAAGTAGTGCTGTCTAGCTAATATGTTACTGGTAAAGCTGATTACATCCCAAGAAGGTGAGAAAGAGAGATTAAAAGTGAGTGAAGCAAATATATTTAGAACACTATGCGCCTGGACGCCAGCACTGCGGTGTCAATGAATTGGATTTTGCAGCGCGCGCATTGATGTCCGTGTATACGTGATGCTAAAGAACTAACTGTGCCATTGATCTAGGTGTCTAGTGAAAGCTTTGGAACTGAGAAGTTGTTAAGAATTGGAAGAAGGATAAAACTAGTGTCACTGTATAATAGTGGTGATAAAATAGAGGAATCAAACTAAGGACCGGTTTTTATTTCTTTTATGGATGCCAATATTTTAGAGAAAAATTGGTAAGTGCTGGTGTATAAATTTGGGTAGACGAAGGCAAAGTCATCTGTGCATGTTAATGTGGATCTGTTAAGGGCCACTCATTAGCTCCTAGCCAAGAGCCAACCTGTATGTTGGCTCTTGGCTCTTGGGTAGCATTTAATATTTTTAACTTTTTACATAATCCAGAACCCCTTCTCTAGAGACCAAATATGGAAGTTTTTGAAGCTCTTTCCACTTCAGACGTCCAGTTGGTTATCTTACGCGGGGCGAAAATATTCACCTCCCATCTAAAGTACATCATAAGCATCCACGCTCATGGTGCAATTCGAACCAACAGCATTCTTAAAAGAGACAGGGTACGTTAACTTTTCTTCCAACCAGGATGAGTGTTAAAAGTGATATGAAGCGAAGGAATATTATCAGGCGTACAGGTTCTATGTCCGCACACTTAGCCTAGTGGCTATGCGCTTCGCAACCATATGCCTGGAGAAGGGGTGTCCTAGGTTCGATTCCCGTCGACTATGTGAGGAGCTTAAGGATCTTTCTCATCCATAACCAAGTTAGCTGATATTGGGCGTCGACAGCAGGGTTCCCCCCCCCCCAGTTTATCTGGAACTTTTCATCCCGCAAGCAGGCAAACCGGCCAGTGAACACACAGGCTACAGTCATAGGATATAGTATGGCAAGGAAGGCAACGGAAATAACCACCTTGCTCATAGTTATTTCCCTAGATAGTGGCGTATATATAGCTGCCCGTAAACAGCCGAAAGGCTATAACCACAACCACAACAGGTGAATTGCTTCAGAAAGATCTGAATATGCGAATGGAAGACAACAGCTTAAAGTCGATAAGTATGATTTGAAATTTGGAATCCACAGATGAAAGATCTACATATTACTTTTTAGGGGATGATGGCTAATATCGTGTGTGTTAAAAAAGAATGAGAGATTTAATAATAATAATAATAATAATATGACAACATCAAGAATATTATATGTGCTTTATTGACATAGCAATACTATGGAATGATACATCTGAAGAAAAATCGCATGAAATTTGACCAAATATAATGCTCTAATGGAATTCAAAGAATTTGAAATAAAAACAGCAACAACGATTTTAATCATCATAGGAGCACTGGTACTGTTGCAAGAGAATATGTGAAGCCCATGAAAATCTGCGCTTCCCAGAAATAACACAATTTCATCTCCAGAAAATGGTACTACTAGGGACATTTCACATTTTACAGGATATCCATTCGCTTTCTAGGCCTTCGGATAAGTCTGGAATTGAACACGACTACCAGTCTCTAAGATGTTTATGTTGATAGATGTTTCTTGTATTATTTGAGTATGAACTCTGTTAATTGAATATAGAAATAAGAGAGCATATTTTTCTAAATCGGATATTAGGACTTTTTTTTTTCTATCCTCTTTTTTGAAGGGTATCATTAATATTTCGTACTGAGTTGGCGCCACCAATTACTGAATTAATATTATTAAACCAGTAATTGTTAATATTAAAGTAATATTAAGCACCATCATTATCAAATTTCTCATTATCAAATGACCTATGGGGGGGGGATATATAGGATAGGTACTACTGTAGTACTACATGAAACGTTTATATTATTATTAATAGCCTATCATTAGTATACTGATGATGACCTTGGTAGTTGGCTTCTGTTTGTCAATCAATGAAGTAAAGTCTGGGTTTTATGGATAATGTTGTAGAATTTCAAACTGTAATAATATTGCTTGGATCATTTCACAGTCTTACCGTAGAATGGAAATAAAGTTTTTTTTTTTTTTTTGCTTTTTTTAAAGCAAACCTTGCTATTAACAGTATTCTGGGTTTAATCTAAATCAGGCGTGGGCAAATTTATTCTATACGAGGGCCAATACATGATTAGTGGTTAGCATCACGGGCCGCACACTTTTAGACAGAACTTAAAAATAAAATGGAAATAGTAAAACGCTACCATACCACAGCCATAACTCTTCTATGATTTCCTTGCAGATTTCTTCCTGTCTTTAATAAATTTGGTTGGCACTATGTAATTAGGAAAAGAGTCCCTGTTTTTTTTTTTTGTTTTTTTTAACGTTTGTCATAGTGTATTAATTTCTAGAGGCTGGAAGCTAATCTACTCTGACTTATAGATTATTTCTCACTGGCAAACATCGATTGATATTAACGTGAATGTCATCTCTTTACATACCCGTGTCGATTGTGTATTTCTTTGTATTAGTTTTATTAGATATGAAAATCGAATATATTTGCTACTTAAAGTATGACGAAGCCAACACAAAATATGTGTCCTGCAGACATTTTAATGAAATTTTACAAAATAAAGATTAAGATTAAAGATAAAATTTAGATTTATTACTGCCATTTAAAATTATTTAAAAGATCCAATTTTACTAAATAATTAATAAAAAAGTTTAATTTTTTTTTAATTTTGAAAGATTTAAAATTTACCTGTAAATTATTTACATAATACTCTAATACATGGGTGTAAACCTCGCTGCTCTGGAGTGTTAGTAATGCGGCCCATAAGGTCTTAAAACTTTTAATATTATTATGTGGTGCGAAAAATATGCTGCCTTCCTTTCAGTTTTGATACAGGAATTTCAGAATAGGTTTCAAGATTTCAGAAAATATTATCCATTATATATATATATATATATTTGCGACTCCATTTTCAGTCAACATAAATACATCACCTTCGAATTTTTAAATGGAATCTATAGAGTTGCAATCAGATATTCAACTCAAAGAAAAATTTGATCATGTCTCTTTGCTAGATTTTTATGAGATCTATCTTCCCAAAGAAAAATATCCTTCGCTTCACACTCACGCTTTATTCATGTCATCGCTTTTTGGTAGCGCGTGCATTTGTGAAGAACTATTTTCAAGAATGAAGCATACGAAGAATAAAGTTCGATCCAACATTTCTGACGAGAACCTTAAGAGCTCACGACAAATTGCAACCATTTCCATCGAACCAGACATTGATGCATTGGTTTCACGTAAAAAAGGTCACATATCTCACTATTTTTGTGTTTATGATTCCCTCTCTTTTATTGTTATAATACGTTTACTAAAAAAATAAGGAAAGTTTTATTATGCATTTTATGTGCGGCCTAAGAGAATTCCTCTTCACACAATGTCGCCCAGGCAAGCCAAAAGGTTGGACACCCATGCTCTAATATTATTATAAAATCAAATATGCTCTTCAAATTAAAATTTAAAACAATTATTAAATACGATTTTAAAAGTAAATTAAACGATCCAATGATCTGGGAATAATTCCTCACAATAAATATAACTAAATGTATTTTGACCAGAAAATAAATCTTAATTTTCTCTTTGTGTGTGGGTGTGAATGTGTGTGTGGGTGTGTGCATAAATTTAAATGATTCCCACTCGCGAAAGATTGTAAACCTATAGGGCATTATTAGTACCTTGGGTAAGCTAAGTTTTTCATCCGTATTTACATAATTAATCCGAAAATCTGCTCTAGCCCAAACACAGAATTTTTGAATCAGCATCAGGCTACCGTTAGCGACAATGGTCTCGCATCCGATAATGATGGAATTCACTTCCAGCCTAAAGATATTCATTCACAAGCGTAATGGCCACAACAACATTATTATGAACGCTTTCGCTTATAAGGAATTTCCACTAATCTCTGAGTGATCAGCGGAGTTCTTTCTCGTAGTTTCTCGTAGTTTTTTGATAATAAATTTTGTTTGAATAGTTGCTATGAAGAGGATAAGTTCTGCCACTGAATAGGAAATTTCATGAAGAAAAAACTTCTAAAGTTATTGATGTGAGTATGGTTTTAGTGTAGATTGAAATGGTAAATATCTTTTATATTTAGCTACAAAAATTATTGAAGAATGATGTTATTTCAACCATTCACGGATTTCTGACAGATGTTAACATAACTCAGACTGTTTTAGAAATACTTACTATACAGCGGAGTAAGGAGGACCATAAGCGTTATTTCTCAATGGATAAACGAGGACGACAGAGGATACAAGAAATGTTGAAATGTTATATTTCATATTTGAGGTATTACTATACTCATAAAAACCTCTGAGGGAAAAGACGAATGCAGCTGACCGAAATAGGAAGAGTATTTAACACAAAAGATATTTTGGCGGACCTAACAAGCTTATGAGGGGAAAAACAATTATTCTCTGTTTCTAAAAGGGCTCAATGGATGTTTGTTGTTGTTGGGGGGGGGGGGGTATCATCTCGCTGGTTCAGATAGGGTAGACAATGTTTAATAGAAAAACGTTTGATTTGATATATCGTCAGGAATTTAAGAAATGAAGTTATAATTAATTCGTCAAAAATCCAACACACGAGAATATCATGTTTGACCTAACTCAACATATTTTTACTGAAAATTTGGAAGTGAGATTTCTATTAGCTATCTTAACATATGAAAAAAAATCATATAGTTTCTAAGTAATCTGTCTTATATTTCGAGACTTAGGTTTCTATCTAAATTTGTTTTATTCTTGGCGAGTTTCACTGACAGAGCATCAGCGATTGATCAGGTTAACGTAAGCAAAAGATCAAAATAACAAGTCTCAAGTCACTGCGATCCACGTTGTGTTGTTATCAAAATAACAGCACTTTTCAAAACTTTGCAGGCGTTTAACATGAGGTAGTAATCTAAGCCACCACTTCATGTTAGAGTACCACTTCTGTTAGCTTTGAAGTGGCTTGAAAATATTCCATGATTGGTCTCAATTTATTGAAGAATTATTATCAAATTAAAGACTGAAATTATCTAACCATCGTAACGATGTATGATAGGTTTACGAAGGAGGATAAATTTCGCATAAAATAGATACTACACTGTATTATTTATGCTACTTATTCTATAATTTTCAATTATGCTTTCAAAAGTTTACACTTCCATTGCTTGTTTTACTCGTATGAACAGAAAAAAATTATCATACATCTAACAAATAAATAACAAATATCTTAATATTGTAATCACACAACACACATAACGAAATTTACTATTTATGTGGAAAACTGGAAATATCAAGAAAATCCTTAGAACATATAAAAAATTTAATAATCAAATTTTAAAATATCTATAAATTACGTCTACAATTACAAAATATTATGATTATTATTATTATGAAATATTTCTTATTAGGACATTGAATTTAATCAATAATTAATTGATTTAGAAAAATAATATTTATTTAACGAAGACAATCTTGTCCAGAAAAAACTATTTTAGACAGTTATTTATTTCTCAAATAAACTTCGAGTTTGGTGGCGCCACTGGTATATTACGATGTAGCTGTCTATTCCCATGTTTTTCATGAAGTAGAAGAAACTGATAGCTGCAATTTCGAGTATTAAATCGAGGCATAGAAACAAGCCCCAAAAGTCAGAAATGCTATAAAGCGAATTCGTACCGTAATCTAGATAATGCACACAAAAAAGGAAGACGGTTCTAAAATAGCAATACTGCGAATATTTTTTCAGATAAGAATTGTGCAGTAACGTTATGTAGCGCGCGCGCGAGAGAGAGAGAGAGAGATGATATATTTCATTGGTTCAAAACGTTTCTTTTCTTTGAAATACAGTAAAATATAACTGAATATTCTTATAAGTCCACAGCAACTGAATGATGAAAATAGCACACTGCTATGACGTTTCTTTTATGAATAATCTCCCGGACTTCCAGTTTAGCATATTACAATATATTGTAAATATATTGTGATTTTTCTGTGGTGTATTTATATTTTACGTTTATATTTATTGATGACGCAATCTAAATATCACTCATGTAAAGAAAGCTGAAATTTCCAACTTCACCTCTAGTAGAGAAAAGAGAGATGCAAAGTTCTATTGTAGGTATCGCTTTTGTAATGTCTTTAGCTCAATCGGTATAAACGAAGCTCTTTGATTGGAAAGACCTGGATTCGAATCCTGTCTAGGACATGGAGAACCTTTATCGGACCTTCTCAACTGGAGGTGAGCTAACCGCTCTCATACGGATGTGGAGGTAATTTATTTCCAGAAACTCGGTTTTTCATCAGTCCAGCAAAACACACGCACTTTACAGACAAAAATATTTATATCAGATGGGGCTGATAACTTTATCCTCGAATTATGCGAAAACCATGGATGCTTGGTAGATCATGGGCACTTAAGCTCTTGTTAGCACCACCTATGATGAGGATGATGTTCGCTTTTAAATACCCTTACATGATATATTATGTATATATATGAGGCATAATATTAGTCATTTAAATATTTTACATTTAATATTTCAGAAGCGGAAAATAGTTTTTCAGAGTTTGAATAAAGAAAATCTTGCTTTTGTACTAAAAAAAGAATAGAATACAAATGACTCAGTAAGAACCTGCTGTTGAATAAAGAAGTTTAAAGAAATACGTTTGGCTAAGAAAAACAATAAATGATTATATTAACGAAAACGAAACACCCACTAACAGCAGATGCATCATTTAATTATATTTTAATTACTGGCTACTGCTAATTTTTATCTTCTCGCCCCTTAATGAAGCATTGTGGGACTTCTAAATTTATTTTACCTTTGAAAGTCTATTAAATCAGACTGTAGTGAGTTGTTTACCTGAAGCAATCGTTTCATTGTAAATTTGCAAAAAGTCATGTAGTTTATAAAAGGATGCTAATTTAAATTCACAACCGAGCCTACTTTCTTAACAAGTAAGGAAAATAACTAGGTAATTATAAAGAGGTGCTTTTCTTTCTTGTAGAGTGACACTATCCATTACCGTAACAATTGAACTAGAACTATTTCTGCCGTATATGTAATTCAGGCATAATTTTATTTTGCTTGAATTTGTGATTCAAATTCGAATAACTTTACAGATTATTGAAATTAAAAAAAAAAAAACTATATGGATATGTTTTGTGTGCGCATCTTCAACGAGAAATTTGATTAAACTCCATACAGCAGGAGGAGAATTATTATAAAATATAATTTCGATATCTTTTGCATCTTAGTGCTACTGAAAGTGATCTTGCATTACATCATGCAAATTGGATTTCTGGCTCTAGACAGAACATCTAATTTATACTTTTGCAAATGACAGTAGACTAACCTCCTGTTTTTATTTGACGCAATATTCATTTCAAAATTATTCACAAAAAATTCTGTTTTCCTTCTTACCTTCAATGTCATTTAAATTCCTAAACTAATAAGAGTTCCTTCCTAGAAATAACTTCAATTTTTATAGAAATAAAACCATCAAAAGAGCAGAATCCTCCACAAAGTAAGTAATTTTTCTCTTTTGTGCCAGGCATTGCTTTTCTTTACTTTTCAATAACTATAAATCATAAACAAATTGCAGATATCTTCATGAAACATTATTCTCATATTTGCAGTGGTTCCTCTTTGATAGCTGCTCAGTACTTTCCGTTTCACGTTCTTTTATTTTCTTTTATTTATTTTTTTTTGTCCATTATGTAATCAATTTGCATGTATACATTGCACTGTAGTGTAAAAAAAGCTGGATAATTATAACAAAAATTTTAATGAAAAATTGGGTAGAGAAAACAGCCATATACTCACCCTTTCCCACTTCTCAATATGATATAAATTCTCTAAGTATCCAAAGAGTTCACTAAATTAAATATTAAATTGAATCACTCATCCGCTTTTAGTAATAAACTTATTCAGTTTCGAAATCTCAAAATAGGCAAAAGTTGCATACATGTACATTGTTGTCCAAAACCTAGGATGAACACTATTTGTGATGATTACAACAGCAAATTCATGCGAATCATTTTGTGGCAAGTTGTGTAACTGATGATTTCGACTAGAAAGCGATTACTCAGTCAAATTTTTGAATCACGAGCAAAGAGTTCACGTGATATCACGGAACAGTATAAAAGGAAAAAGACTGAGCTACGCATACTGTGTTTGAATGAAGCTCCTTTTGTGAAGGATAAAGTTTCAAACTTCGATGTCTGGTAATGTCTCAAACACAGCATCTAGATGATTATACATGAGAAAGAATTATTCGCAAGTTAAAGAAGGCTACAGAATTACTGATAGTCTCAGAGAGTTTGGATTCTCACCTAGCGTTGTATCCAGACTCTGGTCAGCGTCTTGGGTATGTTCAAGACGTTCGTAAGAGGTCTCCCTCAGTCTATCACGGAGCATAAAGACAGGTGTTTGATTATAGCAGCAAAACGTAATCGACGCGCAAGAGCAGGTCATCTTCGAAAGTTGGCTCCATTCAAGTACACGTACGCAGATATCTCTAAAATCTATTTATCCCTTTATTAATTATTATTTATTATAATTTATTATTAAACAATATCTCCCTTTATCTACAACTCGTCGTAGAGCACCTTTTCAGTGGTGTTACATCCATAAAAATTGGACAAGACACCAATGGGATAATGTACTCTCTACAGGTGAGAGTTGTTTTAGTCTTTCCTCCGATTCTAGACGACACTTGATCTGGCCTGAAAGTTGGTACTACTTACCATTGCGAGAATGTTCTTGAAAGAGATAGATACTGCGGTGCTGGGGTCATGGTGATTGGAGGCATTATGTTTAATGGACTCACCGAGCTACAAGCGCTGGAAAAAGGGACTATGAAGGTGAACAATATTGCAACGAAGTGCTTCAACGTCATGTTCGCTTGTTCCGTGCTGCTGTAGACGAAGAATTCATTTTTGTGGATGACAATGCCACTCCACTACCAACCAGCGCATATACTCCTGGAGATCACGCTTCCCAGCTTTCAATCAAATAGAACCCGTTTTTGATGGAATACGGAGCGGCACTGCTGCTCGAAATTCGCTTTCAGTGACCAAACACAGTCTTTTCCTTAATCTGAAGGAGGAGTGGCTGAGTTTGACTCATCAACTCCTAAATCACTTGGTGCTAAACGTGGGAAGACGGTGTAAGAACTGCATTGGTTCAGGATAGGCGGCGTATTCCATACTGAAATATGTCTCCGTATGGTTTATTTATCCACTGTACATTATTCCTTAACTACGAACTTTGTAACTCTTGTCAAACACAAATTGCAGCTTAATTATATTTACACATTAAAGTGTAATATAATTTATTAATATGCTGGTAATATATTTATGTCCACATTTGACTGTAGTCAATTTTTTTCATATACTGGTAAAAATGTAGTTCGTCCTTAGCTTTTAGACACCAGCGAATATCTGAGTGCAGCCTCTCAACTGATCATATTATGCGATATATTATGCTATCTCGCATAATAGTAGACGAAACGTTGATTTGCTCTTTTCAATTAACCGTAATTAAAAATAAATGTAATATATATAAATACTCATCATGCGAATAAAAGTTTTGTAGGATTCACAAAAAATACATAGATTGTACATCTGTGTTTATTATTTATTTTATGGCACGGCGGCATTTGTAGGATTTCCTGCTTTACTTTCAAATACATAAAGCATGTCATTAATAGGCGGTATCAAATTTCACTCTGATGACAATCACATGGTAATGGTAATCCTTTAGTAATCACAAGTGTTGAACAGTAAATATAATTCTATTTTTACTAAAATTAAAAGCTTCATGTCGGCGATACAAAATTATATGAATTAAGTGGATATTAAATCCAACATCATTTCAAATCCGACGACAGAAACTATAGAAGTTTCGTACAAAAATTTAACCAGAGAGCTTACGGTAAATATGCTCGCCGCCGTACTACGAGTTGCCTCAGCCGAACCTGATAGGTGGCATGTACGCTATATAGCGTCCACATATTCTCCTCCTATTGGTTCATTTTTATAGGTTTCACTGACCCGACAGCTGCTCCAACTCACTGGTTTTCGTCAGGGATCAAGCAGAAACGAAGAGAGCAAAAACTCTCAGTACTAAGAAACTCGAAGCGTCGGAGAGATGTATTTTTCAGACTTTCGGTCGGTGCAGTACATAAAGTATTTTATAAAAATAAAGAGCCAAAGTCTTCATGTCGGTGATGCAAAATTATACGAATTAATGCCACCTATTAGATTCGGTTAAGGCAACTCGTAGTATAGCGGGGAGTGTATTTACCGTAAGCTCTGTGGTCAAAGTTTTGTACGAAACTTCTATAGTTTCTGTCGTCGGCTTTGAAATGATGTTGGATTTAATATCCACTTAATTCCTATAATTCTGGTGACCTACTTGTGATATTAACATTGTATGATTGAAACCAAATGTGAAATGACCAACATTTTAATACATTTCTTTTCTTTATATGAATCTCACTCGCGACAAGCTTCAAAACTGTCGTAAATTTAATACCGTAATAAGAGTTGAATCCTGGAGTAATATTCTAGAGACAAGCAGGGTACTTTAAATTAAATTAAAGGTACCAAGAAATTATATTCTTCGTTTAATCCTTCATCCAAGTGTAAGCAAACAAAGTTTACGTGTGAAGTATCAAGACTAGTCTATTGTATGTATAGACTAATAACTTCATATCAATTGTCTTAGTATCCCATAATGCAAAGCACACGTACGTTTGGATGTGCATAATTGTGTACTTTATGCACAGGGCCACTACCCAACCCAGTTTCGACCAATAACGTCTCATCAGTAGTAAAGATACGTCATGCGCAAACATTGTTTACTTGTACTAAGAGGAAGAATTAAACCTAAAATATAATTTCTGGCATCTTTAATTTAATTTAAGCAATTAAGAAGCTAATTTAAATATCCTCGGATATAGAGTGTTTTAATAATAAGTTAATATATCTTCTTCTTTTTTTTAACTTGTATATGAGAAATATATGACTTTTACATTACGTCGTCTTCGGTAGTTTTTGGTTTGGCTCCCACATCGAAATGGGGTGGCCTGGAATTGCGGAAGAGGAGAAAGAGAGAGGGGTTGCTTTTTCTCTTCGCTTTTGCCTTGGGGAGCTTTTGAACATGCGGAGATTTGGATCCGTTAAAGTGGCCTGTAACGAGGTTGTCTTTCCATGGAACATGAGCGACTCTGCTCAGTTGTAGGGTAAGCAAAGCAAACTCTGAGTTAAATGATCCTTCAGATCGCTTATTGTTGAGCGATCTGAGAGATCGACCGAGTTTTTGGATACCTGCCAGCACATAAACAAACCGGGGAATAGAGAGGTTTGCTTGGTAGGATGAGCCTGTCCCCGAGTGCAACTACTGCTGAGTATCTCCAATTGAGTTCAAATCATCCATCGGCTTACTAATTGAGTTTAGAGTGATCACCTAGTTTATGGGGAAGAACCTTTACTTATACAGAAGTTGTACTTGTGGGCTGGCCTTTGCTTGTTGCTGAGTGGAACTACCGCTGAGTTTCCTGTCCTGGAGTGATGAATTTAGTAGTGATCCTTTAAGGTCACTCAGTGAGATTTAGAGTGATCTTGTAGATTACTCAGCGTGTCAACAAGCATGGTACTTTTCCAAATCAATAGCGGGATATAAAGCCCATCGGTTGCAGTTCAGGTATTCTATCCGGTCTACATCCAGTAAAGCACATATTAATCTTAGGTTTAAGGTTTCTGGATTCGAACCACCAGCCTATTGGTTGGAGTGTGGATACCCTGTAAATTCTACATCCAATCCAGCAAACATTAATTCACTAAATTCCAGCCAGAGGAATGGCTACCATCTTTTAGCGTTTTGCAAACACCATATTATCGAGAGAGAAAAAAAGAAATAATAAAGAATCATTAATCAATCCACTCTTTTAAATCGACATCTGAGAATTCTTTATAATAATATGCATAATTTAATCATAATATTAGGATAAGTAGTTAAATCTTAGGTTTTGATGTACACTTATGAGTTCTCTGGAGCACTTTGCCTGGTTAGGCGATAAAAAAAAAAAAAACTCGTTTCTTGTAAAAAAATAAATAAATAAACCTGCCTGCTCATCTTCCGTAGAGAAGCGAACATGAAAATTACATAAGTACTTAACCGAATTTGAAACCACGTCTGTCTTAGCAGAAGGAATCTTCTAAAGTGACTGTACTACAAAGATTCGGCAAGAATACACTATGCTGCATTTCAGAATTAACAACTTATGATTGTTAGGACTATATAGAAACTAATATTCAGAAATATATTTTAATGCATTATCTACAGGGGTCGGCAACGTTTTCAAACTCGCGGGCCACATTCAACTTTTATTTTTAATAATCAGGCCGCACGCGTTTAATTATGCGAAAATAGTGAGTGAACAAAATACTTAATTATCAATTTTTATTATATCAATCTTAAAAAAAAAACACAGAAAACACGGTTGACTTCGGCCAAGTTGCACAGCGATATCACGAAGTATAGATATAAAATAATTTTTAATTTATTATTCATATTATAAAATGTATTACTTAAATAATTCAACATACGAGCCGCACGTTTGGGCAGAATACGGCCCGCGGGTAGCCGATTGCCGACCCCTGAACTATAAAATGCATTGGCCACATTAATTTATTTTTTATTTTATTTTTTTCGGTGACTAACAAAATATGTCAGGATAAACTTCTGATTCAGAAATAAGCAATTATCAATCAGCTATACTTATCTAAACTATAAAAATTTCTTCCGCCTCAAATGAGTTCTTTGTAATGTGCATATTAAATAAGGTTTTACTGCATGTTAAGTGTAAAAAGAAATATTAAAATTTATGAAGTAATTAACCAAAAAAAAAAAACAGAATTTCCATAACAGGTTATTCATGAGAGTATTTTAATTTGTTATACATTTTATTTCAATTTAATTGCTTCAGCTTGCTTTTTTCTTTTTAATAAAACAAGAGTTGAACTTGCGAGTTGTTGTGAGCACTTTCTTTCCGATCTAAAACGCGCAGGGTAATCGACATCTTCTGCCTCGTTAGTTGATGCAGACCTTAGTAGGATACTTCGTTCGATGAGGAGTTTTGTTCACGTGTTACCTTGGAAACCGTTCATTTACTAGGTTGTGGATTTTCGTTTTATATATTTCGTGTTTGGCTCGGTACCCAGAACGATCTGAAGCCATCAAAATACGTGGCTGCTTACCTTATCTAGCAGAGATTTAATTCGACTTCGTTTAAAACTGCGTAAAATTCGTAATTCGAAATGAAAGAAACGCTGAATTTAATATGAACATTTAATATATGTTCACTTTAGAATAGTTTTATAATTCAGTTATTAATGTTTATTAATATATAACAGGGATTTATATTTTCAGAATAGATGGAATAATATGACAACATTATTCATTATGAAGAAAACTAAAAAGGTTATGGGTTAAAGAAACACAGTTGCTCGCGGTAGAAAACTGAATAAAACTCAAGTCACGTTAAACAAAAAATTAGAATTCTGTTTATTCATCTCGCCGCCACATTCTTTACTTGATAACCTAATAAATGAATTCTAAATGAAGGGAAACATTCTTCACGTTCTTTTTGTTATGTGTACTCTTTTCATGGACAACATATAACGTGTTGTAATATGTTGATTTTTCGACCAAAAAACTAATGTAATAAAAAATAACTAACACTGGGTTTATATATAGGTAGTAGTAATTTATATAAGTAATAATAATAAAACCTACTAGTTTCTCCACTTTAGCTACTGGCTTCATCTTGGTTAGGATGAACACATAAATATGCAACAAGCGTTAAATATGAATCATTACATAACTAAAAACACGGCATGTGTAGGAACTGTTACACAAGAATACAAATAAAAGAGAAACACGTGGAGCGTGAAAGCTGGCACATGGTCATTCATTGTTCAGCAGGTGTGCCCGATAGTTTGCATAAAAATTAAAGTCCGATGTGTTTAAAGATCTGATAAGTGACTTCCCAATGTCATGCAAAATCATTCCATGGTTTCTGTTGAGAGTGCCTTTTGAGTGGATTACCATCGTAGCCTCTTCGATGTTGCGGGCATTCAAGTTATCTTCTATGTACGGCATGGAGCTCTTGTCCCATTCTATGTTGTCGTGAGTATGGGAGAAATGGAATGCCAAATCTCAGCTGTCTTCTTGATGTCTTCTAAACTTCTCAATGTTTGCCCGATGTAATGCTGGGGTGGAGGATGGGAAGAAAGAAGATTTGAAGTTTCCAAGGATAATAATATGATAATACGATCATAATATATTATTATTATTATTATTATTATTATTATTATTATTATTATTATTATTACATAACACCTCCAGGGAGTCTACAGACTCATCGAGGGAGGGTACCTGCTCTACAACTCTCCGTCTCCATCACTCCACTACCTTCATAATATACACGAGCTCCATCTACTGCTGACCACCACCACCACTATTTTCACAGACAATTACAAACATCCATGCCCACGGCTTGTTTCGAGCCGTAGCTTTTTGGCTGAAGGGCGGATAGACTAACCACTCGGCCAATCAGGCCGGCTATATGAAAATGAGCTTTTGTAGTATTATTAACTTTTAGTAGCAATTCACTTCAAAACAGTTCCTAGATATTCTCAATTGAATACTCACACACACATAAATTAAATAATTCTATTGGAACGAAAATTGTAAGATGTCTCGTCTTAAAAAAAGCAAAGCATACGAAAAGAGAGAACAGACAAAGTAATCCTGATCATTTCTGCACCTTTTTGGAAAGTTCATTGCGCCCTATTATCTCTCTCTCTCTCTCTCTTTCTCTCTCTCTCTATCTCCCCTTTTCAGTACTTGAACATTCCCATATTTACGATTCTCTACAACAAGTGCTGTAAAATTTAATCTCCTCTTCTTCAATGAAGTGAGAACAACCTTTCCAAATTCATTAGTATCAAAACCTTCTCAAAAAAAGATTCCCTCTCTCTCTCTCTCTCTCTTGGTTCGTAAAGCAAGTCAGATTTCTGTTCTTGGGGGGCAAAACACAAGTCTAGCATATCCTCTAAGAAAGACATCACATTTATATCTACGTCAGTTGACAAAAGCATTGGCCTATTTTTTTTTTAGCTGAAGGTATTTTCGGTTCTTAATAAAGGCTGACATATGTACCAAAAATAGAATTAATTAACTTCAATCTATTTTTTACTTTTTTTCAAGAACATCAACGGAAGGAGAAAATTGGTTGACAATATTCAAAACATGGCTCACGAAACAAGAGTCACGTGGTATCTGTTCAACTGTTCTGATCTCATTTACATTTCACTAAAAAGCAGAATGAAGAGTTATTCGCAATTATTTCCCAAAACTTTGAGAGAAGCATGCAATCAGAGTAGCACGATTAGGATAAGGTCCCAAATTTTTACAAGGGACTTTGGGACCTTATCCAGTTTGTTTCATTGCATGGCAAGCAAGGCTAGACTTTTTAGATTCTAAGAATATGATGTAGTCCTGACAAACTGGATTCAAATCTCAGCAGAACATTGTCTATTCGTTTAAAATAAAGAAATCTACAAGAATAGAGTACTTCATAGACGCTACATTCCGTACTGTTTGAGTCGATGTTTCCTTTAAGGTACTGTATGGAAATTCCTTTTACATCAGACTGTAATTTCTTTGGGTGATGATATCTATAAATACTTTTCTGGAATGCAGCTTGTATATATCCCTTAGTAAAGACGCAATGTTTCTTTTATTTAATTCATCTAACATAAGGGAATTCCAAAGAGAAGATTATACGAGCTCTGTGTATAAATTTTAGTAATATCTGTCTTTTTTTCCTAAGATAAATTAAACAAAAACATTATCAATTTTACATTGACTACTTATATAAGTGAAGCAGTCATCTAGAAAATTACTGACAGATATCATCCTTTAATCAGACCAAAACTTTTCGGTGATATCAAAGAAGTCCAGACGTTACTTTAAAATTAAATTGAAACAGATAAACAGGGTTCTTCACAAGTCTGAACTATATACTACCTTCAAACCTGTTCAGATATTATTATCTTTTCCACCATCTGTATCTATCAAGTGCCCTGTTACTGCAACTTAATGGTGTTCTAAATTGAACGTTTCGTTTATGCATTTATGATTTATGAAATTTATGATAACTGCAGCAATTTTACAAAACGTACATTCCACAAGCGTACGACAGCGATCAACGGGAATTTTGGACCATTCTTCCTTTAGACATGAAATGAGGTCCTGGACATATAATGAGGTTTGTGGGACGAATGTCCCTTTAACTAACCGGCTCCAGTTCATTCCACAGATATTCAATAGAGTTGAGATCGGGGCTTTATGGAGATCAGTCAAGTGCTGCGACGTTAATGTCCGCAAACTACGCATCCTTATGACACAGTGTGTCATACGTCTTGCTGGAAGAGACAATGGTCAGTTCCAAAATGTTCAGACACCTCTCGGAATTCAATATTTGTGGCACCACAAACAGAGGTCCAAGGCCAAACCAGGAAAATCTGGACCAAACCATCACACCGCCACGTCCTAATTTCATAGTTGGTGTTTTGCACCCTGGTAAGAGACGATTTCTGAGTATCCGCCAAACTCACACTCATCCAATCTGCTCATTAGATAGTGAAGCATGGTTCCTCTCTGATAGAGCTTTCTTAGCCTCCACGTCCCACTATACACGCCCTTTGCATCACTGAAGGCAACGTTGCATGTTGGTTCGGGTAATGTGGTGCTTGCATATTGCGGTCCTACATGGAAACCTATGTTGCGAACCTCACTTCGTAATGGCGGTATTACGTATTTATCCTTCGTAGCACCCTACGGTTAAGTCCGTTGAGTGTTGTGAGTCGTCCACTGCGGGTAGCCCTTGCAGTTCACTCAGTGCTCTTCCATCTTAGTATGGTATGACTGATTGTTAACCTGGGATGGCTTAATTAGTCAACAATTTGCCGAACAGATAAGCCTTCAATATATCATTCGATCACAACTCCTCTTTTAAACTCCATTAGTTTCCTTTCGCAGCCATTCCACACGGACACAGTAGCACTGACTTGGGAGCATCATTTTCCTCCGATTCATATCGGCTTCAAACACGTTACTCGTTGGATGACACGATGACATTACCGAAACGAGTAACCGTTGATTTCTTTCTAAGCAGTGTATCTACATAATTCGTTTTCTTGCATAAGTTTTGTATTCCTCAATATCTGCCTTTCATAAAACATCCAGTGACGTCAAACAAAGAATTCATTATAATGTATGCTGCTTAAGCACCGCGTCCTTCTGTTACCAACAAAGGACAAAGAAGACATTCCTTTTGCTATTTAACGGGAATTGATTTTTGTGCAACACTTCTGTTTTTGACGTGATAAGCTACTAAGCAGTGCGCTGCTTGTACCGAAGAAATGCGTTGCATCACTGGTGACCTTGTTAACCAATAAATTGCTATTCATTTGATAAACTGCATTCATTTCATTATTTTCTTTACAAAGTCTATTTAGCTACTTGAGTTAGTCACATCTCACAAAAAACATTTTTATTAAAATCTCACCTGATGAAAATATAATGCAAAATTCTGCGTAAAACGTTCTGTATATTTTACTCACTGAACTAGTGTTAATGATCACCTTCCAGGATTAAATACAATCCACTTTACAGAGTACGGATGAAGGAACAGTTTTTTATGCAAACTAATCCGATTTACATTCATTCGTTTTCAATTTTTCATAACTGAATTCTGCTTTTTTCTATTTACTCGTCCTGTTATTATTTACAAACCTTTGTTAATCCTGGCATCAAATACTTGTTTTTCTAGCATCTTTTCTGTTTACGTGATAATGCATTCTTAGATTTCTACCAGTCATATACTGCAAGAGTATATGCTATCATTGTGATATATTATTATTGGTAGCATTTGTTAATTCATATTTTTTTCCGAGAATTGATATCCGTGCTCAGTAACCTATTGATACAATTCTTTTTCACTCATTAAAAAATTCCTACATCTGTTATGCAACATAGAAATCAATTAGATCATACAATTTCCGAATCTGAGCTTAAATTTAATGTACTTAGTTTATTTTATTAAAATTATGGTGTTCTAAATTGAGAACATATTTTTTCGTTTATACATTTATGATTTTGAATTTTATATATATATATATATACATACATATATATATATATATATAAATATATATATATATATATATATATGTATATACATATATATATATATATGTATGGTTCAGGACACAAAAGTATACAGAGGATTTGAAATAGGAAGTGATCCCTATTCAATTTTGAGTAGGACAAGTTAGAATTTCATGTTGAAAAGAAGAGAAATAATGTGTGTAATAGTAAAAGCAAGTGTAAGAGTAAGTGTGTAAGAAAGTTTTAAAACGAATCAAAGTTCATCTGCTTTCAGAGGTGAAGTGTCGACTCATATACCCAAATCTTATTCAAGTTAAAATAAAAGGGTTTGACAACAAGAACGAAAGGTTGAAATGACAAAGAAAACATTGATTCAGTCAGAGAGGAATATGGTGAGGTTGTCTGAAAGAATAGAAAAATCAGAACTCCATGGTAGACACAGGACGTTACAGAGGCAGCGGAGGAATAGAAGAAAGTATATCGAAAGTCCTTGCCAAGTAAGGTAGCTTTTTCTCTTTAAAATACAGAGGGAATATTAGAATCGCAATTACATCAGTGTAAGAACATAGAAATTAAATGTCAGGAAGGTGGCAAAATACCCTGAAAGCTATTGAAAAAAGCTTAGAAAGGGAGGAAAGAGTACCGTAAAAGGAAGGAATCAGAGATGAGAAAGGTGACATGAAAACTGAAGATAAAGATATTCTAGATGTCTGGAGGAATTACTTTGAAAGACTGCTAAATGAAACATATGACAATCAGTGTCAGTATAGTGGTAAAATCACTCAACAGGTATGCAGTCAGAATACATATCCATATTTGAAGTATGGATATGTATTCCTGAACCGCATTTAGATTTATGATGACAAAAGTCATCATAAATCTAAATGCGGAAAGGCAGTTAGTGTAGATGAAATTCCACCAGAATTGCTCAGATATGGAAGTTTAAAAGTTTTACAGTGGCTGCATTGAGTAATTCAGAAGACTTGTCAGAGGGTCGAATTTCGGATTATTGGAGCAGAGCTCTCATATTACCCATCTATAAAAATGGAAATAAAATTGAATGTTACAATTACAGAGGTGTTTCTCTATCGAGTATTTCAAGTAAGATTTATGCAAGTATCCTTTAAGACAAACTATGCAAGGCAAGTTTGGTGAACAACAAGATGGATTCAGGCTAAATAGAAGCTGTCAGGATCAGATTTTCACTTTATGACTGATAGGTGAGAAATCATGGGAATGGAACAAATATCTGAATTTAAGTTTTGTTGATCCGGAAAAGGCATGGTGACAAGATGCACAGATGAAAGCTCTTCGAAATCTACAGTTCTATGGTGTAAATGGGATATTGTATCGAGCAATACATAGTCTTTATTTGAGTCAGCATTTAGACTGGAAGGAGGTACATGAAGATGGTTTAATAGATCACATTATGAATGCAAATGGTATCAACACTGGTGGTGTTAATCGTAGCTCTTTAGTTTATGCAGATGTTGTTATAATTGTTATAAATCAGAACAAGTCTACAAGTTTCCATGAGTAAACTGAATAAGTGTTGTAATAAATTTAATATATGAATCGGCAATAAAAAAAAAAGCCAAAAATAATGAAAATAGGCAGAAACATTGAAAAAAGCAACTCATCCTGAATTGTGAACCTATAGAAGAAGTAAAACATTTCAGCTATTTAGGCACAATTTTTAGTGAAGATGGCAAACAAAATATGGAAATAGCCCGAAATTATTAAAGCTGTGACTGATAATATTGGAATCTTGACGGGCAACAGATTAATTTGAAGGAAAATTGTTGATCGGAAGTTAGTAATGGTGTAACTTTTT